>NC_141017.1:20256529-20644029 GCF_052327205.1 Somniosus microcephalus | reverse complement strand
TGTGAGTGTGAGTTTGTGTGTGTGTGTGTTTGTGTGATTGTGAGTTTGTGTGTGTGTGAGTTTGTGTGTGTGTGAGTGTGAGTTTGTGTGTGTGTGAGTGTGAGTGTGTGTGTGTGTGTGTGTGTGAGTGTGAGTTTGTATGTGAGTGAGTGTGAGTTTGTGTGTGTGTGAGTGTGAGTGTGAGTGTGTGTGTGGGGCACTTTCCCCAGACATAGTAGATTTGTTCCTTGTCAGTGTTCTGTTTGGTTTTCCTTGTTAACTCGAATATAATACAACTTTTAATGCCTTTTCAGTGAGCTGTTCAGATGTAATCTCAGTAATCACTATCTTTTTTTCCAGCTGTTTTATACTGGGTCATTTGGAATCAAAACATTCATCAATCTGGTAAGTTGTAAAGCATTTTCAGTTTGACGTCTACAGTTCAATTGTACTCAGCCTTCTTACACCTAGAAATGGGGCTAAAAGGTCTGAAGTGTATTAAAGGGGGAGATTTATTCTACTAATTTGCTGCAATTTGTACTGACAGCCCTTCCTTGTTACCCAGTGTAACCAATATGACAGAAATATCGCAGAAGCGAGATTTACTGTGAAAAAGAGCGAGACTCCAGGCACCGTTGAACATTTGGAGCTGTGCTTCCCTTTCACAATGAGATTTTTAAAATTCATTTGTGGGATGTGGGCGTCGCTGGCAAGGTCAGTGTTTATTGCCCATCCCTAATTGCCTTCGAGAAGGTGGTGGTGAGCCGCCTCCTTGAACCGCTGCAGCCCGTGTGGTGAAGGTACTCCCACAGTGCTGTTAGGGAGGGAGTTCCAGGATTTTGACCCAGTGACGATGAAGGATTGGCCGATATATTTCCAAGCCAGGATGGTGTGTAACTTGGAGGGGAACTTGGAGCTGGTGGTGTTCCCATGCGCCTGCTGCCCTTGGTCCTTCTAGGTGGAAGAGGTCGCGGGTTTGGGAGTTGCTGTTGAAGAAGCGTCAAAATAAGTTTTATTCTTAAACAAAAATTTGTGAGTCTCTCTTGAAATGGGTGGGACGGGTCGGGTCTCCACCCTGTTCTGAAACTGCTCGTTAGAAGCATCATAGAGGCAGAAATTTTGGGTAGTACAGACTCATGTGACCTCATTAAATTGTGCTCCAATCACAGCATGAATGGGGCAGTGAATTGTGGGTAGCAATTCTGTCATCAGGAAAGATGTAAAGGCCTTAGAAAGGGTGCTGAGGAGGTTTACCAGGATGTTACCAGGAATGAGGAACTTATGAAGGGAGATTTGAAAAGTTAGGACTATTCTCCTTCATAGAATCATAGAATCATAGAATGGTTACAGCACAGAAGGAGGCCATTCGGCCTGTCGAGCCCGTGCCGGCTCTCTGCAAGAGCACTTCAGCTAGTCCCACTCTCCCGCCCTTTCCCCATAGCCCTGCAATTTTTTCTCCTTCAGGTACTTATCCAATTCGCATTTGAAAGCCGCGATTGAATCTGCCTCCACCACCCTTTCAGGCAGTGCATTCCAGATCCTAACCACTCGCTGCGTAAAAAGGTTTTTCCTCATGTCGCCTTTGGTTCTTCTGCCAATCACCTTAAATCTGTGTCCCCTGGTTCTCGACCCTTCCGCCAATGGGAACAGTTTCTCTCTCTATCTACTCTGTCCAGAACCCTCTTGATTTGAACACCTCTATCAAATCTCCTCTCAACCTTCGCTGCTCTAAGGAGAACAACCCCAGCTTCTCCAGTCTATCCATGTAACTGAAGTCCCTCATCCCTGGATCCACTCTTGTAAATCTTTTCTGCACCCTCTCTGAGGCCTTCACATCCTTCCTAAAGTGCGGTGCCCAGAATTGGACACAATACTCCAGTTGAGGTCGAACCAGTGTTTTATAAAGGTTCATCATAATCGCCACGCTTTTGTAATCTACAGCCCTATTTATGAAGCCCAGGATCCCGGAAGCTTTTTTAACCGCTTTCTCAACCTGCCCTGCCACCTTCAACTATTTGTGCACATATACCCCCAGGTCTCTCTGTTCATGCACCCCCTTTAGGATTGTACCCTTTAGTTTATATTGCCTCTCCTCGTTCTTCCTACCAAAATGTATCACTTTGTACTTTTCTGCATTAAACTTCATCTGTCACGTGTCTGCCCATTTCACCAGCCTACCTATGCCCTCTTGAAGTCTATCACTCTGCTCCTCACTGTTCACTATATTTTCAAGATTTGTGTCATCTGCAAATTTTGAAATTGTGCCCTGTACACCCACATCCAAGTCATTAATATATATCAATAAAGGCAGTGGTCCTAGTACTGACTCCTGAGGAACACCTTCCTCCAGTCTGAGAAACAACCGCTCACCACTACTCTCTGTTTCCTGTCACGTAGCCAGTTTCGTATCCATGCTGCCACTGGTCCTTTTATTCCATGGGCTTCAGCTTTGCTGGCAAACCTATTATGTGGCACTTTATCAGACGCCTTTTGGAAATCCATGTACACCACATCAACCGCATTTCCCTCATCAAAAAACTCAATCAAGTTAGTTAAACACAATTTGCCTTTAACAAATCTATGCTGTCTTTCATTAATTAATCCACACTTGTCCAAGTGACTGTTAATTTTGTCCCAGATTATTGTTTCTAAAAGCTTCCCCACTACCGAGGTTAAACTGACTGGCCTGTAGTTGCTGGGTTTATTCTTACACCCTTTTTTGAACAAGGGTGTAACATTTGCAATTCTCCAGTCCTCTGGCACCACCCCTGTATCTAAGGAGGATTGGAAGATTATGACCAGTACCTCCGCAATTTCTACCTTTACTTCGCTCAGCATCCTAGGATGCATCCCATCTGGTCCTGGTGACTTATCTACTTTTAGTACAACCAGCCTTTCTAGTGCCTCCTCTTTATCAATTTTAATTCCATCCAGTATCTCCACTACCTCCTCTTTCACTATGACTTTGGCAGCATCTTCTTCCTTGGTAAAAACAGATGCAATCGCCTAATTTAGTACCTCAGCCATGCCCTCTGCCTCCATGCGCAGGTCTCCATTTTACTCCCTAATCGGCCCCACCCCTCCTCTTACTACCCGTTTACTATTTATATGCCTATAGATGACTTTTGGATTCCCTTTGATGTTAGTTATCAATCTATTCTCATACTCTCTCTTTGCCCCTCTTATTTCCTTTTCCACTTCCCCTCTGAACTTTCTATATTCAGCCTGGTTCTCACTTGTATTCGCAACCTGACATCTGTCATACGCCTCTTTTTCTGCTTCATCTTATTCTTTATCTCTTTCATCATCCAGGGATCTCTGATTTTGGTTGCCCTGCATTTGTACCTCGACTGTACCCAAACCATCTCCTCTTTAAAGGCAGCCCATTGTTTGATTACAGTTCTGCCTGCCAATCTTTGATTCTATTTAACCTGGGCCAGATCCGTTCTGAACTCACTGAAATTGACCTTCCGCTAAATAAGTATTTTACTCTAGATTGCTCCCTATACTTTTCCATAGCTAATCTAAACTTTATGATAGTATGGGGCAAAAATTTGATCACGCCCCCTTTGGGGCGCCACTTTTAGCTAAGGTTATGCACATTATTTTTGTGCAACTTAACTTTCCTCCACTCATTGCATTTTACTGGAGAAATCACCCTGCTTTTATTGGGAGACTTTGCTGTAGTTTCGGTCATGAGTTCAGTTTGCTGTAGTTCATAGAGACTCTTTCTAAATAGACTCTGTAGACTGTTTGCTGCAGTGTGCTGTTTAAATAGACTCTGTAGACTGTTTGTTGTAGTGTGATGTTTAAATAGACTCTGTTTACTGAGTAAATAGACTTTGTTTGATATAAAATAGACTGCCATAGGTCCCGCCCCACCACCAACTCATTGACTGACACAGTGGTATCAATAGACACTCTGATGAAGGCAGTGCAACACCCACCTCAGAGAGGCTGCCTCACACCTATTGGTCCTGGCTCAGTGAGCTGTATAGCTCCAGCATGGTGCCAAAGGGTGCATTGGACCCTCTGGGCAGTTTATAAGTAGAGTTTTTTTTTGTGTTTTGAGAGCGCGGAATTTTTAAATTATGCTGTTGAAACATTTGGGATTTACCAGGTGGATGCAGAGCTTTGTGCATTGCCTGTAAGCCCACACACATGCAGGCAGCTCTCTCCTGATACCCAGAGTATGACTCGTGATGGACTGTATCAGTGTCAGCCATGGATCAGTGGGTAGCACCCTCACCTTGAAGTCAGAAGGTTGTGGGTTCAGAGTCCCACTCCAGAGACTTGAGCACAACAATCCAGGCTGACACTCCGGTGCAGTACTGAGGGAGCACCGCACTGTCGGAGGTGCCGTCTTTCAGATGAGACGTTAAACCGAGGCCCCGTCTGCTCTCTCAGGTGGATGTAAAAGATCCCCTGGCACTATTTTGAAGAAGAGCAGGGGAGTTCTCCCCGGTGTCCTGGGGCCAATATTTATCCCTCAACCAAGATCACTAAAAACAGATTACCTGGTCATTATCACATTGCTGTTTGTGGGAGCTTGCTGTGTGCAAATTGGCCACTGCGTTTCCTACATTACAACAGTGACTCCACTTCAAACAAAAAGTATTTAATTGGCTGTAAAGAGCTTTGGGACGTCCTGAGGTCGTGAAAGATGCTATAGAAATGCAAGTCTTTTTCTTTTAACTCTACACTGCAACATTTTTTGGGCTGCCACGAATCAAAATCTGCAATTGCTAATCTTAAAAGTGTCACTCCGATTTAATTACATTTCCACTTATTTGTTGCTGTTCAGTCGCTTTGATAGTGCTTCCTCCTCTACATTACGTGCTCTGAATGTAATTTCTGTTCCTTTTTGCAGAGCTTGCAGAGGTGCACATTAACGGAAAACTGAGCTCCTCGGTCACCCTGCCTTGCAGCTACGATGTTGACTACTACGGTTTACTTTCCATGTGCTGGGGCCGAGGGTGCTCCTTAATTCACTGCGAACAGCCATTGCTTGACATCGATGGGAAATATATCACTTATCATTTCCGATCAAAATATAAATTGTACGGGGACATACGGCGAGGTAACTTGTCTCTAACCATACATGATTTGAACTTGAAAGACGAGGGTCTGTACTGCTGCCGTGTGATGATTCCTGGGCTTTTCAATGATAAAAAAGAACACTTCACCCTCACTGTTACACCTGGTGAGTTCCTGCAATGTATCTGAATACAAAGGACTGAAATTGCCTTCCTTTCGTATCTTTCACAATTCGCTGCTGAATCATTCAGAGCGCCTGAAGGGTTTTGACCGATAAATAAGGTGAAGCTTTTTCCGCAGGCAGGAGACTTGGTAACCAGAGGACACAGATTTAAGATAATTACGAACATACGAATTAGGAGCAGGAGTAGACCACTCGGCCCCTCGAGCCTGCTCCGCCATTCAATAAGATCATGGCTGATCCGATTACTCCACATTCCCGCCTACCCCCGATAACCTTTCACCCCCTTGCTGATCAAGAATCTATCTACCTCTGCCTTAAAAATATTCAAAGACTCTGCTTCCACTGCCCTCTGAGGAAGAGAGTTCCAAAGACTCACGACCCCCTGTGAGAAAAAGTTTCTCCTCATCTCTGTCTTAAATGGGTGACCCCTTATTTTTAAACAGTGACCCCTAGTTCTAGATTCTCCCACAAGAGGAAACATCCTCTCCACATCCACCCTGTCCAGACCCCTCAGGATCTTATATGTTTCAATCAAGTCACCTCTTACTCTTCTAAACTCCAGCGGATACAAGCCTAGCCTGTCCAACCTTTCCTCATAAGACAAGCCGCCCACTCCAGGTTTTTTCTAGTAAACCTTCTCTGAACTGCTTCCAACGCATTTACATCCTTCCTTAAATAAGGAGACCAATACTGTACACAGTACTCCAGATGTGGTCTCACCAATGCCCTGTATAACTGAAGCATAACCTCCCTACTTTTGTATTCAATTCCCCTCGCAATAAACGATAACATTCTATTAGCTTTCCTAATTACTTGCTGTACCTGCACACTAACCTTTTGCATTTCATAATTGGCAGGAGAACCAGAGGGGAGATGAGGAAAACATTTTTTTACGCTGCAAGCTGTTATGATCTGGAATGCATTGCCTGAAAGGGTGGTGGAAGCTGATTCATAGGCCCCGATTTTCGGCTTATGTGGGAAATGGTCGGGTTTCTCCGAATGTGGGGTTTCTGACACACATAAAAAAGTGTCAGCCAGCTCCACGCAATTTTCCCTCAAGTGGCCAATTAATTCCCAGCATGTGGGAAGCCTTGCTAATTGTCCAATTTGAGTCAGAAATCCCCACAGTATGATGTCATCATTCGTGGTGCTTTCAACGTCCATAGCAAGCACTGCATCCTCTGAAGGCTTCCAAATGAACCATACAGGTTGGCAGAGGATCCTGCAGCAGCTGTGGCCAGTGCCAGACCCCGAGCTGCCTTCAAATTCAATGAGGCTTCACTGCAGGCATTATTGGATGGGGTTAGGGCCCACAGGGAGGTCCTCTTCCCTAGGTCAGGAAGGAAGAGGCCTCCCACTGAGACCAATGCTGCATGGATGCAGGTGTCAGCAGATGCCAACTCGCTGGGAGTCACCAGAAGAACCTTGGCATTACATCTCTATCTCCTTCCTTTACTCCCCCACAGTACCATCCAGAGCCCCCGTCCTCACTGTGGAGGAGGAAGAGGCTGTGCAGCCAGACTCCTCAGAGGAAGCTCCAACCTCTGAGGGCGCAGCGTCAGCAGAAGTAAGCGCACCCAGCACCAGCGCAGACACTCACACCTCGGGGGGACCTTCGGGACATAGAGTATTGTTGTCACCTGATGTTTCACAGCTCACAAGTGAGCCTCAGCAGATTCTGGAGACAGGGACAGCAGTGGAGAGTCCTCGTTGGAGGGCGCAGGACTCTGCCAGCTCAGCTCAGCTACGCTGCAAGTCAACCCTCTTCCTCTGGGTCCATCCGCAAGAGAAGAGGTGATGGATCTCCATGCACAGATGCAGGAGTCTCTGGCAGGTTTTGTCTCCAGGATCGCTACGAGTGTGGAGCAAATGGAGGAGTCCATAGCGACCATGAGCAGAGCCTTTGTGGAGCCATTGGCGCATGAACGCATCACCATGGAAAGGTTGGCAACCTCCATGGAGGAGATAACTCGCCAGGGTAAGGAAAACATGGTGAGTGCTCATAAGAGAATGACATCTCTTGAGGAGCGTTGGCCATCTATTGAACAGAGAAACCAGACCTTCATGGAAGTCCTTCTGAGTAGGACTGCCAGTGCAGAAACGGGTCCCCATGGCCCCCTAAAGCGCAGCAAGGTGCTCTCAAGCCACTTCCAAGCGCTGGCCCCTTCTGGCCTGTGCAGCTTCAGGTGAGTGAGCAGCAGCCTGGTGCTCCTGGTGCTCATCCTGCTGTTCCTGGTTCTGCGGCTGCCACCTCTGCTGCTGGAGATCCTCTAATGGCAAGAAGGGAAGGAAAAAAAGGCGTCCCATGCTTCTCGTAGATGCCTCCGCTGAGGAAGCGCTGAGTGAGGGTGGCGAGAGGGGCTTCTCAGGAGATCGCATTGGAGAAGTGTGTGAGTCTCTAACCTTCCACAGCTGTGCTTAAGCCTTGAAGAAGTAGCCCCAAACCTGTAACAACAAGGTCCTTCAACATACAAGTGCTGTCCCTTTAAATTGCAGCTTCTCCGATTGACCTGCAGCTGACAACAAGCAAGCCGGCAAGCTTCACGCCAGGTCTCATCAGCGAGGTTCCCCGCAGGCGTGTTTCACGTGGGGAAAGCCCCAAATTTGCAACGGCCCCGGAAAATCTACTTCAACAAGGTAATAATTGGTCATTAGTGTGCTAACGGCCAGTCCCGCCAGCGGCGGCCGGGACTGAAGCGGGTCGCGGAGAAATGGCGGTCCGAAAGTCGGACGGGGCGGGGAATCAGGCAGGGGGGGGGGGGTCGCGACCCGCTTTTTCGGCGATTTTCGGCCCTCGGCCGCCTGAAAAGCTGCCCGACGGCTGGCAGAAAATCGACCCCATAGAATCATACAGGTTTACGGCACAGAAGAAGGCCATTCGGCCCATCGTGTCCGTGCCGGCCGACAAAGAGTTCTCCAGCCTAATCCCACTTTCCAGCTCTTGGTACGTAGCCCTGTAGGTTACGGCACTTCAAATGCACGTCCAATACTTTTAAAATGTGATGAGGGTTTCTGCCTCTACCGCCCTTTCAGGCAGTGAGTTCCAGACCCCCACCGCCCTCTGGGTGAAAACATTTCTCCTCAACTCCCCTCTAATCCTTCTACCAATTATGTTAAATCTATGCCCTCTGAATATTGACCCCTCTGCGAAAGGAAATAAGGTCCTTCCTATCCACTCTATCTAGGCCCCTCATAATTTTATACACCTCAATCATGTCTCCCCTCAGTTCTAAAGAAATCAATCCCAGCCTATCCAATCTTTCCTCATAGTTAAAATTCTCCAGCCCAGGCAACATCCTCGTAAATCTCCTCTGCACCCTCTCCAGTGCGATCACATCTTTCCTGTAATGTGGTGACCTGAACTGTACGCAGTACTCTAGCTGTGGCCTAACTAGTGTTTTGTAAAGTTGTAGCATAACCCCCCTGATATGGGGATAGGGCAGGAAAGTGGAGTTCCTGTGATAGAGCCATGATGTCATCGAACGGTGGGGCAGGCTCGATGGGCCGTATGGTCTACTCCAGCTCCTGGTTTCTTATGTCATGTTGCCTGTCCCCTCTGACCTTTTCATCTTTGAAAAACAAGAGACTTTGATGCAGCCTAATTGAAATTTTCAAGATTCCTGTAGCAAATTTACAAAGTTGGTACAGGCAGATTCTGGTGAAGGGTTTGAATATCAAACAATAACAACTTGCATTTATATAACGCCTTTTAACATGGAGAAACGTCAAAAACCCCTTTGGGGCGCTACTTTTAGCTGAGGTTATGCACATTATTTTTGTGTAACTTAACTGTCCTCCACTCATTGCATTTTACTGGAGAAATCACCCTGCTTTTATTGGGAGACTTTGCTGTAGTTTCGGTCATGAGTTCTGTTTGTTGTAGTTCATAGAGACTCTTTTTAAATAGACTCTGTAGACTCTTTGCTGCAGTGTGCTGTTTAAATAGACTCTGTAGACTGTTTGTTGTAGTGTGATGTTTAAATAGACTCTGTTTACTGAGTAAATAGACTGTTTGATATAAAATAGACTGTGTGCTGTGAGTCCTGCCATAGGTCCCGCCCCACCACCAACTCATTGACTGACACAGTGGTATCATTAGACACTCTGATGAAGGCAGTGCAACACCCACCTCAGAGAGGCTGCCTCACACCTATTGGTCCTGGCTCAGTGAGCTGTATAACTCCAGCATGGTGCCAAAGAGTGCATTGGACCCTCTGGGCAGTTTATAAGTGGAGTTTTTTTGTGTTTTGACAGCGCGGAATTTTTTAATTATGCTGTCGAAACATTTGGGATTTACCAGGTAGATGCAGAGCTTTGTGCATTGCCTGTAAGCCCACACACATGCAGGCAGCTCTCCTGATACCCAGAGTATGACTCGTGATGGACTGTATCAGTGTCAGCCATGGATCAGTGGGTAGCACCCTCACCTTGAAGTCAGAAGTTTGTGGGTTCAGAGTCCCACTCCAGAGACTTGAGCACAACAATCCAGGCTGACACTCCGGTGCAGTACTGAGGGAGGGCCGCACTGTCGGAGGTGCCGTCTTTCGGATGAGACGTTAAACTGAGGCCCCGTCTGCTCTCAGGTGGACGTAAAAGATCCCCTGGCACTATTTTGAGGAAGAACAGGGGAGTTCTCCCCGGTGTCCTGGGGCCAATATTTATCCCTCAACCAAGATCACTAAAAACAGATTACCTGGTCATTATCACATTGCTGTTTGTGGGAGCTTGCTGTCCGCAAATTGGCCGCCGCGTTTCCTACATTACAACAGTGACTCCACTTCAAACAAAAAGTATTTAATTGGCTGTAAAGAGCTTTGGGACGTCCTGAGGTCGTGAAAGGTGCTATAGAAATGCAAGTCTTTTTCTTTTAACTCTACACTGCAACATTTTTTTGGGCTGTCATGAATCAAAATCTGCAATTGCTAATCTTAAAAGTGTCACTCCGATTTAATTACATTTCCACTTATTTGTTGCTGTTCAGTCGCTTTGATAGTGCTTCCTCCTCCACATTACGTGCTCTGAATGTAATTTCTGTTCCTTTTTGCAGAGGTGCACATTAGCGGAAAACTGAGCTCCTCGGTCACCCTGCCTTGCAGCTACGACGTTGATGACTACGGTTTAATTTCCATGTGCTGGGGTCGAGGGAAGTGCCCCCTAATTCACTGCGAACAGCCATTGCTTGAAACCGATGGGAAATTTATCACTTATCATTTCGGATCAAAATATAAATTGTATGGGGACATACGGCAAGGTAACTTGTCTCTAACCATAGATGATTTCAACTTCGGAGACGAGGGTCTGTACTGCTGCCGTGTGATGATTCCTTGGCCTTCTAATGACAAAAAAGAGCACTTCACCCTCACTGTTACACCTGGTGAGTTCCTGCAATGTATCTGAATACAAAGGACTGAAATTGCCTTCCTTTCGTATCTTTCACAATTCGCTGCTGAATCATTCAGAGCGCCTGAAGGGTTTTGACCGATAAATAAGGTGAAGCTTTTTTCGCAGGCAGGAGAATTGGTAACCAGAGGACACAGATTTAAGATAATTATGAACATACGAATTAGGAGCAGGAGTAGGCCACTCGGCCCCTCGAGCCTGCTCCGCCATTCAGTGAGATCATGGCTGATCTGATTACTCCACATTCCCGCCTACCCCCGATAACCTTTCACCCCCTTGCTGATCAAGAATCTATCTACCTCTGCCTTAAAAATATTCAAAGACTCTGCTTCCACCGCCCTCTGAGGAAGAGAGTTCCAAAGACTCACGACCCCCTGTGAGAAAAAATTTCTCTTCATCTCTGTCTTAAATGGGCGACCCCTTATTTTTAAACAGTGACTCCTAGTTCTAGATTCTCCCACAAGAGGAAACATCCTCTCCACATCCACCCTGTCCAGACCCCTCAGGATCTTATATGTTTCAATCAAGTCACCTCTTACTCTTCTAAACTCCAGCGGATACAAGCCTAGCCTGTCCAACCTTTCCTCATAAGGCAACCCGCCCACTCCAGGTTTTTTCTAGTAAACCTTCTCTGAATTGCTTCCAACGCATTTACATCCTTCCTTAAATAAGGAGACCAATACTGTACACAGTGCTCCAGATGTGGTCTCACCAATGCCCCGTATAACTGAAGCATAACCTCCCTACTTTTGTATTCACTTCCCCTCGCAATAAACGATAACATTCCATTAGCTTTCCTAATTACTTGCTGTACCTGCATAATTGGCAGGAGAACCAGAGGGGAGATGAGGAAAACATTTTGTTACGCCGCGAGCTGTTATGATCTGGAATGCACTGCCTGAAAGGCTGGTGGAAGCTGATTCATAGAATCATAGAGGTTTACGGCACAGAAGGAGGCCATTTGGCCCATCGTGTCCGTGCTGTCCGACAAAGAGCTCTCCAGCCTACTCCCACTTTCCAGCTCTTGGTCCGTAGCCCTGTAGGTTACGGCACTTCAGATGCACATCCAAGTACTTTTGAAATGTGATGAGGGTTTCTGCCTCTACCACCCTTTCAGGCAGTGAGTTCCAGACCCTCACCACCCTCTGGGTGAAAACATTTCTCCTCAACTCCCCTCTAATCCTTCTACCAATTATGTTAAATCTATGCCCCCTGAATATTGACCTCGCTGCGAAAGGAAATAAGGTCCTTCCTATCCACTCTATCTAGGCCCCTCACAATTTTATACACCTCAATCAAGTCTCCCCTCAGCCTCCTCTGTTCCAAAGAAAACAACCCCAGCCTATCCAATCTTTCCTCATAGTTAAAATTCTCCGGTCCTGGCAACATCCTCGTAAATCTCTTCTGCACCCTCTCCAGTGCGATCACATCTTTCCTGTAACGTGGTGCCCTGAACTGTACGCAGTACTCTAGCTGTGGCCTAACTAGTGTTTTGTAAAGTTGTAGCATAACCCCCCTGATATGGGGATAGGGTGAGAAAGTGGAGCTGCTGTAATAGAGCCATGATGTCATCGAACAGTGGGGCAGGCTCGATGGACCGTATGGCCTACTCCGGCTCCTAGTTTCTTATGTCCTGTTGCCTGTCCCCTCTGACCTTTTCATCTTCACACAATAACGAGGCCTGGTAGGAGGATCAGGAACCTTGTCACTCCAATATACCCACAAGTGTTGAAGCACCATTGGGTTCAGTTCCCAAAAAAATGGCGATAAATTAAGTTGTGAGTGACGTGCACTGCAAAAAAAACTTATTTTGTTGCTCCATGTAAGGGTTGATTGTGGGCAGTGGTTTTCTCAGATATAGTCCGGGCTGGATGAAGGCAAGAGAAACGTGGGCACCAGTGAAAAGGGGCAATGGGCACCAAAGTAAACATGTGTCATTTGTTACATTAAGCGAGTTATCACCGCTGTTAAAATAACGAACGACAGAATTTCACATAAAAGTGTCAATGTGTTCGCTCAGAGCAATCCATAAAAGTCTGACATGAGATCGAACTGAGACCCATCAGCAAGTGACGAGGTATTTCATTCATAACGTTTAGAATTCAGCGGCAATCAAGTAAAAAATGTAAAATTTACCTCCTTTCAAACTAACAGTGGTTCTGTTAATGTTCGTTACAAACTGGAGATCTGGATGTTCAAATGTTTTATTTGCCTTTTAGCTCGGCCTTTTAAATGTCTTTCTGACGATAAACATCCTAGCTCTCTTGAGGAATGCCAGTCGGACTCTCGATCACAGGTAAGAACTTCCCAGGCTCATGTTTGAGCTATTGTATCTCTCCATTTACAACATATTAAATATCTTAGGTCTACAGATGCCTTGAAGGGGAAGCCTGTCTCCTCTTTTCATTCTGACCTCTTGAGCATCCTCGATTTCCATCGCTCCACCATTGGCGGCCGTGCCTTCAGCTGCCTGGGCCCTAAGCTCTGGAATTTCCTCCCTAAACAACTCCACCTCTCCAACTCTCTCTCCTCCTTTAAGACGCTCCTTAAAACCTCCCTCTGTGACCAAGGACCTGCCCTAATATTTCCTTATGTGGCTCGCTGTCAAATTTTCTTTGATAACGCTCCGGTGAAGCGCCCTGGGGCGTTTTAATACGTTAAAGGCGCTATATAACTATAAGTTGTTGTTGTTGTAAAGTGCCCGTCATAACCTGGCTGCTGCTAAAAAACAATCTACCAGTAGTTTTCCCATTCCTCTCACTTCCCACGTTTTAAACAAGCTGCTTTTTTTATGACTCCTTGTCCTTTGAAAATACAGCAAATCTTAAAGTAAGGCTACAGACCATAAGAACATAGAACATAAGAAGTAGGAGCAGGAGTAGGCCATACGGCCCCTCGGGCCTGCTCCGCCATTCAATAGGATCATGGCTGATCCGAACCTAGACTCACGTCCACTTTCCTGCCCTCTCCCCGTAACCCCTAATTCCCTTATCAGCTAGGAAACTGTCTATCTCCGTTTTAAATTTATTTAATGTCGCAGCTTCCACAGCTCTCTGGGGTAGCAAATTCCATAGATTTACTACCCTCTGAGTGAAGAAGTTTCTCCTCATCTCAGTTTTGAAAGGGCAGCCCCTTATTCTAAGATTGTGCCCCCTAGTTCTACTCTCACCCATCAGTGGAAACATCCTCCCCACATCCACCCGATCAAGCCCCCTCACAATCTTATATGTTTTGATAAGATCGCCTCTCATTCTTCTGAATTCCAATGAGTAGAGACCCAACCTACTCAACCTTTCCTCATACGCCAACCCCCTCATCTCTGGAATCAACCGAGTGAACCTTCTCTGAACCGCCTTGAGAGCAAGTATACCTTTTCTTAATTATGGAAACCAAAACTGCACGCAGTATTCCAGGTGTGGCCTCACCAGTACCCTGTATAACTGAAGCAAGACTTCCCTGCTTTTATACTCCATCCCTTTTGCAATAAAAGCCAAGATTCCATTGGCCTTCCTGATCACCTGCTGTACCTGCATACTAACCTTCTGTGTTTCATGCACCAGGACCCCCAGATCCCTTTGTACTGTAGCACTTTGCAGTTTCTCTCCATTTAGATAATAACTTGCTCTTTGATTTTTTCTGCCAAAGTGCATAACCTCACACTTTCCAATATTATATTCCATCTGCCAAATTTCTGCCCACTCACTTAGCCTGTCTATGTCCTTTTGCAGGTTTTTTATGTCCTCCTCACTCATTGCTTTCCCTTCCATCTTTGTATCGTCAGTAAACTTGGATATGTTGCACTCGGTCCCTTCCTCCAAATCGTTAATATAGATTGTAAAGAGTTGGGGTCCCAGCACTGGCCCCTGCGGAACACCACTAGTCACAGATTGCCAACCCGAGAATGAACCATTTATCCCAACTCTCTGTTTTCTGTTAGACAGACCCATACTCTAAACCAAACATCATGCAAACTGAACAGTTCCTGTGTTTCCAGACCACTCTTTTAGCTTTAAAAGTTCATATGGAAAAGTCCAAACTCCTTCAGGATCTTTCCTGTCAAACTACGTGGGCTGCTTTTTACAACTTTGCTTCTGATACTCGATTCTATTGTTTGGCGTGGTATTTTTCTTTATTCGTATATGGGATGTGGGCGTTGCTGGCAAGTCCAGCATTTATTGCCCATCCCTAATTGCCCCTCGAGAAGGTGGTGGTGAGCCGCCTTCTTGAACTGCTGCAGTCCGTGTGGTGAAGGTGCTCCCACAGTGCTGTTAGGGAGGGAGTTCCAGGATTTTGACCCAGCGACGATGAAGGAACGGCCGATATACTTCCATGTCAGGATGATGTGTGACTTGGAGTTGGTGGTGTTCCCATGCACCTGCTGCCCTTGTCCTTCTAGGTGGAAGACGTCGCGGGTTTGGGAGGTGCTGCCGAAGAAGCCTTGGCGAATTGCTGCAGTGCATCTTGTAGATGGTCCACACTGCAGCCACGGTGCGCCGGTGGTGGAGGGAGTGAATGTTTAAGGTGGTGGATGGGGTACCAATCAAGCGGGCTGCTTTGACCTGGATGGTGTCGAGCTTCTTGAGTGTTGTTGGAGCTGCACTCATCCAGGCAGGTATTGAAGTAGGACCAATGGGTCTGACGTTGTCTTTATCCTGCCTTGTCACCAGGTTAGCCTTGTTTCCAATCCCTCAGTGACTCAGAAATCCTACTCCAGCCTCTGGGGTAAATTCGATTCATCCCTGCCGATTTGTTGGTTTTGAGTATTGAAAAGCTTGTCCGAGACTTTGGTGTATTGAAGTTGAAGCTGTTAATACTTCTTGGGGTTATTCTGGCTTGAGGAAGGCTCCCATCTTCCTTAAAGGATATTTGGAGGAAGTAATTATGTAGTATATTAACTACCTGGTCTGCATCCTTGGTTTCGGCCCCTTCTCATTTCTTCTTTGACTGCGGTCTCACTTTTAAGAACTGAAAGAATTTCTTACTGTTGTCAGCTGCCCAGGCCCTAAGCTCTAGAATTCCCTGCCTAAACCTCTCCACCTCTCTCTTCTCCTTTAAGACCCTCCATAAAACTTACCTCTTATTGCATCTTGACCGAACAGTAATGAATAGAGGAGACGGAATGAACCTTTTACTATTTACTGAATAAATGGGTGGACATTACAGCACATTGTCTGCATGGCAGAACCCGAAACTGAAAGTGAAAGACAAAGTAAAACCGAGCCCCCCAGCACCCCCTTCAGGTAACACCCGGGAACTGGGTCAAACTTCATTGAAGCAAAACTCAAAACCCAACACTCCTTTCCCCCAGATAAAACCCCTTAGTCCTCCAGGCGTCTGGGATGGAATCTAACCCGAATTGAGCGCTGCTGGACAGGCATAGTCGGGGTGCCACTGCTAGCCGCAGGAAAACCTTCCTCCGTGGCTGATGACTCCGTGACATCTTCTGTCGATGTGGCTTCCGTTGTTGTTGCAGGAAGCAGGCCGTCACTGCCTGGCAGAGATGGCGGAGACAATGGCCTAGCCTGTGACGTCTCTGTTACTCTCACCGGAGTACGACCCCGTAGCTGGTCTACATGGCGTCTGTGTAGCTGGCCATCAGGTGTATGGACGCTGTACGACAGGGGACCCGTGGCCTGCTCCACCACGGCAGGCATCCATTTGTCTCCTCCTGCATAGCAACGGGCAAACACCGTCTCTGACGGCTCGAACTGCCTGGCAGTGCCCTGGTGCTTCTTAGCCAGCTCCTCTTGCTTTGTGTGCATCTCATCCCTGTAGTCCGGGTGTAGCCGGTCCAGTGCAGTCGCCGGCCGGCGACCCATCAGCATCTCGGCAGGACTCTTCCCCGTTGCTGAGTTTGGTGTGGTATGCTGTGATAACAGGAACCTGGCCAATCTGGTTTGCCAGTCCCCCACCGATATCCGCACCAGTGCCTCTTTTGTGGTTTGCATTTTTCCTCTCTGCCTGCCCGTTAGAGGAGGGGTGATAGGGCGCTGTGGTCACGTGGCGGATCCCGTTTCTGCCTGCAAAAGCCTTGAACACCGCTGATGTGAAGGCTGCTCCATTGTCCGAAACCAGCACGTCGGGGACTCCATGTGTGGCAAATAGCAAACGCAATGCGTTGATCACTGCACTGGATGTCATGGAGCTCATGATAGCCACCTCCAGCCATTTTGAATGAGAATCCACCACTATCAAAAAGACCTTCCCCTGAAATGGCCCTGCAAAGTCAATGTGGAGTCTTGACCATTTACGAGTGGTCCACTCCCAGGGGTGAAGGGGAGCCTTGGATGGGCTATGGCGAGTCAGCTGACATGTCTCACAGCTCTTTACCACCTCCTCCACGTCTCGGTCCAACCCCGGCCACCAGACGTAGCTTCTCGCCAACGCCTTCATGTGCACAATCCCAGGGTGTGAGTCATGCAGCATTTTCAGCACCTCCTCTCTTGCGGCGGCAGGAACCACCACACGGCTTCCCCAGAGCACGCAGTTCTTGTGTGCAGACATTTCATGGCGCCTCTGAACGAAGGGCTTGAAATGCTCCTCCTGTACCTCGGCGGGCCAGCCATGCAGCAGCCAGCGTAGCACCCGTGATAAGACTGGATCTTTCTGTGTGAGGCTGCCAATAGGCTGTGCATGGAGTGGGGCCTCCGGAACCTCCTCCAGTAGCAGCACCTCCAGGGGTGGTGGCATCTCAGCCATCGGCCGGTTCAAAGGCAAGCGACTCAGAGCATCAGCATTAGCCAGCATCTTCCCAGGCCTGTAGCAAAGTTCATAAATGTAGGCCCCCAACATCAGACTCCACCGAAGCATACGCGGTGATACGATCTGGGGCATGGGCTTGGAGTGATGCAGGAGCCCCAAGAGTGGCTTGTGGTCTGTGTAGATGACGAACTGTCTCCCTAACAGGTACTGGCTGAACTTCTTTACCCCAAATATGATGGCTAGGGCCTCCTTGTCAATCTGGGCGTAATTACGTTCTGTTGTTGAGAGTGTTCTTGAGGCAAAACTGATAGGCACTTCCCGGCCATCTGGCTCGATGTGACCCAACAGAGCTCCCAGCCCGTATGGTGAGGCATCACACACCAACACCAATGGCTTGTTTTCATCATAGTGTGCCAGAACCTTATCTGCTTGTAGCAGTTCCTTTGCCTGTCTGTAGGCTGTTTCATGAGCTGAGGTCCAGTTCCACACTGTTGCTTGGTCTAACAGCCTGTGCAGTGGCTCTAAGATTGTGGCTTTGCCCTTGAGAAAACAACTGTAGAAGTTTAACAGTCTGAGGAATGCCTGCAGTTTGGTCTTGTTCTTGGGGGTGGGAGCGCTCCTGATAGCCTCCACCTTCTCCGTAGTCGGATGCACACTGTCTTTGTCCACTCGGAATCCCAAGAACTCCACCCCATTGGCAGCGAACACACATTTCTCCTTCTGAAGGCGTAGTCCTACCTCAGCCAGCCAGCGTAGTACTTCCTGCAGCCGCTCATCATGGGCTTCCTGTGTCTTGCCTGTAATCAGTATGTCATCCAAGTAAGGCTGAACTCCCGGAACACCAGCCAACAGGGTGTCCATGAACCTCTGAAAGATTGCCACAGCCGTAGACACCCAAACTGCAGCCTTGTGGCTCGGAAAAGTCCTCTGTGGGTGTTGATTGTCAACAGCTCGGCTGACTCTTCATCCAGGACCAGTTGCTGGTATGCTTGCTTGAGATCCAGCTTGGTGAACAGAGTGCCTCCAGCCAGTGTTGAAAACAGCTCTGTAACTGTTGGTAAGGGATACACATCTGGTAACACAGCAGTATTAACCGTACATCTGTAATCTCCACAGATTCGCAGGCCCCCATCCTTCTTTGCAATGGGCACGATAAGGGTGGCCCAATGGGAGTTCTTCACTGGCAAGAGAACCCCTTGGTTCACCAGCTTATCCAGGGCCTCATCCACCTTCTTGCGCAATGCAAAAGGAACTGGTCGCGCCTTGAAGAACTTAGGCGCTACCCCTGGGTCCACTTCGATTGAGACTGGCGGTCCCCGACAGGCCCCGAACTCAACAGAAACCTCTTCATAGTTCTCCAACATAGGCATTATGGGCTGTCGCTGCACCGTGTATACTCCTGTCACTTCAATACCGAGGGGCTCAAACCAATCTCTGCCCAGCAGGCTTGTGCCCTGCCCCGCCACCACATAAAGTGGAAGTGTGCCCTTGACTGCCTGATACTTAACTTCCACATGAATCATACCCAGCACCTGGAGTTGAGCTTGGGACCACTGCCGTAGCACGCCACTGACCTGAGCCATCGCCGGGGGTTGACTTGGCCACAGCCTATTGTAAGTCTCTTCACTTATCAACGAACACGCTGAGCCTGAATCCACCTCCATGCAGAGTGGTGCCCCATTCATGATCACATTTGCCGTGTATCCCCACCGTCTGTGGGGTAGCTGCTCAGCTTCCGTGGGATACACTGTGTACTCATCACTGTCCTCCAGTGTCAGGGTGTGTGTCTGCGATGCTTGTGTTGGCTCTGCTGCAGCAGCCTGAGCTTTCTTCATGCAGACACGAGCTATGTGTCCTCTTTTCTTACAGAAATGACATACTGCTGACACAAATTTGCATGTAGTGGAACCATGGAGAGCCCCACAGCAGAAACATTTTCTTCCTGTCTCTTTAGTTGCCTCCATGTTTCTCACAGCAGCAGCTGCGTGTGTGGTCTTGTGCACCTCCTCGGCGGCCTGAGATGGTGCTGCCTCTGTACGGAGCATACGTGTGTTCATCGATGCAGCCTCTGCTGCTAAAGCCTTCTCCTCGGCCAGTCGGAATGTCAGGGCCTTCTCCACTAACAGCTGTCTCTGCAATGCCGAGTCCAGCACTCCACACACAATCTGATCACAGAGCATATTGTCTAAATGGTCACCAAAATTACAATGTAATGAGCGTTTCCTCAACTCAGCAATGTAACTTGAAATAGATTGTCCAGGCTGTTGTTTACAATTGTGAAAATGGAAACGCTGCACAATCTCTGAGGGTTTTGGGTTAAAATGTTTCTGCAGCTTCTCAATCAAATCAGCATAATCCACCTCACTAGGTTTACGAGGAGCCACCAATGAACGCAGGACGGAGTAAATAGCAGCTCCGCATACACTTAGCAACACTGAGCGCTTCTTCTCTTCTTTGTCAATATTATTGGCCTCAAAGAAACACCCCAGTCTTTCTGCGTATTCCTCCCATGAACTGTCCTTATCCACAGAGAACTCTTCAATACGTCCCAAGGTTGTCATAGTTTTAATGTGCACTGTCCCTTTAAGATCCACGGACTTTTTTCTTTTTTAAAAAAAAATTATTTTTCTCCTCCGGCCAGAGTTACGGTAGCTACACTCACGGTAGTTGCCTGGCCCGCACAATACTCTGTCCGCCGTCTACGTCGCAGCTAGCCAACTATCAAAATGCCGTTGATGTTGCTAGCTGAGTGGCCCACTCATCGCAATTTCCAATATCACGGCTGTAGGTTCGCATGTCTATCTCCGTCCTTCTAGACAGTTCAACAGCCGCCTCGTCGCCAGTATTGCATCTTGACCGAACAGTAATGAATAGAGGAGACGGAATGAACCTTTCACTATTTACTGAGTAAGTGGGTGGACATTACAGCACATTGTCTTTCACTTTCAGTTTCGGGTTCTGCCATGCAGACAAAGTAAAACCGAGCCCCCCAGCAACCCCTTCAGGTAACACCCGGGAACTGGGACAAACTTCATTGAAGCAAAACTCAAAATACAACACCTCTTTGACCCAGCTTTTGGTCACCTGTCCTAATATCTCCTTATGTGGCTCAGTGTCAAATTTTCTTTGATAACGCTCCTGTTGAAGCACCTTGGGAACGTTTCACTACATTAAAGGCGCTATATAAAAGCAAGTTGTTGTTTTTGCTATATTTTCCATCTGCAGCTAGCCTTTGTGCCGCTGACCATTATTTAACATGCAGCTGCCTGTTCTTATATAATCGATTCCTTCTCACATTTCCCCCTGGAGGACGTTGCAGACGTTGTTTCTCCTCTTTATCGTGCCACTGATCAATTTGTTCATCCATTTAGGGTCACATTGTTTAGTTGGTGCTTGGCGATCCGAGGTCCTTACAGCATTGGTTCCGCATGCTCGGCGTTATGCTTTGAAAGGCGCTCCACTTGTCCTCTACTGACCTATTGTCGAATCCTCCAACCCACCTCCCAAGTCCCAGCCACTTTCTCCATCTGTCCCCTCCAGCATGGACGGTGTAAGTGGTTGGTGGGTGGGTGTGTGCGGCGGGGGGTGGCAGACGGGGATCTCTACTGATAAATGCTTTATATTTCTCCATTGCAGTGCAGCAGCTGGTAATGCTGGGCCACCCCTTATACTTAATTGTACAATTTAGGTGGCAATGAAAGAATAGACCATTGCGTGCTGTTATAATTTCTTAAAGTGCTCGACGCTTTGTTTTACACAACAGAAAACCACCACGGATGCTACATTTTGTAACTTCATGAATTGGACCACATTCTTCAACCAGGACGTGTGTAAAACGTCTGATGCCGGTTTTCCTGTGCAGGTGAGCTATCCCCGAATCCTTTATCGAGCAGGATTCTCAAACAGAAAGGCAGCGTTTAATTATCAGGAGCAATTTACCAGCGGAGCCTTTAATCGAAAGGATGCAGTGATGGTGCTGATGAGCTGTGAGGCCAACGAGCGTCTCGGCAAGTCAGGCAGCCATCAAAACCCCGCCAGCAATTCCTTGCTTGCGCGTGAGGACTCCGCATTCCTTGAGATTTCTGCGCGCCTCCAATTCTGCCCTCTTGCCCATCCCTGGCTTCCTTCGCCCCCCCGCCCCGACCATTGGCGGCCGCGCCTTCAGCTGCCTGGGCCCTAACCTCTGGAATTCCCTCCCTAAACCTCTCCGCCTCTCTCCTCCTTTAAACCGCTCCTTAAAATCTACCTCTTTGACCAAGCTTTTGATTACCTGTCCGAATAGCGCCCTCTTCGGCTCGTTGTCAATTTTTGTCTGATTACGCTCATGCGGAGCGCCTTTGGGACGCTTTACTACGCTAAAGGTGCTATATAAATGCAAGTTGTTGTTGGTCACGCTGTATTTGAACACTCCAACAGATCTGTTCAACTCTTTTGTTTTTCCAGCTTTATCATTTTACAAAGTTTTCATTTTTGTCGTGCAGTTGGACTTTGAGCCGAAGGGCGCGATCTTGCCAGCCCTGGGGAGGCGGGTTTGGAGGGGGGACTGCCGGGAAAATGGCAGAATCTGGGGGCGGGTGCCCATCCCGTTCCCAACCCGCCTCTGTACCATCTTCCCGGGAGGCGGGTAGCTGTCCCGCGCCGGGTCCCGTCTCCGCGAGGCGGGAAGGGGATTACAGCCACTTAACTGCCTGTTAACAGGTAGTTAACAGGCAGTTAAGAGGATTATCCCCATTTTTCCAACAGAGGCACGGGCTTCCCGACGTCGGAAAACCCCCGCCAGGGTCACCGAGGCGAGTAGTGGGTCTGCGAGGGGTGCAAAAGCGCGCTGTGGAGGTGAGTGATGGATGCAAGTGTGGAGAGGTGAGTGAAATGTGATAGAAAATGTTTACTTTCTTTCTGCAGGCTTCAAGCGTTGGGGATGGGGAGAGTCTCGCATCTCACCAGCAGAGATGACAGATGGCTGCTGCATTCTCCGATGCAACAACCATCGAATTTCTGCTAAAGAAAGGGGTTTGGTGAGTCTTGAATACAAGGACTCCTCAAACAACAGAGAATGTCAGTGTTTGGCAGCTTCACGGAGCTGTCAAATGATGACAATTCATCTGTCAAAAATTTTTGACAGATGACACATCATACGCTGACATTCTCTGTAAACCGCTTCCCGTTAATTGGCCTGCTAAACCCGCTGGGGGCGGGCTTAACAAGGTCAATCAAGGGAAAATAGTGTGGGTTGGCCACAAGTCGATGGAGGCGGGACAACGACCTGACGAGCAGCCGTCCCACCTCCAACGCAAAATTGCCCCCGAAGTAACAAAAGCTGCGGCAGGGAGAAAGTGCTGGATGATCTGGATGCTGCGTTATTAATCTGACCTTTGACCTTTACTCGCATGACCGTTAACTATTTGACCTTGGACGTCATATTGTTCAGGAGAAAGAACGAACCCTTCAGCCCCCTTTCTCTGCTGAATATTATTTCAAAAAAAAGAATCTTTGCCGTAACTCAAAACTAAGGTGTTGTCTCACTCCGCAGAAGGTCATTGAATTTTCACAGAGTCTGCTCGGCAACGTAACCCTTTGGAGAAGTCTAGAGGGCAAGGAACGACAGAGAGCAGCCAGCCGCTTCCTGGAGGTCATGGAAAGCGCCGTCATCGCAGCTGCCCTGGGCTTACGCAGCGACATAAAGATAAAACGATCGAGTCCCGCCTTAGGTAAAGCCCGACATTTACCTCATAAACAGAGAATACTCAAAGCGTACTACACACTGTACAAGAAAAACCTGGTTCTCTGTTAGTTGATCCTGCTCCCACCTTAGGTGGCTCAGTGGGCAGCACTCTCTTTCGCCTCTGAGTCAGAAGGTTGTGGGTTCAAGTCCCACTCCAGGGGCTTGAGCACATAAAGTGAGGCTGACACTCCCAGTGCAGTGCTGAGGGAGTGCTGCACTGTCGGAGGTGCCGTCTTTCAGATGAGACGTTAAACCGAGGCCCTGTCTACTCGCTCAGGTGGATGTAAAAGATCCCATGGTACTATTTCGAAGAAGAGTGGGGGAGTTATCCTCAGTGTCCGGGGGCCAATATATATCCCTCAATCAATATAACAAAAAAAACAGATGATCTGGTCATTATCACGTTGCTGTTTGTGGGAGCTTGCTGTGCGCAAATTGGCTGCTGCATTTTAACAGTGACTATTCTGCAAAAGTACTTCATTGGCTATAAAGCGCTTTGGGACATACTGAGGTCACAAAAGGCGCTGTGCCAATTTTTACCCCATAGTCCTAAGCTATCCTGTCTACAAAAATGCAACTGTGGTGTTAAAATCATCTTCCCTTATCCCCCTCAGATTTTGAAATTGGTTTCGTTAAAAGGGACAAGATCACAAGCAGTGACGTCATGACTTTAAATGCCAAGGAAAACACCATGACCGTTTACTCCAGTACGATTATCGGTGATGATGATTCTGGTATATTTCTACATTATTTACATTCATTCTGTTTCCTAGTATTCGAGAGCAAATGGCTTGCGTCACAGCTTTCAAACTTTTCCCCTGTGGGGACCACTTACAAACAGTGACACATGCCCAGGGACCCCCCTGCAAACATTGATGCACCTTGAGGCCCCACCCTGAAAGTATTGACGCACTCCTGGGAACCCCCTTTGCAAATGAGGGACACCCTCCCAGGGACACACCTTCCTTAGTAAATCCAAACAAAATTAATTTGTTCACCACAACAACGGCAGCAACATGCATTTATATAGCGCCTTTAATGTACTAAAACATCCCAAGGTGCTTCACAGGAGCGATTATCAAACAAAATTTGACACAGAGCCACATAAGGAGATAATAGGACAGTCGACCAAAAGCTCGGTCAATGAGGTAGGTTTTAAGGAGTGTCTTAAAGCACGAGAGAGGGGCGGAGAGGTGGAGAGGTTTAGGGAGGGAATTCCAGAGCTTAGGGCCTCGGCAGTTGAAGGCACGGCCGACAACGGTGGAGCGATGAAATTCGTGGATGCGCAAGAGGCCAGAATTGGAGGCGCGCAGAGATCTCGGAGGGCTGTTGGGCTGGAGGAGGTTACGGAGAAATGGAGGGGCGAGGCCATGAACACAAGGGTGAGAATGCTAAAATCGAGGCGTGGCTGGACCGGCAACCAATGCAGATCAACGAGCACAGGGGCGATGGGTGACCGGGACTAAGTGCGAGTTAGGATATAGTAGAGTTTGGAATTTTAACTAGTATCACCCTGCATGATTTCACCCCACACATTCTGAAATACAAATGTTTTAGTGGTCTGATTTTGTTTCCGTCTCTTCTGTCTGTACCGGCAGCTTTACTCGCCTTCATCTCCTACAGTGATGTGGAGTCCATTTTTGATGCAGCGTTGCTGAAGGAGCATAGCAACGGTTCCAGAAAGCTACTGAAGAGCCAGTTTAATTCAAAGATAGTAACTGTGACAAAAGGGAACACAAGGACACATAAACTGAACGGAACAGTTAACATCACTTTCCAAGGGAAAGAGGTTTGTGCACTTAACGCAGTTGTTGTATAAGTTTTTAACAGATTAATGCGATTTCTGTAAATCATTAAACTGTGCTATCAATCAATTACAATACACTCTTAAACCAGTGACACTCCAATGTCTTGCACTGATAGTAATGATCTGATTTGAAAAAGAAACACTTGCATTTATATAGCGCCTTTCACGACCTCAGGACGTCCCAAAGTGCTTTACAGCCAATGAAGCACTTTTGAAGTGTGGTCACTGTTGTAATGTAGGAAACGCAGCAGCCAATTTGCGCACAGCAAGCTCCCACAAACAGCAATGCGCTAATGACCAGATCATCTGTTTTAGTGATGTTGGTTGAGGGATAAATATTGGCCAGGGACAACTCCCCTGCTCTTCTTTGAATAGTGCAATGGGACCTTTAATATCCACCTGAGAGGGCAGACGGGGCCTCGGTTTAGTGTCTGATCCGAAAGACAACATTTCCGACAGTGCAGCACTCCCTCAGTGCTGTACTGGAGTATCAGATTCTGTTCTCGAGTCTCATGGGGCTGGATTTTCTCAATGGGGTCCCTTACAGTCAGAATCAGGGGAATTTATAATGGGAAACAAGGAAATGGCAGACCAACTAAATACATACTTTGGTTCTGTCTTCACAAAGGAGGACACAAATAACCTCCCAGAGATGTCGGGGAACATAGGGACTGATGAAAGGGAGGAACTCAAAGAAATCAGTATTTGTAGGGAAATGGTGTTAGGAAAGTTGATGGGACTGAAGGTCGATAAATCCCCAGGGCCTGATGGTCTACATCCCAGGGTACTTAAGGAAGTGGCCCTGGAGATAGTAGATGCATTGCTGGTCATCTTCCAGAACTCGATAGACTCTGGAACGGTACCCATGGATTGGAGGGTAGCTAATGTTACCCCACTATTCAAAAAAGGTGGTAGAGAAAAAGCGGGGAATTATAGACCGGTAAGCCTGACATCGGTAGTGGGGAAAATGTTGGAGTCTATTATAAAAGATGTAATAGCAGAGCACTTGGAAAGCAGTGACAGGATCGGACAAAGTCAACATGGATTTACAAAAGGTAAATCATGCTTGATTAATCTACTGGAATTTTTTGAGGATGTAACTGGTAAAATAGATAAGGGAGAACAAGTGGATGTGGTGTATTTGGACTTTCAGAAGGCTTTCAATAAGGTCCCACATAAGAGATTAGCGTGCAAAATTAAGGCACATGGGATTGGGGGCAAGGTATTGACTTGGATAGAGAACTGGTTGGCGGACAGAAAGCAAAGAGTTGGAATAAACGGGTCGTTTTCCGAGTGGCAGGCAGTGACTAGTGGGGTACCGCAAGGATTGGTCCTAGGACCCCAGCTGTTCACAATATATATTAATGATCTGGACGAGGGAATTGGATGTAATATCTCCAAATTTGCAGACGACACAAAGCTGGGTGGGAGGGTAAGCTGTGAGGAGGATGTCGTGAAACTCCAGTGTGATTTGGACAGGTTGGGTGATTGGGCAGAAACATGGCAAATGCACTATAATGTGGATAAATGTGAGGTTATCCACTTTGGTGGGAAAAACAGGAAGGCAGATTATTATTTGAATGGCAATAGATTAGGAGAAGGGGAAGTGCAAAGAGACCTGGGTGTTATTGTGCACCAGTCGCTGAAGGTAAGCATGCAGGTGCAGCAGGCGGTTAAGAAGGCAAATGGTATGTTGGCCTTCGTAGCAAGAGGGTTCGAGTACAGGAACAAGGATGTCTTGCTACAGTTGTACAGGGCCTTGGTGAGACTGCACCTTGAGTATTGTGTGCAGTTTTGGTCACCTTACCTGAGGAAGGACGTTCTTGCCATGGAGGGAGTGCAGCGAAGGTTCACCAGACTGATACCTGGGATGGCAGGAATGACGTATGAGGAGAGATTGTGTCGATTGGGCTTATACTCACTGGAGTTTAGAAGATTGAGAGGGGATCTCATCGAAACCTATACACTTCTGTCAGGTCTGGACAGACTGGATGCAGGAAGGATGTTTCTGATGGCTGGGGAATCCAGAACCAGGGGTCATAGTCTAAGGATAAGGGGTAAGCCATTTAGGACTGAAATGAGGAGGAATTTCTTCACCCAGAGAGTGGTGAACCTGTGGAATTCTCTGCCACAGAGGGCGGTGGAGGCCAGTTCATTAAATATATTCAAGAAAGAGTTGGATATATTTCTTGAGGCTAAAGGGATCAAGGGATATGGGGAGAAGGCAGGGACAGGGTACTGAATTTGGATGATCAGCCATGATCTCATTGAATGGCGGAGCAGGCTCGAAGGACCGAATGGCCTACTCCTGCTCCTATCTTCTATGTTTCTATGTTGGGGGTGGGACTGCTGGCTGTCGGGTTTCTGTCCCGTCCCCAGCGACGTCCGGCCAACTCACGCTATTTTCCCTTGATTGACCTCGTTAAGCCCTACCTGTTAACAGGCAACGAATTGGCTGTAATCCCCTTCCCGCCTCGAGGAGATGGGTCCCTGCACGAGTCGGGGACCCGCCTCCCGGGGAGATGGCGCGGAGGTGGGTCAGGAGCGAGTTCAGCACCCGCTCCCAGTTTCTGCCATTTTCCCGGCAGCCCCGCCTCCATACCCACCTCCCCAGGGCTGGCAAAATTCCCCCCTGCAGGGTGGGATTTGAACCCACAACCTTTTGACTTGGTGTGATATCCGAGTGGTAAGGTCAAGAACATATGTAGCAGAGAAACATCTCTTACAGCACGGTGGCATAGTGGTTAGCACTGTTGCCTCACAGCGCCAGGAACCCGGGTTCGAATCCGGCCTCGGGCGACTGTCTGTGTGGAGTTTGCACATTCTCCCCGTGTTTGCGTGGGTTTTCTCCGGGTGCTCCAGTTTCCTCCCACACTCCAAAGATGTGCGGGTTAGGTTGATTGGCTATGATAAATTGACCCTTACTGTTAGGGGGATTAAATACATGGGGTTACAGGGATAGGGTGGGATATGTGTTGGTGTAGGGGTTACGGGGATCAGGTGGGATATGTGTCGGTGCAGGCTCGATGGGCCGAAATGGCCTCTATCTGCACTGTGGGGTTTCTATGATTTCTGTGGAGCTGCAGGCAAAGCACTTCCAATTCTTACTGTGCGATCACCAAGATGGAGGATCAACCTCTGAGTCATACCCACAATGCCACATTACCTTAATAACTGGAGTAACAGGACATTACCTTAACACTGGTAAATGTGATCCCTTAATATTTGTCTCCATCTGGTGGATAACTTAAGCATTACATCCCAGATTACTATACTTGGTGGCAAGCGTGCTACCCACTGAGCCACATCTGACACCGTGCGCCCACCTGTGCCTTGGACTGGCAGCGCCCCCCAGTGTCACGGCAACGGTTCATGGAAGCTGCTTCTTTTCCACAGGAAGGCGTCGCTGGCAGAAGGAAAGTTTGCACCTCTTGGAAAGCGAGCGCGACAAGTGGCTACTGGTCTACGGAAGGCTGCCGACTGACGGATTGGAACGAGACACACACCGAATGCAGCTGCAATCACCTGTCCAGCTTCGCGGTGCTAATGGCCCTCTATGACATAACGGTAGAGCTCACACTCCCCATTGCCTTTGGATCACACTGAGGGGGCGATTGTCCTGGGTCCACGCCCAGGCACTACTGCTCACCTGGGGGTAGCAATGAGCAGTCGGTCGCACAGGAACCAGCCTGAACCTCCAATACTCACTGCGCCCCTTACCCAAGGCTTGCAGGTAGCACTTTCTCCACATAGAAAAGAGAGAAAGACTTGCATTTCTATAGCGCCTTTCACCACCACCAGACGTCTCAAAGCGCTTTACAGCCAATGAAGTACTTTTGAAGTGTGGCCACTGTTGTACTGTGGGAAGGAACATAGGAACAGGATTAGGCCATTCAGCCCCTCAAGCCTGTTCCGCTATTAGATCATGGCTAATAGATCTACATGTTAACTCCATCTACCTGCCTTGGCTCCGTAACCCTTCTGTCAATCTCAGTTTTGAAATTTTCAATTGACCCCCCAGCCTCAACAGTTTTTGGGGGAGAGAGTTGCAGAATTCCACGACCCTTTGTGTGAAGAAGTGCTTCCTCACATCACCCCTGAGCGGCCTGGCTCTAACTTTAAGGTTCTGCCCCCTTGTTCTGGACTCTCCCCCCACCAGAAGAAATTGTTTCTCTCTATCTACCCTTCAAATCCTTCAATCATCTTAAACACCTCGATTGGATCACCCCTTAATCTTCTATACTCGAGGGAATCCAGGCCTAGTCTATACAACCTGTCCTCATAATTTAACCCTTTCAGTGAATTCTGGTGATTTTGTGCTGCACCCCCGCCAAGGCCAATACAGGAAACTTTGTGCTATCCGGCACCGACGGGACCGAGCTGTTGCCGTCCCATCAAAACTGCCGGACAAACCAGCGCTAATGCTGAAACATATGGAGATTTTCAGCTCCGTGTGAATCAACAAACTCTGTTGCTTAGCAACAGCTTCAAAACAGTCGGCTGCAGCCTAAAAGCGTCTCTAGCTGAAGCTGTTGCTTAGCTACAGACCTTGCAGAGCCTGACTGGGAAAAAAAAAGCAACGAGAAGTAAAAAAACTTATAGGAAACGGCTCCTGAATTTTGCCGGTAGATAGAGCTTTCCGGACTTTTAACCCCCGGATAAACCAAAGTTTCCTGTATATCCTTCTTGCTGGGTGTACGAGTGACCCCATCGCCAGTGATCCGCAGCTCATTACGCTCAAAAAGTTGCTTCATTCCCCCACATTATCCTGAGTTTTCGAATATAGGCACTACGTAAAATGAAGCTACTTTGCTCGTGACGATTTGTTTCGGATCAGGTGGTTTCTGTATTCGCCCATCGCCCCCCAGTGCTTCCCTCTGCATTTCTGAACTTGTTAAAATGAACTCCCACAGAAAGATAGGGGGGTAAATGTTCAGACGAGGATGCACAGGAGTTACTTTTAAAACCACTTCTAGCGATATTTAATGGAAGTGATTCCAAATACAATCAGGGTGAAATCATAATGATATTAGTAACAAATGTCTCAAAATTCTATTGCTATTTGAAGGAAGGCATTAATTGCCGCCTGCACTAAAATAACTTAACATTCCATGTAAGCGTGTTAATTATTCACTGTCGATATCACGCAATTTGATTTTAAACCAAGTATGGTTTTGATTTGGGATCACAGATACACAAACAAACATACACACTCACACACACATTCACATACACACTCACACACACACACACATTCACATACACACAAACAAACTCACACACACACACACACACACATTCACATACACACACACACACTCACACACACATTCACATACACACACACACACACACACACACATTCACATACACACACACACACACACATTCACATACACACACACACACACACACATTCACATACACACTCACACACACACACACATTCACATACACACACACACACTCACACACACATTCACATACACACACACACACACACACATTCACATACACACACACACACACACACATTCACATACACACACACACACACACACATTCACATACACACACACACACACACACATTCACATACACACACACACACACATTCACATACACACACACACACACACACACACATACATTCACATACACACACACACATACATTCACATACACACACACACACACACATACACACATTCACATACACACACACACACACACACACATTCACATACACACACACACACACACACACATTCACATACACACACACACACACACACACATTCACATACACACACACACACACACATTCACATACACACACACACACACACACACACACAAACACATTCACATACACACAAACACACAAACACTCACACATAAACAGAGACAGACAAATACATGCAAAGCAACAACAACAACAACTTGTATTTATATAGCGCCTTTAATGCAGTAAAACGTCCCAAGGCGCTGCACAGGAGTATTTTAAGACAAAATATTTGACACCGATCCACATAAGGAGAATTTAGGGCAGGTGACCAAAAGTTTGGTCAAAGAGGTCGGTTTTAAGGAGCGTCTTAAAGGAGGAAAGAGAGGTAGCGAGGCGGAGAGGTTTAGGCAGGGAATTCCAGAGCTTAGGGCCCAGGCAACAGAAGGCACGGCCACCAAAGGTTGAGCGATTGAAATCAGGGATGCTCAAGAAGGGGTTGTGGGGCTGGAGGAGGTTACAGAGCTAGGGAGGGGCGAGGCCATGGAGGGATTTGAAAACAAGGATGAGAATTTTGAAATCGAGGCGCTGCTTAACCAGGAGCCAATGTAGGTCAGCGAGCACAGGGGTGATGGGCGAGCGGGACAGACACAAGCTCTCCCACAAGCAATCACACATACAGAGAGATACGCAGACACACAAAGACTGAGACACACAAAATCAGTTCCAATAGATATTGCAATGCAAGTTCGGAAAATGCCCCACTGCACTGTTAGACTTGAGCCACGTGGAGCAATGGAATCTGATGCCTTAACAATATTAATTTTGTCTCTAATCGATTCCATAGAATCCACTCCACAGTTCCATTCTCAGCTGGATCACCTATTTCGGATTGCCCGTGTCCATGCTGTGCCTTTTGCTATCAATGGGGACCTTCTTCTGCTGCCAGGCGATTCGGAACCTGAACACCACGATCCGAGCGCACTTATGTCTGAGTCTGTTCCTGGCGGAGGTGATGTTCCTGATAGCAATATCCATTGATACCGAAACGGTAAGGTTCCTTACAACCCGCTGACAATGTCTTATCAATGGTGATGTTTAAGTTCTAAATCTGGGTCCTAACATAAGAAAACTCACTGAACACTTGGTTGGAGTATAAAACAAGACTTTAATCAACTTTTTCACAACCATGAGATTCTAGTTACATCACTAGTTCCTGGTTACAAAAATGTCCTGAGCAAGCTGGGCCCACGCCCGAGTATTTATACTTTCCTTGGACGGCGCCACCAGCTGGCCGCCCAGTGTTATCTCATGAGTCATTTCTACATGAATGGTAAGATTCATGACATTCCAACTATGAATTTAAATTCTCAAGACTGAGGACTGCACACCATATGTAGAACACCCATTGTACGTACCAATATGGCTATACAGAAAAATTGGAATTAAAATTTAAAATATAATTTACAGGGGTTAGAGGTGCATTAAAATAGCTGTTATTTACATGTACATCATCTTTTAAAATCCTACCTCTTCATTGTCTGGACTGGCAGGGCAGGGCAGCCCCGGTATAAATACCACAAGCCATTTCTACTAAAGCCTTCAAAGAAAGAAGGACTTGCATTTTGACAGCATCTACAAACTCAGTTTAATATTACTTTTGGAAGACAGTACTATTTGGTAGTGCAGCCCTCCCTCAGCAATACATTGGAGTGTCAACCTAGATTTTGTACATAGAAACGTAGAGGATAGGAGCAGGAGTAGGCCATTCGGCCCCTCGAGCCTGTTCCGCCATTTAATGAGATCATGGCTGATCATCCAAACTCAGTGCCCTGTCCCTGCCTTCTCCCCATATCCCTTGATCCCTTTAGCCTTAAGAAATATATCTAACTCCTTCTTGAATATATTTAATAAGTTGGCCTCAACCGCCTTCTGTGGCAGAGAATTCCACAGGTTCACCACTCTCTGGGTGAAGAAATTCCTCCTCATCTCTGTCCTAAGTGGCTTACCCCTTAACCTTAGACTGTGACCCCTGGTTCTGGACTCCCCCGGCCATCGGGAACATCCTTCCTGCATCTAGTTTGTCTACTCCTGTTAGAATTTTATAAGTTTCAATGAGATCCCCTCTCATTCTTCTAAACTCTAGCGAATATAAGCCTAAGCTCAAGTCTCTGGAGTCGGATTTGAACCCATAACCGTCTAGCCCCAGAGGCAAGCGTGCTACCCACTGATCCACAGTTTATAATGCGATCACTGGCGGCTAATGGCAGTTTCAGCATCTGCGAGGTAAAGTTGAGGTTTCCTTTGTTTGCTTATAGCTGGTGAAATGGTGAACGTATCCTAAAAAGACACGCTTACAACTTCTCCGGATATAGGGACCAAAGAAAACCGTCCTCAAAGCTTCGCACCATCCCCCTTTGTGGATTGCATCCTCCTGATGATTAGAACTGGAGGAGTGTTTTATAATTAACATAGAACGCTACCCTTCTCAACTAGACATTTTATGGTTCGATTTTAGGTGTGGGGCAACACTTAGTTGACTGCCCTTGTGAAGTTTCAGCTATGGAGATGACCAAATCACTCCTAACAGGAATGGTTTAGGACTCAATATGGCAGGAACAATAAACTGGGTACCCTGGGTTAAGTGGGTAAAGGCACAAACCACGAGAGCCCATGTTTCATCCCTGGGTGTGTACCTGACTTCAGGCCTGGCCGGTAGATGGGCTGGCATTCCCTGGGCAAGAGAGGTCAAAAGTCAGACAAGGCTCCCATTCCTGATCAAAAGAAGTGCACGAGTGAGTAGACTGTGATACCCTCCGTAATCTATCATCAACAACAGCTTGCATTTGTATAGCGACTCTAACTTAGTAAAACGACCCATGGCTCTTCACAGGAGCAATTATTGAACAAAATATGTCACCGAGCCATATGAGGTGATATTAGGACACCTGACCAAAAGCTTGGTCAAAGAGGAAGGTTTTAAGGAGCGTCTTAAAGGAGGAGAGAGAGGTAGAGAGGCGGAGAGGTTTAGGGAGGGAATTCCAGAGTTTAGGGCCCAGGCAGGCAACAGAAGGCACGGCCACCAATGGTTGAGCGATTAAAATTGGGGATGCGCAAGTGGCCAGAATTGGAGCAGCACAGAGATCTCGGAGGGCTTGGAGGAGGTTACAGAGATAGGAACACTTGTTACCAAGGCTCGCCCATAAAGGAGGGGCACTTGAGTGAAACACTGGGTGGTGTCTGGAACTTATTGGACTGCCCCCTAGCTCAAGCTAGTTGGTGCCTTCAGGATAGGATGAGAGGAGAAACATACAGGCTGAAATTCCTTGTCATGCTAGTTGATGGTGCATGAACATCACAAAACATCTAGAGCAGAGGGGACAAGCTCGTCACGCCAGCCAGGCTCACAGTGCTTTGTAGCAGTTTGGTACAACTGAGTGTCTCACTGGGCCATTTCAGAGGGCAGTTAAGAGTCAACCATATTACTGTGGGTCTGGAGTCACATATAGGCCAGACCGGGTAAGGACAGCAGATTTCCTTCCCTAAAGGACATTAATGAACCAGATGGGTTTTTACAACAATCTGGTAGTTTCATGGTCACCATTACTGACACTAACTTTTCATTCCAGATTCATTCACTTGAATTTAAATTCCTCAGCAGTTGTGGTGGGATTAGGAACTCATCTCCTACCCAGGTCATTAGTCTAGGCTCACTGGATTATTAGTCCAGTAACATAACCACTATGCTACCATACATCCACCACCGGCATACCATGGCTGCAGTGTGCACCATCTACAAGATGCACTGCAGCAACTCACCAAGGCTTCTTCAGCAGCGCCTCCCAAACCCGCGACCTCTTCCACCTAGAAGGACAAGGGCAGCAGGTGCATGGGAACACCACCACCTCCAAGTTCCCCTCCAAGTCACACACACCACCCTGACTTAGAAATATATCACCGATCCTTCATCGTCGCTGGGTCAAAATCCTGGAACTCCCTCCCTAACAGCACTGTGGGACCACTTTCACCACATGGACTGCAGCGGTTCAAGAAGGTGGCTCACCACCACCTTCTCAAGGGCGATTAGGGATGGGCAATAAATGCCGGCCTTGCCAGCGACGCCCACATCTCAGGAACGAATAAAAACAAAGTAATAACAACCTTGTAATGAAGGATCTTTGTTGCTGTTTAGGTTTTATGTGGCATCGTAGCCGGTGGTCTACATTACTTGCTCCTGGCCGCCTTTGCTTGGATGTGTCTGGAGGCAGTCCAGCTCTGTCTCATGGTGCTAAACCTCAAGGTTGTGAACTTCTCCCGCACCCGTATCATTCCAAGGCGAATCATGTACCCCGTCGGCTATGGGTGTCCGGCGGTGATTGTGGTCGTGTCTGCTGCGGTAAATCACGAAGGCTACGGGACCGACACACGGTAAGTAAAGAGGCTGCCTGCGCGTCCGCTGTGTTTCGGAGTGATGCATGCGCACTGAAGTCAAGGCACTGTGTAGGGAGAAGTTTATGACACACAGGCCAAGGATTCTGATTGAGCCATAGACCGTGAGAGGGAGCACATCTGATGGGACAATCAAACATGGCTAGTGGACAGCGAGCATTCCATTAGGTTATTAAACCACCAGAGGCTCCTCATCTGGCGTGGAACTTGAACCCACAACCTTCTAACTCAGAGGCAAGAGTGCTACCCACTGAGTAACCAAATTGCTCACAGCAAGATCCCACAAACAGCATTGAAATAAATGACCCGATGATCTGTTTTAGGTGTTGGCTTGAGGGCTGAATGTTGGCCCTGACACCAGGGAGAACTCCCCTGCTCTTCTTCCAAATAGTGCTTTGGGATCTTATACTCATAGGGCAGACGGGGCCTCAGTTCAATGTCTTACTTGAGAGACGGCACCTCCGACAGCACCGCGCTGGAGTGTCAGCCTAGATTTTGTGCTCAAGTTTCTGGAGTGGGACTTGAATCCAACGACATCTGACTCAGAGGCAAGAGTGCTACCAAATGAGCCACGGATAACACTTCCACTGCCTCACAATCTACTGAGCACAGCGAACCAGGAAGTGCTGAGGGTCTATCCCAGGTCTGTGCTAAGTTAGCTGATCTGAGCGGGGGGCTCTACAATTGGTTTTGGTATCCCTCGTTTAGGAAAGGGAAAGATCAGCGGGGGTCCCTGATCCTGATCATTAACCTGCTGGAGTGACGACAGAATCAGGCTCCAATGCGACGCCTCTGTCTAAGACTCTACGGACCCTCGTGTCTAGGCAACCACACCAGGAACAATCACTGGACGAAGTACCTGCAGCACTTAAAAAAAATAATCTATTTACAGGCTACTAACCCATGGTATACCTCTGTGACCATATGTATCGCTGTACCAGTGACTGCTACTTGTTCACCAAAACTCTGCTGCCCGTACCCTAACTCGCACCAAGTCCCGTTCACCCATCACCCCTGTGCTCGCTGACCGACATTGTCTCCTGGTCCGACAACGTCCCGAATTTAAAATTCTCATCCTTGTTTTCAAATCCCTCCATGGCCTCGCCCCTCCCTATCTCTGTAACCTCCTCCAGCCCTACAATCCTCCGCGATCTCTGCGCTCCTCCAATTCTGGCATCTTATGCATCCCCCTCTTCCTTTGCTCCACCATTGGCGGCCGTGCCTTCAGCTGCCTGGGCCCTAAGCTCTGGAATTCCCTCCCTAAACCTCTCCGCCTCTCCACCTCTCTCTCCTCCTCTAAGACGCTCCTTAAAACCTACCAAGCTGTTGTTCAGCTGCCCTAATGTCACCTTATGTGGCTCGGTGTCAAATTTTGTTCCTGTGAATTTTCACTGCATTAAAGGCGCTATATAAATGCAAGTTGGTAGTTGTTCGCTCACAAAGTCAAGATCCACCCCGGGTTGTCAGCACCATGTGTAGTATTCAGGTGATGTGAGGTTAAAGGGCAGAGTGTAATTGAATTGTGGCATGGATATGTCATCCGGCTGTCATTTTAATGCCACAGATTTTGTCATCATTTTTGGATTCCTGTTACAAATACCTCCCCCACTGGTGGGAGGCTGCAACTACAGCATGACCAGGTTACATTTGCAGTTTCCACTGTAAACCTGGATGTAGCAATTGACAATGGGAACGATTGACAGGAAGGCCAAGCAGATTTTTTGAAAATGCATTATGGATTTAAAACCACTTTAGTTGATTAAAAATGTTTCTTTCATTACAGCTGCTGGTTAGATCTGGAGAAAGGATTTTTGTGGAGTTTCCTGGGACCAGTGTGTTTCGTAATTCTGGTAAGATTGTTTTGTATGACGGGAAAAGCTTATGATGGGATGTCTAGTTTGACTGTCCATTCGATGGCCTCCTGAGAGGCTGAGGGGAGAGATGAACTGCCTCCCGCAGCAGATCTCAGTGGGCAGGTTGATGTGATGTGTTCCATGGTCTGGGACTCACGGCCACAGTCACACTTCGGGTCGTCCCTCATCTTCCACTTGTGGAGCAGGCGGCCGCATTGTCCGTGCCTTGTACGGATTGGGTTGAGCGCCGTCCACCGTCTTCGAGGGAGGTCGAAGCCAGGGACCTCTGCTGTTGGGGCAATGATGAGGTGTTGGTTCTTTATGTGGCGTGCGTCGCACGGTTCCCTCCGTCTGGATAGTGGGTCGATACTGTAAAGTCTGTGGGTTGTACAGTTAATAACGACACAGACTTCAGGAATAACAAACAAACAGGTCTTTACTATTCGAAGGTCAGGGCGAATCTGCCCCAGCAATCCTGCCACAACACTTATATACTGGTGTGGTCACTGTCGGTATTACAGTATACAGAAGCCAAACAAGTAGTGCCACACCGAAAGTAGTTCTCTTAAAGGTGAACGGTTACATACAATAGTTTCCTTAAAGGTAGACGGGTACATACACTACAGATACCAGCTGCGCAAATATCGGCTGCTGTTTTCCAGAGTGGCCGGCGTGATTTTAAGCGCTTTCGTGGTGGGAATGTCGGTGTTGTTTGTGGTTTTTCCCATCTCACCAAGCACGGTGGCGTCGCGGCGAATGGCAGGCGGGGCAAAGCGGGACAGCATCGGGAGCCACTCAGTTGGAGTGGACTCGAGCGTCCCTGACACCATCCTCATGGAGGCGTCCAGCTTTAAATAATCCATATGGACTAAGTGGCCCAACCGATTCAGAACTGCGTCACACATGGACAGAGGCTTTCCTCCCATTGCCTGCCCTTTGTTTCCTGTAGCTAGTGTGAATTTTTGCATCATACTAACGATGAGGAATTATCACGGTTAAGACGGGTGAACTGAATGCTCCTATTTTGCAGGTTAATACAATTCTGTTCTCAATTACACTCTGGATCCTGAAAGAGAAGATTTCCAGCCTAAACGCCGATGTTTCAACAATTAATGAATCTCGGTAGGTGTTGAAAACGCACTGGAAAGCAGGTGAACCCTAATTTATCAATCCGAGGATTGAGAATTATTTGGTGCCATGATCATGATTTTGATTCTCAATCAACATAGATTAGCGATGGTCCAAATGAGCAATTAATGATGTTTGGTGTTGATGGCGTCAATCGTGGCTCAGTTAGTAGCGCTCTCACCTCTGTGCCAGAAGGTTGTGGGTTCAAGCCTCACTCCAGGGACTTGAGCACAAAATCTGGGCAAAACCTTCCGGTGTAACACTGAGGGAGTGCCGTACTGTCGGAGGTGCCGTCTTTAGGATTTGAAAAAAATATATGTTTATGGGATGTGGGCATCGCTGGCAAGGCCAGCGTTTATTGCCCATCCCTAATTGCCTTTGAAAAGGTGGTGGTGAGCCGCCTTCTTGAACCGCTGCAGTCCGTATGGTGAAGGTGCTCCCACAGTGCTGTTAGGGAGGGAGTTCCAGGATTTTGACCCAGCGACGATGAAGGAACGGCGATATATTTCCAAGTGGGGATGGTGTGTGACTTGGAGGGGCACTTGGAGGTGGTAGTGTTCCCATGCGCCTGCTGCCCTTGTCCTTCTAGGTGGAAGAGGTCACGGGTTCGGGAAGTGTGTCGAAGAAGCCTTGGCGAGTTGCTGCAGTGCATCTTGTAGATGGTACACACTGCAGCCAGGGTACATCAGTGGTGGAGGGAGTGAATGTTTAAGGTGGTGGATGGGGTGCCAAACAAGAGATGAGATGTTAAATCCAGGCCTCATCTTCCCTCTCAGGTGGACGTAAATGATTGAGTGGTACTATTACTAAGAAGAGCAGGGAAGTTCTCCCTGGTGCTCTAGCCATTATTTATCCCTCAACCAACGTGACTAAAACAAATGATCACATTGCTGTTTGTGGGAGTTTGCCATTGGGTTGCCACGTTTCCTACATTGCCACAGTGACTGCACTTCATTGGCTGTAAAGCACTTTGGCAATGTCCTGAGGTCGAAGGTATAGAGATGGGCCGAATGGTCTCCTTCTGTGCTGTAAGGTTCTATGAAGACCAGAAATCTCTGCAGTGCTGCTCCCGCACTGTCACAGGAACAATTCACCGAAAGTACAGCGGATACTCTGCTCAGGCATGTAAACAAGCTTTCCGCCACATGTTTGGTGAAGTTACGGCCCAGGTGTGGGAGCAGGTCTGAGGAAATTTCTGAACTTCATAGAAACATAGAAAAATAGGAGCAGGAGTAGGCCATTCAGCCCTTCGAGCCTGCTCCACCATTCAATATGATCATGGCTGATCCTCTATCTCAATACCATATTCCCTCTCTCTCCCCATACCCCTTGATGCCTTTTGTGTCGAGAAATCTATCTATCTCCTTCTTAAATATATTCAGTGACTTGGCCTCCACAGCCTTCTGTGGTAGAGAATTCCACAGGTTCACCACCCTCTGGGTGAAGAAATTTCTCCTCATCTCAGTCCTAAATGTCCTACCTCATATCCTGAGACTGTGACCCTTCGTTCTAGAACCCCCAGCCAGGGGAGACGTCCTCCCTGCACCCAGTCTGTCTAGCCCTGTCAGACTTTTATATGTTTCAATGAGATCCCCTGTCATTCTTCTAAACTCTAGTGAATACAGGCCTAGTCGACCCAATCTCTCCTCATACGACAGTCCTGCCATCCCAGGAATCAGTCTGGTGAACCTTTGCTGCACTCCCTCTATGGCAAGTATATCCTTCCTTAGGTAAGGAGACCAAAACTGCACACAGTACTCCAGGTGTGGTCTCACCAAGGCCCTGTATAACTGTAGTAAGACATCCTTGCTCCTGTACTCAAATCCTCTTCATAGAATGACACAGCACAGAAGGAGGCCATTCGGCACATCGTGCCTGTGCCGGCTCTTTGAAAGAGCTCTCCAATTAGTCCCGCTTCCCCCCTGCTCTTTCCCGTGGCCCTGCAATTTTTCCTTTCCACATATAAACCCAATTCCCCTTTTGAAAGTTACTATTGAATCTGTTTCCACCACCCCTTCCGGCAGCGCATTCCAGATCACAACAACTCGTGAATTCTGGAATGGAAACATCAGCCCGGGTTTCTGCTCCGAGTCATTATTCAGCAACCCCTGTTGGAAATTGGACATCAGACAAGGACGGGATCAAACTTTGTTGCGAGGCCTTCCATGATCAAATAGCCTATCCATACTCATGAATAACACTCATTTTGGGATGTCCTGGAGAACACTTGCCACTCGCAAAATTCAGGATACACTGTGGCCCAGAAATTCGGGTCCCCACGGGTGAGTACGCACGGGGTAGTCACCCGTAGGCCCAATGGAAGTGCCGGTTTCCTGCATGCACTGCGCATGCGCGGGAAACCAGCACTTCTGTTCCCCTGAAAGCAGGGGTTCAGAAGTCGAACGCGTGCGCGGGGGAGGCTGCGCGTGCGCATCGAACTTCGTTTTTCTTTGCAGGTTTTCCCGGGAGTGTAAGTCTGCAGAAGTTAGAAATGTAAAAAGCAGGCGTAAGGCCTGCTTTTTACATGGTAAGTGGTGAATTAATTAAAATTAAAACACTTTTTCCACAGGTTTATTATTTTTAAATACTTTAAAGCAAGGTAAGTTTATTTTTAGCCCCGTTAGAAAATAAAATTATTTTTTTCAAAAATTTAAGTTATTGTTTGTTATATCCGAGTGGTAGGTCCAATCACTGATATAAGTGAGACTGCGGGAACCCAAAACTTAACTTTTTAATTACACAGTATAGGAGAGAACATAGCTCTTACAGCTACAGGCATGCACTTCTAATTCTTACTGCACGATGCAAAAATGGAGGATCCTATGAGTCATTCCCATGATGCAATTTTACCTTAATACTAGTAAATATAATCCCTTAGCATTTGTCTCCCTCTGGTGGATAACTTAAGCATTACATCTGAGGTTACTATATCCCCCCCTCTTAAGTTACAATAATTCTTAACAACATTCTTAAAAAGTCCATAAGGAAACTTCTTTAACGATAGTCCCTCCTGAACGAATCTAGCAGGTCGTGATCAATCTCTCTGGTGGCTTGTGAGCCCTTGGTGAACGTCTTACAGTCAAGTCCCTGCTTGGTTGTGGTAGAGCCACCTGTTGCTCCTGAGCAGTACTCAGAGTATCTGACTCTGCTACGATGGTTTCCTCTTGATTAAGGGGTCCAGGTATAACTGTCTCTGTTCATGGTGCTGGTACCACCAGTGCATTTGGATAACTGGGGACCAACTTGTCCTCCAACATTTCCTCTGGAACCTCCAGTTCGATTTCCCTTTGTCTGGTCAGTATCTGATCCACATGTCTGTGTACTACCTGACCAGTTCCCAACATGACCGTATATGAAACTGGACTGGTCATTGAGTCTATGACGCCAGGAATCCATTTTGGACCATAACTGAAATTCCTGGTAAGGACCGCATCTCCTTCTCCAAAACTGCGGCTCTTTGTCCTTCTGTCATGGTTCTCCTTTTCTTTGATTTGTCGGTTTTCCACCTTCCTTTTTAGATCTGGGTGAACCAGGTCAAGAGTGGAGTGTAGTCGACGTCCTAACAATAACTCAGCCGGAGCGAGTCCTGTGGTAGATTGAGGTGTTATTCTGTAGCTGAACAGAACTCTTGACACTTTTTCTGCCAAACTCCCTTCCGCACTCTTTTACATCATCTCCTTAAATGTTTGTATGGCTCTCTCCGCAAGTCCATTCGAAGACGGATGATATGGAGCTGAAGTCACGTGCACTATGCCATTGTTTCTCATGAACTCTTTTGTTTCTGTACTCACAAAACACGTGGCATTGTCACTTACTACGATCTCCAGTATCCCGTGATTACTAAAACTCCTACGCAGGCAGTCTATAGTAACAGTAGAAGAAGCAGAATTTACAGGTTACACATCCATCCATTTGGAATGTGCATCAATGATTATGAGGAACATCTTTCCCATGAATGGACCCGCATAATCAACATGTAATCTTCTCCATGGTTTATCCGGCCACTCCCAGGGGTGGAGTGGAGCTGCTGCTGGTGCCTTCCTGTGTACTTGACAAGTGCTGCATGTCTTGACAAGATTTTCTATCTCCTCATCTAGCTTTGGCCACCACAAGTAACTCTTTGCCAATGCCATCATACGCGAAACTCCAGGATGACACTGAAGTAGTTGCACTAGGATAGACTGTCATGCTGGCTGTGGAATAATCACTCGAGCTCCCCACAACACGCAACCATCCTGCACACTCAGCTCTGTCTTCCTGACACTGTAAGGTGTGAAATTAGTCCCTTCCGGATGTTGTGGCCAACCCAGCATTAAATATTCTCGGACTCTAGACAGCACTGGATCTTTACCTATCCATGTCCTTACTTGTTCTGTGGTCACAATTACCGTGTCCGTGTCCTACAACATCAAAACTCTGTCCTCCGGAGCTGCACGGATAGGTATACCTGGTAGTGGAAGACGGCTCAAGGCATCTGCGTTCCCATGGTACTTGCCCGCTTTGTCAACATAAATCTTAGCTGGGGGCCCATTAAATGTTCCAAGTTCTTCCTTGAACACATTCTCATGTTCAATCAACATGCCTTGCAAAGACAACTGTTTGCCTCTCTCTAGTTGATTTATTGCTCCCCAATCTAATTTAAGTTTTCGTATCCAGCCCCAACCTAACAAGTTTGGTCCAGAACCCGATACTACAACTACAGGTAGCTGTGCCATGGTGTCCCTGTGTTTCACAGTTACAATAGCTGTACCCAATGTTTTCACTCGTTCACCGGTATAGGTTTTAAGCCTCATAGAGCAAAACTTTAACTCTGGAACTTTTGCACGGTTCCACAATTTTGAGTACTCCTCCCTGTTCATTATGGTAATGCCACATCTAGTATCCACCTCAAAGTTGACCTTAGTGTCATTTACTATCAGTTGCAAAGTGATAGGATCCACTTTAGGAATGTCCTCTACCATACTATGCATTATGAACACGTCGTCTTCTTTCTCAGCTTCTCCACTGATGTGATTTGCTCCCTGTTTTTTCACTTCTCTTACCAGGTTTTGCTTCTCTCCCCCTTTAGGTTTGTAGTCCTTTTCAGGGGCTTTTGCCCTGCATGCACGTTTTATATGTCCTTTTTTCCCACACTTGTGGTACTTTTCCTCCAGAAACCTGCATTCCCTTGCCAGGTGATCTCCATTGCATCTATAACATGCCTTTACATGCTCACATTGTGATTTCGGACTCATATTTAACTTGTGCACAACAAACTGACTTCCAACTTGCTTTGTAGTAGACCAGTCTGAACCTTGTATTTCTTGTACATCACGGTTAGCTGTCTCTATTAATTGAGCAAGTTCCAACGCTTTTTCATATGTAAGCCCAGTCTCGGACAATAATCTCCTCTGCATTCGAGTATCCATTATCCTGCAAACCAGCCTATCTCTCAGCATGTCTTTCAAATTGTTCCCGTAATTGCAATCATGTGCCAGTTTTCTCAACACCGCAACATAATCCAATACCGACTCTCCTGGTTCCCTGTTCCGTGAATTAAATTTGAAACGCTGTACAATCTCACTCGGTCTGGGATTGAAATGATCCTTCAGCAAGGCCACTAAGTTAGCAAATGTTACATCTCCCGGCTTTTCAGGACTGCATAAGTTTCTTATTAAACTATACATCAGACTTCCCATGGAAGTGAGCAAAATAGCTCTCCTTTTTCCCACATCAACTATATCATTTGCCACAAACAAATGCTCCAGCAACTCACAGTATTCGATCCAGGTTTGTTTTTGAACATCAAAAGCAGAAATCTCTCCTACTCGAGTCGCCATGATTCAGATGCAGTGATCTTGTATTTTCCCTTCTTCAAGTTGAGATCTGTTAATCCTCGTTGCCAAATGTTATATCCGAGTGGTAGGTCCAATAACTGATATAAGTGAGACTGCAGAAACCCAAAACTTAACTTTTTAATTACACAGTATAGGAGAGAACATAGCTCTTACAGCTATAGGCATGCACTTCTAATTCTTACGAAAATAAAATTATTTATTTCAAAAATTTAGATTATTGTTTAAAATAGTTATTTCATTTAATTTATAGTTTATTTTAAAAATGTGATGTTTTTTAAAAATTTATTTGAAGATTTAGTGATGTTTTGTAAGAAGAAGGGGCCCGTAGTATTTCTAAGTTTGACAGCACTTCCTGTCAGACTTATGAATGGAGCATTCCCTGCTCCGATTGGTTGCCCACGGCCCACGTGATCCCAGGGGACGCATTGAACTAACTGCACCTCTGGGATACGCAAGCACTGCACGCCGGCAGCTGGAGCAGGTCCCGGATTGGAATTCCACGGGGGCCCACAGCTCAACGGCCAGCGCGAAAGGTAAGTGCAGGTCAGGGGCTTGCACCCACGGGAAGCCCCCGACCTGAATTTCTGGGCCACTATTGCTAGTATTTTTCTACGTTTGGAAGGGTTTAGCGAGAAGTTTTGCCCCACGAGGAGCGATTGAGTAGATTGGGCCGATACTCTCTGGAGTTTAGAGGACTGAGAGGCGATCTCATTGAAACGTATGAGATTCTGAGGGGGATTGACAGGGTAGATGCTGAGAAGCTTTTTCCCCCTGGCTGGAGAGTCTAAACATAGAAGATAGGAGCAGGAGTAGGCCATTCAGCTCCTCGAGCCTGCTCCGCTATTCAATGAGATCATGGCTGATCATTCAAATTCAGTACCCTGTCCCTGCTTTCTCCCCATATCCCTTGATCCCTTTAGCCTTTAGAAATATATCTAACTCCTTCTTGAATATATTTAATGAATTGGCCTCAACTGTCTTCTGTGTAGAGAATTCCACAGGTTCACCACGCTCTGGGTGAAGAAATTCCTCCTCATCTCAGTCTTAAATAGCTTACCCCTTATCCTTAGACTGTGACCCCTGGTTCTGGACTCCCCCGCCATCGGGAACAGCCTTCCTGCATCTAGTCTGTCTAGTCCTGTTAGAATTTTATAAGTTTCAATGAGATCCCCCCTCATTCTTCTAAACTCCAGCGAATATAAGCCTAATCGACCCAATCTCTCCAGAACTAGGGAGCATAGTCTCAGGAGAAGGGGTTTAAGACTGAGATGAGGAGGAATTTCTTCACTCAGAGGGTTGTGAATCTTTGGAATTCTCTACCACAGATGTTGAGTCATTGAGTATATTCAAGGCTGAGATCGATAGATTTTTGGACTCTAGGGGAATCAAGGGATATGGGGATAGGGCGGGAAGGTGGAGTTGAGGTCGAAGATCAGCCATGATCTTATTGAATGGCGGAGCAGGCTCGAGGGGCCTCGTGGCCTACCCCTGCTCCTATTTCTTCTGTTCTTATGTAAGTTCTCACACGGAACCGCTTCTTGTCTTTTCACAGGATGCTCACCTTTAAAGCTGTGGCACAGTTTTTCCTGCTGGGCTGCTCCTGGGTCTTCGGCTTGTTTCAGATTAATGAGGAGGCCATCGTGATGTCATATCTATTCACCATATTGAACGTTACCCAGGGTCTGTTCATTTTCTGCGTTCACTGCGTGTTAAACAAACAGGTAGACGACTTTGGGACATGAATTTTGCACGCACGCGCTGTCCTAATTGGAAAGTTGCAGTAAATCGCGCTTCCACAGGCAATGCACGTACACCAGCATCAACTGATCTGAGAGTATTATACAGCAAAGTACATAGATTTTATGGGTGGAAGTTTATGTGCCTGTGCATGCATGCGTTTGTGTGTCTGTGGATTTATGTGTGTGCATTTGTGTATGTTTGTGTGGATGTGTATTTTTGTGTGCGTATTTGTTATGCGTTTGCGTGTGGGTGTGTGTGTATTTTTGTGTGTGTGTATGTTTGTGTGCGTATTTGTGTATGCGTTTGTGTGTGGGTGTGTGCGTATTTTTGTGTGTGTGTGTATGTTTGTGTGCGTATTTATGTATGTGTTTGTGTGTGGGTGTGTGCATTTTTGTGTGTGTGTATGTTTGTGTGCATATTTGTGTGTACGTTTGTGTGCGGGTGTATTTTTGAGTGTGTATGTATGTGTGTGCATTTGTGTGTTTGTGCATGTTTGTGTGTGCGCGCGTGTGTGTACGTGTTTAGAGTTGCGAGAATTGGTTGAACTCAAAACAATGTGAAACTTCTCAAAAATATTAAAGCCCATGGTAATCTCTCTATTTTCTATCTTTTGCATGCACTTCCTGTTGTGTAACAGGTATTTCCTGTCATTGTCACATTTTTCTGTCAGCCAGGTTTATGTCCCACTTGAGTTGCCCACTATTTCTGTCCTGTATTTTGCTACATCTACAGGTGAGGAAAGAATACTGGAAATGGTTTATCAGAATTTGCAGGCCAAAGAAAACAAAAATGTCAGACACCTGCTCTACCATGTTAAGCAATTCCAAGATAATGGTGAGTGACGTACAAAAACTACTAGGCACTTGGTCTAAGCGTTAAACAAAGCTTTAATCAACTGTTTTACAACATGGAGGTCTAGTTGTGTCCTTCACTAGTTCCTGTTAAGAATGTCCTGCGCAAGCTGGGCCCGTGCCTGAGTATTTATACTCTCCCTGGACAGCGCCACCCGTAGGCCACTCAGTATTATTTCATAAGTCTTTCTTTCATGACTGACCGATTCATGTCAGTGAGTAACCAAGGAAGAACCAGTTCTTTTATTACACAGAACGTACGGCACCGAAACAGGCCATTCGGCCTGACAGGTCCATGCTGGGCATTTATGCTCCACATGAGCCTCCTCCCACCTTTCCTCATCTCACCCGATCAGCAGATCCTTCTGTTCCTTTCATGTACTTATCCAGCTTCCCCTTAAATGCATCTCGGCCATTCGCCTCAACCACTCCCTGTGGGAGCGAGTTCCACGTTCTCACCACTCTCTGGGTGAAGAGGTTTCTCCTCAATTCCCTGTTGGATTTATTAGTGACTATCTGATATTGATGGCCAATGTTGTCTGTAAGCTGCGTGACCGCGCAGCGCTTCAGTGGTCCCACGCGGCCTGCTTGCCGGCTTTTCAATAGAAAATCCACACATGAGTGGTACTTTGCCCTTTTAAGGGGTTGCGTGGCCTCAAACAAAGTTACAGGGAGCATTGTTTATGTCCCCTAGTCTTGGTCTCCCCCACAAGTGGAAACACCTTCTCTACGTCTACCTTATCCAACCGCTTCACAATATTAAAGACCTCTATCAGGTCACCGCTCAGCCTTCTCGTTGTTAGAGAAAGGAGCCCCAGCCCGTTCATTATTTCCTGGTAGTTATAACCTCGCAGTTCTGGTAACATCCTTGTAAATTTTTATTTTACCTTCTCCAGTGCCTCTATTTCCTTTATTTTAATGTGAAGGCCAAGAACTGTTCACAGTACTCCAAGTGTGGTCTGACCAAGGGACAAGTTTAACAGAAATAAAAACAGAAAATGCTGGAAATACTCAGCAGGTCAGGCAGCATCTGTGGAGAGAGAAACAGAGTTAACGTTTCGGGTTGATGACCCTTCGTCAGAACTGGAAAAAGTTGGAGATGGAACAGGTTTTGAAGCAAGTGTAAGCAATCAGAGGGTGGTTGGAATCTGGAACTCACTGCCTGAAAGGGTGGCTAGAGGCAGGAACCCTCACAACATTCAAGAAGCATTTAGATGAGCACTTGAAATGCCATAGCATACAAGGCTACGGACCAAGTGCTGGAAAATGGGATTAGAATAGACAGGGCTTGATGGCTGGCGCGGACACGATGGGCCGAAGGGCCTCTTTCTGTGCTGTATAAATCTATGACTCTATCTATGACTCTATGTAGGGGCAAGGAAAGGGGGGAGGGGAGGAAAGAACAAAAGGGAAGGTCTGTGATAGGGTGGAAGGCAGGAGAGATTAAGAGACAAAAGGGACGATGGTGCGAGGCAAAAGGAGATGGTAATGGGACAAGTTAAGAAACAAAAGATGGCTCCAGATGAAGTGTAAATGGCACTGGCAGAATGAAAGACAGCTGCCATGTGGGAGAGAGAAACAAAATGGGAAAAAAACATAGGGGCCGAGGTTACAGTCTGAAATTGTCAAACTCGATGTTGAGTCCAGAAGGCTGTAAAGTGCCTAATCGAATGATGAGGTGCTGTTCCTCGAGCTTACATTCCAGCATTCGCAGTATTTTGCTTTTGTACAAGTTTAACAGAACCTCTCTGCTTTTCAATTCTATCCCTCTAGAAATGAACCCCGGTGCTTTGTTTGCTTTTGTCTTGTTGCCTTGGTAACCTGCCTCGCTACTTTTAGTGATGATTTTGGATGGAATCCCTTACTGCTCGACAGTAACAAAGCCCATCACTCAATGCACAGAGCGAGACAACTCAGCTGTAGGACTGCAATTACTTTTTAGTCTGCCTTTAACCACAGACCCCACCACTTATAGTGGGTGCGTGTGTGCAAACGGGATTTACCCCTGCTCTTCTTCCAATAGTGGCCGTGGGATCTTTCACGTCCACCTGAGAGGGCAGACGGGGCCGCGGTTTAACGTCTCATCCGAAAGACAATTCAGAAGTCTTGCTGTTACAACCATGCTGGATTGCTTTGGTGTTCCAAGATATGGAGAGGTCGCCGCTGGAGATGTAAAATCTATCATTTTATCTTTTCCCAGGTACAGATGACCACGGATGAACCCACTACTAAGTCAGCGGTGCTCTGGATGAACTCTGACACTGGGGAAACAACACAGAGCGAGAAAATAAATCACTGAACCCCAGCATTCAGCTCCAACCGGGTCCAGAAACACAAATCGCAATGCTTCAGTACTAAGCTCTCTCTGCTTTAAATATCTTGCTCTGTCATTTTGTAATAACAGATCATTGTGAAAGGATTCGCAAATTTCATGTTTCCCCCCCCCCGCCGAAGGTTTATTTTTGGTTTATTAAAGAAACCCTGGTTGGACTGAGTTTAAAATCCAGGGCTCAACAAGATGGCTGCGGTCAGCCTCATGGCCAAGGCCTGCAAGTTTCAGTTTGGACTCACAAACTTGGATTCCGATGACTGTGAGAAGGAACTTTCCAGAAAATTCAAATGCAGACAGACCTTCTGCATTTATGCATGAGAAGCAAACCCAGTGGCATTCGGGCCTCTGATTAAAACCCATCAAGGTTGTTTGCACAGGCAATCAAGAACAGGCAAGGCCTATTCAATATGTAATAGTTGCATTCAGACCTTTCGTTAGAAAACATCAACACTGTTTGCAAACGATCAACGGGGCATTCAGTCTGGAATGGCCCCAATCACGGAACCAGTTGGACAAAGGGGAACACTGATAAGATGTTTAAAACCGATTAACCGGCCATTCAGGTCGATGGGCCCAGATCGGTACCCTCTGTATGAGCTTCAACACATCCAGGTCAGACAAAAGAAATAAGCTGATCTGGCGGGAGATAAGGGCTACCAGGAAGGGTATAACTAGTCCCTCGGGAAGTCATCTCTCTCTCTGTCTCACCTCGCCTCCAGTGCCCTGCCGTATTATCAACCCAGCAAGAGAATCGTCGACGAAGAGCCCGTCCAGGGAAGTAGGACACCTGCAGTTACGTTTGAATTACTGGGAGCAGCTCAGACACGACTGACTGGCCAGACACAAACCCCAAACCAAAACCCCCTACAGAAATGGCAAGCCAGGTAGGAGCATCGGCGACAGTATGCGATATAACAGATTGTGGTGCGGAGGGAGAAACCGCAATGGAAGAGAGGTTGTCCACTTATGTGTGTAGAAAGGTTAATATCGCCAAGAAATGGGTGGGCGCTATGTTAAAGGCCGAGCGTCCCATAGACGCCGCCGCCCAATGGACGGCGAGTAAACAGCATAAGCGGGCAATTGAAAAGGCAGTCTGGTTAATGTGTTATAAGAAACAAGTCCTAGTGCTGGACAGTGTTGTAGCAGCGCAGGCGGCCAAGCTCAAGAAATTGGCCCTAGAAATGCAGGATAAGGTTTTAGCGGAAGAGATGGTGCTAGTGGCGCTTCAGGCGTTAAGCCAAGAAAGAGCGCAGATGGCCAAGGAACACCAGGCAAAGGTAGAGCGCCTGGAGGCCCGTACCATCGAAGTGCAATGGGAACACCAGGAAAAGGTAGAGCGTCTGGAGGCCCGAGCCGTCGAAGTGCAACGGGAAGATCAGGCAAGGGTAGAGCGCCTGGAATACCAGACAGCTGAAAGTAAAGCCAGCGCTAGGCGCGAGATGGAGCACTTAGAATACCAGGTCAGAGAGGCGAGGGGCAGCGAGATAAGGCTGCAGGACACGATTTGCGACCTCACCCAAAAATTAAAAGAGCAGGAGGATAAAGTAAGGGAGGTAAAGGCAGCATACAAGCTAGCCTGCGACCGGGGGTTCAAGGAGGCAGATCACGGGCCCTGTAGGGAGGAGATAGAAAGCTTGGGCATGGCCTAATCGAGGGCGAAGGGCATGGTATGCCTCATCAGCCCGAAGGCGGGCCAGTCGGACTTTACCGGCAACCCAAACAGAACCATCCCACAGGCAACACCCAGAACAAAGTTGGCTAGGGAATCAGAGGTCCCACGGCCGCCACCCATAGCTCTGAGCTTTCAGGAGTCCTGGCAGCAAGGGGAGGTGGAGGATGAGGTGGTAGGGGAAGCACAGCAGGCCCTGCTAGATAGGCTGGGACCAGGACCGGTGTACCCCCTCCGACAACGGAGGTACGACCCGCCCATTGATGACGAGGACCCAGGGGCCATCCAAAATCAGTTTATGGTGCCGCATGGCACCCAACAGCTCAGGGCCATGGTTAGTCACATCCCCAAGCTCACCGAAAGGGGAGACCCCTCTCTGCACTTCAGGGAGCTAGAACAGGCAGCGTGCGTCAATTACTGCGATGACACAGAGCAAGCTAAGATGCTGCTGTTTTCTCTGGGGAGCAATCTCCTCCAGACCCTATCTGATGAATGTAAGAAGGGGCAGAAAGATTATGAGGATTTGAGGAACGAGATATTGGAGGCCATGGGACTCAATGATGGTAGTCCGTTCGCCTGGGTGGAAAAAATGGTACAGCTCCCAGGGGAGTCCCCGCAGGCATTCGCAGACAGGCTGTGGCCAGTCTACCGGAGCGCATGCCCGTGAATGCCAGCGCGGACATTACTGAACCAAGTCCAATTGACCCACTGGCTCCGTTGTCTAATGACAAACTGCCTGCCCCGAATCCGAGCCCAGGCTGTGGCCTGGTTTGACCCCAGTAGCCCCCAGACCACCGAGGAAACGGTGATCCGCCAGCTCACGATAGCATTAAAAAATATAAGGGGTATCAAGACGCCCCAACCCAAGGGGAAAGCCCATGAGGTTAAACCTGGGGGCCAGAATAAGAAAGTGTGGCACCAGGAGGGGAACCATCCCTCCCAGACTAAGTTAAACTGTTACGGGTGCGGGAAGGATGGCCAGTGGTGAAAGGATTGTAAGAATCCCTGGAAGGAGAATAAGGGAAAGAATTCATCAGCCCCAGCCCAAAAGGCAGAGCCAGATATCCCTCCCGCTGCGATCGAGCCACTCTTGGAGTCGATACGATCTCTCCTCCTGACCAGCCAGGGGAGAATAGCAGCCACTACTGGTGTTGTAATCCCATCAGCCCCATACAACCCACAACAATGACTAGAGCCAGTGCAGCCTGTCGACCTGTGTCCCCCAGAAAGACACGCACAAGAAGAGGCCTCCTGTAAAATGGAGGAATACCTGCGGTGCCAGGTTGCGGAGGCTAAGTTAGTTGAGCAGGCTTTAAGGGAGGAGAACGCTAGGTTAACAGTGAGGGCTGGCAGTTTAGAGGGTCAGCTAAGGGTTTTTAAAATGGTTCATGACCAGTGTGAGCTGTTTAAGCCGGAGGCGAAGAAGCAGGCAGCTGGGATTCAACCCAAGGTTAGAGATCCTCAGCCCGCAGCGGGTACAAGCTCACAGGCTGCACAGGCAGGCGCTGTGGCTTGTGTCAGGGGAGGAGCCATTCCGCCCACCATTCAGGACACACCCCCAATCCTCTGGGATTCAGATGGGGTGGAGTCCGAGCGCGAGAATCCCGCCCCCGACCCAGGTTTGGAACCTGGGGGCGGAGACTCACAGCCTGCTGCAACAGGCAGCGAAAGGTTACCTGCCCTCAGCCCAAGTTTGGGAGAGGTGAAACCTGAGGGAGAGGACCCCCAGCCAGCGGTCGTGGAAAACCCACAGACCGCGCTAGCGAAGGCTGCGGTCCGAGCCAAAGGTCCACCCGCCAAGAAAACCCCACCCGTAGCCCTCCCTAGAAGGTCCCCTCGGACACCCCAGCCCAGAAAGGTATGGTCACCGACTGCCCAGCTTAAAACGACAACCTCCCGAGTTAAAGAGAAGTCGGAAGACAAAGGTCCCCAGCTAGCAGCTACAGACTGCAAGGGACCAGATGTGCAGGTCAGTGCAGCCATGCCGCAGCGAGCAGCCTGCAGCAGCCCAAACAGGGATTAGGCTGGCCGCCTGGAGACGGGCGGCGGATGTATATAGTTTTAGGTAGTTTTAGTTTTAAGTTTATATAGTGTTAAGTTTAGGGTGTTTAATTAATTATAATTACGGTGATGGTTAGTTTTAAGTAATCTGCTCAGAGTGTGTACATTTGAGTCGAGGTCGCAAGACCCGACCATGCTTCACCCAAGCCAGCGAATCTCTAGGGAACCTGGCTGTGTGCTTCTATATCTGTTACAGGAAAATTTACGGAATGAAGGGGGGCGTAATCCTACTTGCCCTGATAGGACTGAGCTTCGGATGGAGAGGTGACGTGGAGGATTCCCACCTCTATGGGTGCTCCAGAGACACAGCACCGATAGCGATCGATGGGAGCGGCGACCGGGATGCAGAGGAGAATTTTACCAATTATGGGGATAGTTGTAAGAATGCCGGTCATGGGCGGGATGGCCCGACCCGCGTCGGTATACAGGGTGGAGGACATTGGAATCATTCAAGTGGGTGCACACATTCGTTTTGCAGCGGTCCCGCCCTATGTCATAACGTGGGAGCATGCTATGACGGGTACTGACCTCTCGGGGTGCCGTAGCCGGGGAGCACACATCATCCTGTTTCCCCAGCACTTGAATGCCTATTCCAAACCACAATGTGGGTTCAGAGCTGCTGATGCGATCCTATAAATTGTACCATGGAAGCCATGGCACAAGGCCATGTTCCCCCACAGGTAGCATATATAGGAGGTGGGACATATTGCATCACTACAGGAGCATCTCACTACCAGCACAGACAGCACAGCTGGTGCGCGGTGAGTGACAGCAGTTTCTGTTTCAAACCCGAGGCAGAAGTTCAAGTGGCACAGACACGAATTGTCCCCATTCCTGAACCATCCACTGTTCACTTCACTGTGGAGGAGAATTTCACCCACCACCAGAAATATGTCGCCAACTTCGGTTACCCGATTCCCCCTCTCCCAGAGCACCTTTCCAAATTATTAAAAGCCGTTCTAGTATCACAAAAGCACTTCTACACTTTGGAACAGAAGACTGTATAGATAGGGGCTGACATTTTAGATATTACGACCCCGCCCTGGTGGGACGTTTTTGAGAGTATAGAGGTCCCCTCCTGGGTTCGTATTGTATCCCACATTTTAGTAGTCTGTCAGCTAGGGATCGTCCTCTACCTGGTTTGTGTCCAGTGTAGGAGAAAGGGTCCTGAGGTAGAATTTAAAGCAAAAAGGTTGTGGAAGGACCAGTATGCCCGGGTGGATGAAGAAACACCCGCGTGAGCATTGCGTCATAGCACTGCCGAGTGATGGCAGATCCGTTTGTTATTTTTATTAAAGCTCATCCTTCCGTTTCTTACTTTTAATAAATATGGTTTTGGCCTGATGTTGATTTTATTAAAGATTGTGGGTTGTAATAAAGTTTTATGATGTTCCAAGTAGTGCAGGGGTGTCGGACCCCCTCCGTGCTTGGATTATTGTAACAGATCATATTTGCTATCAATAGATGCTTGCCGTGCACTGTGGTTTTCTCCAAGTAAGGGGAATGTATGTGTCGGGGGATCGTGGATAGATAAATATAGGGGAAGGTTGTTTGTGGGGGTCAGAAATTTGCTCACCTTGATTGGACACATCAAGCAAGTTTCAGTACCCTAGGGGGGACTGAAAGGATTCGCAAATTTGATGTCTCCGCCGAAGGTTTACTTTTGGCTTATTAAAGAAACCCTGGCAGGACTGAGTTTAAAATCCAGGGCTCAACAAGATGGCTGCGTTCAGCCTCATGGCCAAGGCCTGTAAGTTTCAGTTTGGACTCACAAACTTAGATTCCGATGACTGTGAGAAGGAACTTTCCAGAAAATTCAAATGCAGACAGACCTTCTGCATTTATGCATGAGAAGCAAACCCAGTGGCATTCGGGCCTCTGATTAAAACCCATCAAGGTTGTTTGCACAGGCAATCAAGAACAGGCAAGGCCTATTCAATATGTAATAGCTGCATTCAGACCTTTCGTTAGTAAACATCAACACTGTTTGCAAACGATCAACGGGGCATTCAGTCTGGAATGGCCCCAATCACGGAACCAGTTGGACAAAGGGGAACACTGATAAGATGTTTAAAACCGATTAACCGGCCATTCAGGTCGATGGGCCCAGATCGGTACCCTTTGTATGAGCTTCAACACGTCCAGGTCAGACAGAAGAAATAAGCTGATCTGGTGGGAGATAAGGGCTACCAGGAAGGGTATAACTAGTCCCTCGGGAAGCCATCTCTCTCTCTCTCTCATCTCGCCTCCAGCGCCCTGCCATATTATCAACCCAGCGAGAGGATCGTCGACGAAGAGCCCGTCCAGGGAAGTAGGACACCCGCAGTTACATTTGAATTACTGGGGTATCTCTGCCCTGGGGCGGTGCAAACCTAAAAACATTGACAGGCAACAGGGCACGGAGCAGGTGTTTCAACATCCTAGGCTGGTGAGCATCAATTTTCTGACCCATCACAAGACAATCTAGATAGGTGTAAAGGGTGGGATTTAAGGGGAATTGCTAAAGTGTCATTTTAGTAATTTTCCCTTGATGTGTCCGTTTCTCCTCCCCCATTAAGTGTAATTGTGCTGCATCCATAGTGATTTTACTCTGTATAGTAATTGTTTCTCTATTTTTAATAAACATTGGTTTTCTTTGCACCAAACCACTGGTCTCGTTTGTCTATATCGCTACTTGTAAATAAGTCCGGTGCACAGAACTAAAAGGGGAAGCGATTCAAACCGCATGGGGCTGGAGCAGCTCAGACATGACTGACTGGCCAGACACAAACCCCAAACCAAAACCCCCTACAATTGGAAAGTAATGATCGCGGAATACCTCTGCTTGTTGGGTTGTATCTTGCAACAACAACAACTTTTATTTATACAGCGCCTTTAATGTAGTAAAACGTCCCAAGGCGCTTCACAGGAGCGATTATCAAACAAAATTTGACACCGAGCCACGTAAGGAGATATTAGGACAGACGACCAAAAGCTTGGTCAAAGAGGTCGGTTTTAAGGAGCGTCTTAAAGGAGGAGAGGGAGGCAGAGAGGTTCAGGGAGCTTAGGGCCCCGGCAGCTGAAGATTCCACAGTTAGATGTGGTGCAAACCCCAATATTCTTGTGAGGAAACATCAGTTGAATAAACACCAACAAAAATAAGGTCAGGCTCTTAATAGATTGAAGTCACGCGTTTAACTGAAGCAATAGAGACACAGGGGGGAGTTTTGAACCTGGCCGCCCCTCGGGAATCTGACGGGATCGGACGCGACGCTGGTTTAACACCCCCGCCCGATTTTGCTCTCCATTGAAGTCAATATTGGGGAGGGGTGTAAAACCGGCATTGCACCCGATCCCCTGGGCGAGTTAGGTTAAAATGACCCCCCATAACCACAACTAGAAAACTGATGGGAAAGGCTAATTCACGTTTTGTTCTGTATTACAGAGATATTTCTGAGACAATGGAGCGGGGTGGGGGGGGGGGGCGGGGCGGGGGGGGCCAGTTGAGCACAGGAAAGCCTGGAATGTCCAGGATTCCCCAGCACGCTGTGGAGGTTTAACTCGACGTGTGACGTGACGGACACGTTTCCCCGCCCGGGACGCCAACCGGATGGACAGGCTGGCTGGCAGTCGGGCGGGAAACGCTGGACAGGAGGCCGCAACCACAGGTAGGCCCTATCCCCGGGAGTGGGAGGGGGTTTGAATGGGGGTGGTGGCTGTTGGTGGGGGAGCCTGAGGGGGCCGGGAGGAAGCACTCCTGCTCCTCCCGGCCCACAAGGATTGCCCCCGCCCCCCGAGGCTGCCGATCCGGCCACAGTAAAACCTGCAAAAACAGGTTAAATCCCAAAAAACGCTAGAAAAACTCAGCAGGCCAAGCAGCATCCATGGAGAGAGAAACAGAGTTAATGTTGACTCTGTTTCTCTCTACAAGGATGTTGCCTGGCCTGCTGAGTTTTTCCAGCATTTTCTGTTGTTATTTCGGATTTCCAGTATCCGCAGTATTTTGTTATCGTATCAGGTTAAATCCCAGGCTCCAGCACACCTCCTGACAGCGGATTGGCTGCCTACCCGCCATCCCGCCTCTGTTGAGCGGGTTGGAGCCGGGTTGGGGTCGGGATTCACCTTTTTAATACTTTAACCTCCCAGCCAACCCTGACGCACTCGTTTTTTTGGGGTTAAAATTATCCCCAATGTGGGAAAACAATTATAAAACACAAATTGAATTTGGGACAGTACAAAGGGGAAAAATTGGGTTGCGCCCCCTTTGGGGCGCTAACTTCGCCGGGGCGCTATTTTTAGAAAAGGTTAACGTCCCCGCGCCCGAAATTGAGTGGTAATGCCCCAAGCAGGAGGCGGGGCGCTACTGGAAGCGCTCCCCCTCCCTCTTGGGGCGCTCCCATTGAATATCGCGGCGCTACATGCAACAGCGCCACCCGGGCCGGCACGTAACGCCGTGGTACTGCAGGCCTCCCTCCCCTGATTAAAGGGGAGGGGCCTAACACAGCGCGCACCGGGGCCCTGCTGGAACACCGGGGAGCGGGGTGCCGGGAAATCAGCCCGGCACGCAAGAGGAGCGCGGGGCTGACCGATCGCGGCAGGAGGAGGCCAGAGGGGGCAGGTGCTGGCAGGCGGCCCACAAGAAAAAGGCTGCCCGGCACCTGCCCTTTAATTATCGCCGCCCCGGCCACAAAAATGCCCCCCCCCACAACCCACGACCCTGTCGGACATATCGTCCGGCGGTAGGTCAGGGGTCGTGAGCCAAGTTTGCGGCCGGGACTTTGAAATGCACTGAGCAGATCTCGCTTGAGGAAGAATTTGAGCGACTATGGGGTTAATTTGAACCTAACCCACCAGGCGGGAGATTGATGGGATCAGATGCACCACCCGTTACAGTATATACATCATCGAAGGGAAAGTAAAACTTGCGCTCAACTAATCCATCTCCCAAATTGACCCCCCCACCCATGTTTCCAAATAGTGATAACTGCGTTGGAGAAGAACAACGAAAATGATTCAACATGCAAGCTGATGAAGTATGAGAAAGATTGGAGTTTATGTTTAAAGGGGAGGTCAATAAGGGAGGGACCCAATGTAAACTATTACAGGAAACTCTCGTTTAAACGGCACCTAAATATCCAGAATTCTCTATTAACCGGCAAAATTCATACTCCGAAAACAACACCTCAATAACCGGCAATGGTGCTGAGTCCGAGTCCGAGGCTCCCGCGGTGGCCGAGTTAGTCAGTGGGGGTAGTTCTCCAAACTGCCACTACTCGGCTTCTTGTCGCTGTCGGAAGTCGGAACACCTCAATAACAGGAGTCTGACTCTCCCGTGCTGCCAGGAGTACCCAATTACTGTATACTGCACATTTCTTGATTTTTAATTTTTGTTTGTTAAAAATAGCCTCAGTAGATAACCCTCTCCGTCATCCGGAATTTTTAATCAACCGGCACCATCCCGGTCCCGTTGGTGCCGGATACCAAAGAGTTTCCTATATTTGGCATTAAAAAGATAAACCCTTGAATATAATAAGTTCAAGGTCGTCAGGCCAATAAGGACATCAATTTAAGTTCAGATGAAGTGAAAAGTAAATTTAAAAACAGATCTTCCAAAAAAGACAACAAATGTGTTGAATGATCGAAGTTCAGGCAAGTTGAATGAAGTTATGGAAGTTTAATGCAGGATGGCAGGCTGGGTGAGTTGGAGTGTCAGAGATGAGATGGATGGGGTGAATGGTTCCTCTAAAACTATTTGATTGGGAATATCCTCAGCCTTGCTCTCACACTGCCGCTGTAACTTCACTGGGAGCACATCGGAAACTCCTCTTAGGCGTGTAAGCAAGCTTTCCGCCACACTTCTGGCTTTGTTACGACGCTGGAGTGGGAGCATCACCGAGGAAACTTCCTGTCTTCATAGAATCTTACAGCACAGAAGGAGGCCATTCGGCCCATCGTGCCTGTTCTGGCTCTTTGAAAGAGCGCTCCAATTAGTTACACTCCCCCGCTCTTTCCCCATAGCCCAGCAATTTTTTTCCTCTTTAAGTATTTAACCAATTCTCTTTTGAAAGTTACTATTGAATCTGCTTCCACTGCCCTTTCAGGCAGCGCATTCCAGATCGCAACAACTCGCTGTGTAAAAAACAAATTCTCCTCTTCCCCCCTCTGGTTCTTTTGCCAATTATTTTAAATCTGTGTCCTCTGATATATTTAAATATCTTGTTAGAAATAGAAAAGTGTATTGTAGAAAGTAAAGGGGGAAAAATTCAGTTGGTTAGCATCTCCCATTAGCGCCCGCATAGGGCGGTAACGGGGCACTGATGCAGTCGTGCCGGTGCGAGGCGAATCCAGCACTGGACGGCAAATCCGGCCCCCCCATTGCGCCGCCGGTACGAGGTACCGCCGGGGACTTCAACGCCAGTCAGGTTGTGACGCCAGTGAGCATGCAACGCTTGCTGGGGACCCAATCTGCAAAATTCATTCTGGCCACTTACCTTGGCAGCTCAACCAGACAGCGACCGGGAGAGTGGGTGCACAGCTGACGGAAGCTGGCTCCAGGGATGTTATTTAAAGGTATCCGCATTAATCACTCGCAGCTGTCAGGGCAGGTTAGTTTCAGTAGTTTTTTGTCAGTTTTATCTACTGGATCACTTTGTATGAGTAATTTCAAGGTTCTTTATTATCAGCAGTGTTCTGGCAAGTGCAAAGTGCCGACATTTATTGTTCAAAGATTCAAACTGCTACACTTAGCAACATTAATGGGGGCTGTACTGGCACCGCCTCGTCCTCCAGGATTTATGATGGAGGGAGCATAGGCAGCCAGAAATACAGGAACATGTGCGCAGAGGGATGAGGAGAGACATCAGGGCCTCTCACCAGGAGGCCTTACCCTCCGAGGGTATTCCGACAGCACCTCTCCTACCTTCAATTAAGTGAGGAGCAGTGTATTAGACGGCTCCGTATCACCAAAGTGCTGGTCAGAGAACTCTGCCACCTCCTCCAACAGACCTCCAGCCTCACAGCAGGATGACTTAAACCCCAGATCCCTTTTACTCACCACATGCCCATCATACCATCCCTGTGTCACACAATATCAAAGCATCCTCCTGGGCGCAAAGGTGAAATGAGAGAGACCACAAAATAGTGTAAACTCCATTAATAAATGTATGCATAAACATAACACACATATCACATTCATTCTAATAACTAATGACCTTTGTCCCTGCCATAGTTGAATAACTGTCATTGCGTGCAAGGTGTGAGATGTGCGTGTGAGTGTTCGTGGGTAGAGATTGTTGGTGGGTGAGCGCTGGGGGTCTGGTGCTTTAGGCAGTGTGTGAAGCTTGTGATACAGATGGTGTGGTATGTAGCATTTGTTGAAGCATTCAGTCGCCCTGAATTCATCAATTCATTTTTCTCACTGCCGTTTTTATTTCTGACTCCCCTGTCCTCATCCCCCTCTATTCCCTCTTCTCTTCCTCCTCTCCCTCAATCTCTCTGCCTGTCCCCCTTCCGTCTTCCTCTGCTCACCCCCCTCTTTCACCCACCCCTTCTCCTCTCCTCCCCCTCCTTTCTCATCCCTCCCCTGACCTGCCCCTCTTTACCCTCTGCCTGACCTCCTCCCCCTTTCCCATACCCTCCATGCTCTCCCATCCCTGCCCCGATCTCCCTCACCATCTCCTCTCCTCCCCCTCCTTTCTCATCCCTCCCCTGACCTGCCCCTCCTTACCCTCTCCCTAACCTCCTCCCCCTTTCCCATACCCTCCACGCTCTCCCATCCCTGCCCCGATCTCCCTCACCATCTCCTCTCCCCTCTCCTGCTTCCTCCCTCCTTAAAATGACTTGTGACCCGCGCTCCAACCCTGTTCCACCCTGCTCTAACTTCCCAATCTGCCCTACTCTTGTCCCCTATCTTTGCACTCCTACCTCTGTCTTGCTCTTTAGCCTGCAAACCTGTTCCGACATCCATCTTCGATCAACCTTCGATCAACCTTCGATTCTCTTCTTGGCCCTGCACAAACCTCTAACTCTGCTCCTCTGGTCTCTCGCTATACTCTACCTCCCCTTCCCGCAAACTCTATTCTACCTTCCTCTTTCCCCACTAGCCTCTACCCTGCCCCAACCTGCTCTAACTTCCCGATCTGCCCTATTTCCACCCCCCCATCTCTCCACTCCTACCTCAGCCCTGGTATTTTCCACCTTGACTTGAAGAATGCACTTAGATCAATTAGCACATTACTTTTTCATGACTGATTTACCTATTTTCTCCCCTCTTTTACTGATTGTTGTGGCTTCTTGTGCCTCACCCATCTGCGACCTAAAAGGATTGTTGATCTGCTGTTCAATCGTGGACCGGACCATAGATCCTTAGAGCTAATCCCTACCTGATATCTATAAACACGTATTTTCTAGCAAGAATTAGGGAATAACAATTGGGTTGGGAACCTTAAGATATTTACCTCTTTCAGCTCAGGGTCACTGAGAAAGAGAGAAAGAAAGACTTGCATTTATATAGCACCTTTCATGTCCTCAGGACATCCCAAAGTGCGTTACAGCCAATGGAGTACTTTTTGAAGTGTAGTCACTGTTGTAATGCAGGAAACATTATCGCAGCAATGTGATAATGGGCCGTATTTTGTGACCCCCACGGGTGCGCATGAGATGCGCCCGCGCCCGTAGGGGCCACGCAAGTTCTAGGTTCAGGCGTGCGAAGCGCGTGCGCTAAATCTCGGCACTTGCAATCGGCCAAAAATCCTCTGGACCGATCCTCCTCATCCCCGGGAGACGGGCCTCCGCGGACGGAGAGCTGCGCTATTTGCCCAACATCCGCTCGCTGAATGCCCGTGAAATTCTTACGCCCGGTAAAAGTGCAAGAGTTTTAAAAAATAGAAAAATAAAATGTTATCACTCATTTATACATTAAAAGCCCTGTCCAATAAGATAAGTTTATTTTTAGCCCTGTTAAAACAAATCAATTTTTTTCAAAAATTTACATTTTTGTTTAAAATATTTAATTAAATGACATTTTAATTAATTTTAAATATGTAATTAAAATATATATATTTCATGTATTTTTAAGTGTATTTTTTAAGTACCCGCGGAACTCCCATAGTATGAATGGGGATTTGCTTCTTTTATTGGTTGGGCCGGCCCACGTGACCCCAGGGGCGTTTGCGAACCGCGTGCGCCCCTGGGATATGGGGGGCTCTGCCCGCGCATACCCGGAGAGGCCCAGGATCGCAAGCCTCCCTACCTCCCGGACCACCAGGTAAATGCGTAGATTTTTTACAGGTCAGAAGCCTCTGATCGCAAAGTTTGGGCCATCGATCTGTTTTAGTAATTTTGGTTGAGGCATAGGTATTGACAAGGACACCTGGGAGAACTCCCCCTGCTCTTCTTCGAAATAGTGACCATGGAATTTTGTATGCCCACCCGAGAGAGCAGACGGGGCCTCGGTCACAGGCCTCACTAGAGTTTAGAAGAATTTACTAGAGTTTAGAAGAATGAGAGGGGATCTCATTGAAACGTATAAAATTCTGACAGGGCGAGACAGACTGGATGCAAGGAGGATGTTTCCCCTGGCTGGGGGGGTCTAGAATGAGGGGTCACAGGCTCAATATATGGGGTAGGACATTTAGGACTGAGATATGGAGAAATTTCTTCACTCAAAGGGTGGTGAACCTGTGGAATTCTCTACCACAGAAGGCTGTGGAGGCCAAGTCACTGAATATATTTAAGAAGCAGATAGATAGATTTCTAGACACAAAAGGCGTAAAGGGGTATGGGGAGAGAGCGGGAATATGGTATTGAGATAGAGGATCAGCCATGATCATATTGAATGGCAGAGCAGGCTCGAAGGGCCGAATGGCCGACTCCTGCTCCTATTTTTCTATGTTTCTATGTTTAGCGTCTCATCCGAAAGACGGCACCTCCGACAGTGCAGCACTGCACTGGGTGTGTCAGCCTACATTTTGTTTCTGGAGTCGGACTCGAAGCCGCAACGTTCTGACTCAGAGGCTAGAGCGCTACCCGCTGAGCCACAGCTGATATCACATGAGGCCAACTATAGCAACGGAAATAAAAATGGGGCGAAATGGAAGACGAGCTGCCGATTCGCGATCACCCATTTTACACAATCGCACAAAGTCAAAATGACCCCCACTGAATTCCAGACATAGCTTCCCGCTGCACGAACCCCTAACACCGGGAGTTTGTGGCAGGAATATCGTTGCTCTGCGTGAGTTTTGATTACTTTTACTATATGCTCTTATTTCATAGGGCACTGCTCCTGGGACTTTAACTTGTAAAATATTCCCTGCGGATTCTGCTGTTTCGAAATTCTCACTGTTCACTTTCATTGCTTGCGCGGGTTTGGTTTTAACTGTGAAGTGATGAGAAATAAATACATGTCTGAATAATATTCAAGCAACTGCTGACTCGCTTATTATGTTTTTCTCAGATCTGAAATGTAAGAATATAAGAATTAGGAGCAGGAGTCGGCCATACGGCCCCTCGAGCCTGCTCCGCCATTCAATAAGATCATGGCTGATCTTCGACCTCAACTCCACTTTCCCGCCCGATCCCCATATCCCTTGATTCCCCTAGAGTCCAAAAATCTATCGATCTCAGCCTTGAATATACTCAACGGGCTGGATTTTCTCAATGGAGATGTGCTGGAGGTGGGACTTCTGGTTTCAGCGTTTCAGTCTCATCCCCAGCGACGTCTAACCAACCCACGCTATTTTCCCTTGATTGGCCTTGCTAATCCCGCCCTTACCGGCCAATTAAGGAAAGCCGGTGACAGATGACGTCAGCATATGACCCTTCATCTGTCGAAAAAATTTTGACAGATGAATTGTCAGCATTTGACATCTTTGAGGAGCTGTCAAACACTGACAATCTCTGTTCTAAGGTGAGCCCTTGCACACAGGCTCACCAAGGCCTCTTGCCTCAGCAGAAAGCAGATGGTTGCTGCATCTGAGAAGGCAGGAGCCATTCTGTCATCTCTGCCGTTGAGATGAGGCACCTCCGGATCCTCAACGGTTGAAGCCTGCAGTAAGAAGCAAAGTTAAGGAAACTTTTCCCAACACTTTACACTCACCTCTCAAACTTACCTGTCCACACTTGCACCCATCACTCACCTCCACAGCTGACATTTTGACCCCTCTCACCCCCACAGACCCACTGCTCGCCTCGCTGACCCTGGCGGGGTTTCCCGACGTCAGGAAGCCCGCATCAGCAGGCATAAAAGGGGGAAAAGCCTCTTAATTGCCTGTTAACTACCTGTTAATAGGTAGTTAATTGGTTCTAATCTCCTTCCCACCACGAGGAGCCAGGTCTCTGCGCGAGTCGGGGACACGCCTCCGGGGGAGATGGTTCGGAGGCGGGTTGGAAGCGGGGTTGGGACCCGCTCCCAATTTTCCCCATTTTCCCAGCAGTCCCGCCTCCAAACCCGCCTCCTCAGGGCTGGTAAAATCCAACCCGTTCACTCAGCATCCACAGCCCTCTGGGGTAGAGAATTCCAAAGATTCACAACCCTCTGAGTGAAGAAATCTCAGTCTTAATGGCCGACCCCTTTATCCCGAGACAGTGTCCCCTCGTTCTAGATTCTCCAGCCAGGGGAAACAGCCTCCCCACATCTACCCTGCCAAGCCCTGTCAGAATTTGATATGTTTCAGTGAAATGAAACACAATATTGTCACCTGCTTTATGCATTTAATGATTGGGCAGAAGCATGGCAGATGCAGTATAACGTGGATAAACGTGAGTTTATCCACTTTGGTGGCAAAAACAGGAAGGCAGATTATTATCTGAATGGCAATAGATTGGGAGAAGGGGAAGTGCAACGAGACCTGGGTGTCCTTGTGCACCAGTCGCTGAAGGTAAGCATGCAGGTGCAGCAGGCGGTTAAGAAGGCAAATGGTATGTTGACCTTCGTAGCGAGAGGGTTTGAATACAGGAACAAGGATGTCTTGCTGCAGTTGTACAGGGCCTTGGTGAGACCACACCTTGAGTATTGTGTGCAGTTTTGGTCGCCTTATCTGAGGAAGGATGTTCTTGCCATGGAAGGAGTTCAGCAAAGATTCACCAGGCTGATAACTGGGATGGCAGGAATGACGTATGAGGAGAGATTGGGTCGATTGGGCTTATACTCGCTGGAGTGTAGAAGAATGAGAGGGGATCTCATTGAAACTTATAAAATTCTGACAGGACTGGACAGACTAGATGCAGGAAGGATGTTCCCGATGGTCGGTATTCTGCCCTTGCAGCGCGTTCCTATGCAGAGCTAGACAGGTAGCTAACAACTTGACATCTTCCCATAAAAATCACAAGGCTTGAATTTTCTTGTAAACTTTACTGAAAGATTCTTATTGTGAAACTGAAATACAATACAGAAATGGAAGCACACAAGCACATAACTGATATGCATACACAAATTTAGGTACGCCTGAGCAACACAGTACATTTGGCATGTAACTTACCAAAACACGTGAAAACACAGCTTACTGTGAATATACATTTAGCAAACTGAAAGGCATTCTCTTACATTCACTTTAAATTAGCCCTGTACACAAGTTAACCAGCTAGACACAGAGAGCGAGCACTTCACGGCTAGCTGTGCAGGTCTGCTTACAGAGAAAGGTTACAAACTAAACATTTTCTGCAAAATATAGTGTACACTAATCATCTATAACATTCTCAAGTACTTACAGACAAATAGTGTCCAAGGCCGAAGCGTAACAAGAAAATAACTGCAAGACCATGTGTCGAGCTGCAGGTCTTGTGCTATACAGCAGTTTACTTTACTGCACTTTACTGTGCTTTACTGCACTTTACTGCGCTTTACTGCACTTGCTAGGTACCAAATATCCACTAGGTGGCGGCACACAATGGAAATCGACCCAAATTACTCAAACCCCTGAATTAACTTGAAAACTAACATAAATTCCGAAAGGAAGGCAGCACAGTCGGGGAGTCCAGAAGCAGGGGTCACAGACTAAGGATAAGGGGTAAGCCATTTAGGACAGAAATGAGGAGGAATTTCTTCCCCCAGAGAGTGGTGAACCTGTGGAATTCTCTACCACAGAAGGCAGCAGAGGCCAATTCATTAAATATGTTCAAGAAGGAGTTGGATATATTTCTTAAGGCTAAAGGGATCAAGGGATATGGGGAGAAAGCAGGGACAGGGTACTGAATTTGGATGATCAGCCATGATCGCTTTGAATGGCGGAGCAGGCTCGAGGGGCCGAATGGCCTACTCCTGCTCCTATCTTCTATGTTTCTATGTTAATCACAAATACAGAGGAGGAAACCTTTACGAATGCATTTGAAACATCACTACACTTAGAAACTAGAGTAGGCCATTCAGCCCCTCAGGCCTACTCCGCCATTCAATTAGATCACGGCTGATCTGTTCCTCAACTCCATTTAGAATCTAGAACTAGGGGGCATAATTTCAGGGTAAGGGGACACCCATTTAAATTGGAAATGAGGAGGAATTTCTTCTCTCAGATGGCCGTGAATCTTTGGAATTCTCTTCCCCAGAGAGCTGTGGAGGCTGGGTCATTGAATATATTTAAGGTGGAGATAGACAGATTTTTGAATGATAAGGGAATCAAGGGTTACGGGGAGCGGGCAGGGAAGTGGAGTTGAGGCCAAGATCAGATCAGCCATGATCTTATTGAATGGCGGAGCAGGCTCGAGGGGCCGAATGACCGACTCCTGCTCCTACGTCTGATGCTCTTATCTACCCGCCTTTGCTCCAGTGTTCCCTTGCAGTTCCTGCTCAGCCGGCTCACTGGCTTTTAAATAGAAAAACACGCATGCGCGGAGTTTTGAATGCACTGCGCAGCCCATTAAAGGGGTGGTGAACCTCAAACAAAAATTAAAGCAAACATCACTTGTACCCTATCCCTTGATACCCCTTACCAAACAAACATCTATCAATCTCAGTCTCGAAAGCTCCAAGTGTCCCCCAGCATCCACAGACTCAGGGGGAGTGAGTCCCAGATTTCTATTACCCTTTGCGTGAGAAAAAGCAGCCGATTAGAATTCTTAGCCCCGTGGTGGACCTGCTTAGACTGGAGAATCCACTTATCCAAAAATTTGATATATTGGTGACTTGCTAATGTTGCAACTATCCAAATTTGGCTGTGGAAATATTAGCCCTTTGAGATTAATTAAAGTATTATTTATCCGGCCAGGGTGCCAGTATTGCTTTCCATCATTTAATATTAATGATTAAACTATCGAAGATAGAAGATATGGAATAAAACAGCAACAGTAGGCTTAAAATGTACTGAGAAAAACAAACAACAACTTGTATTTATATAGCGCCTTTAATGTAGTAAAACGTCCCAAGGCGCTTCACAGGAGTATTTTAAGACAAAAATTTGACACCGAGTCACATAAGGATAAATTAGGGCAGGTGACCAAAAGCTTGGTCAAAGAGGTAGGTTTTAAGGAACATCTTAAAGGAGGAAAGAGAGGTAGCGAGCCGGAGAGGTTTAGGCAGGGAATTCCAGAGCTTAGTGCTAGGCAACAGAAGACACGGCCACCGAAGGTTGAGCGATTATAATCAGGGATGCTCAAGAGGGCAGAATTAGAGGAGCGCAGATATCTCGGGGGGTTGTGGGGCTGGAGGAGATTACAGAGATAGGGAGGGGCGAGGAGGCCATGGAGGGATTTGAAAACAAGGATGAGAATTTTGAAATCGAGGCGCTGCTTAACTGGGAGCCAATGTAGGTCAGCGAGCACAGGGGGTGGTGGGTAAATGGGACTTGGTGCGAGTTAGGACACGGGCAGCTGAGTTTTGGATGACCTCAAGTTTATGTTGGGTAAAATGTGGAAGGCCAGCCAGGAGTGCGTTGGAATAGTCAAGTCTAGAGGTAACAAAGGCATGGATGAGGGTTTCAGCGGCGGATGAGCTGAGGCAAGGGCGGGGACGGGCGATGTCACAGAGGTGGAAATAGGCGGTCTTAGTTATGCCGCGGATATGTGGTCGCAAGCTCATTTCAGGTTCAAATATGACACCAAAGTTGCGAACAGTGTGGTTCAGCTTCAGACAGATGTTAGGGAGAGGGATGGAGTTGGTGGCAGGGGAACGGAGTTTGTATCAGGACCGAAGACAATGGCTTCGATCTTCCCAATATTTAATTGGAGAACATTTCTGCTCATCCAGTACTGGATGTCGGACAAGCAGTCTGACAATTTAGAGACGGTGGAAGCATCGAGAGAAGTGTTGGTGAGGTAGAGCTGGGTGTCTTAGAAACATAGAAGACAGGAGCATGAGGCCATTCGGCCCCTCGAGCCCGTTCCGCCATTTAATGAGATCATGGCTGATCATCCAAATTCAGTACCCTGTCCCTGCCTTCTCCCCATATCCCTTGATTCCTTTAGCCTCAAGAAATATATCCAACTCCTTCTTGAATATATTTAATGAATTGGCCTCAACTGTCCTGTGTGGCAGAGAATTCCACAGGTTCACCGCTCTCTGGGTGAAGAAATTCCTCCTCATCTCAGTCCTAAATGGCTTACCCCTTATCCTTAGACTGTGGCCCCTGGTTCTGGACTCCCCCGCCATCAGGAACATCCTTCCTGCATCTAGTCTGTCTAGTCCTGTGAGAATTTTATAAGTTTCAATGAGATCCCCTCTCATTCTTCTAAACTCTAGAGAATATAAGCCTAATCGACCCAATCTCTCCTCATACGTCATTACTGCCATCCCAGGTATCAGCGTCAGCGTACATGTGGAAACTAATGGTGTGTTTTCGGATGATGCCGTCAAGGGGCAGCATATAGATGAGAAATAGGAGGGGGCCAAGGATAGATCCTTGGGGGACCCCAGAAGTAATGATCGCAGCGGGAGTGGGAAGAGAAGCCATTGCAGGCGATTTTCTGGTTACTATTAGATAGATAAGAATGGAACCAAGAGAGTGCAGTCCCACCCAACTGGACGATGGTGGAGAGGCGTTGGAGGAGGATGGGGTTGTCAGCCGAGTCAAAGGCTGCAGTCAGGTCAAGAAGGACAAGGAGGGATAGTTCACCTTTGTCACAGTCACAAAGGATGTAACTTGTGACTTTGATGAGAGCCGTTTTGGTACTGTGGCGAGGGGCAGACACCGAATTGGAGGGATTCAAACATGGAGTTGCGGGAAAGATGGGCATAGATTTGGGAGGCGACGACACGTTCAACTGTGAAGGAATAAGCCATATAACCTATTCAGAAAAATACACCATTCTATGAAAGAATTCTGGCCTCATTAAAACATGACAAACTGGGTCTGGAAATCTAGAAACCTAACGATGAAAAAGCTGTGATAGCATTCTGGCTATTGAGATAAGATAAGTTGTTGACACTGAATCAATAACCTTATTGAAACAGAAGGTTAAAGGCTCCTGACAGTCTGAACCTTTGGGAACAAGACAATAGTTCACCCTGTACAAAGTGTTCTAATTTACACTTCGTAAAGAAGCACATAAAAGTAACAAACATCTGCCTTCATAAAAATGATACCAAGTAAAGCACACCTGCTGTTACACCGTCTTTTATGATAAACTTAGAACACCTAGAGGAGAGACATGGCTCTGTAATGCTACCAGCTGAGGTGACTGTAAGAATTGCAGGGGTCAGCAGAAAAATGACTAGAGATAATTAGCTTACATCAGCAGAAAACCTTAAAGGAAATACCCCTGGAAAAGGGTATAAATATTGAACTCTCAAATGGGATAGTAGACTCGCTTAAAGGGGCAAAGCGATTCTCAGCTTCAGAGCCAGCTCTGTAAGTACCTCAGGGATCAAAGGTACTGTATTTGATTTTGGTGGCTATCCTGAATAAAACTTTAAGAACTGTAAAACTGTAGCGAAGTTAAGATTTGAGAGTAGGTTCTCTGATAATAGAATTGTAAGCTTTCTTTTTTTGGAACTGTTAATGTTGTGATTGACTCACCAACTGTCAGTTCTTTAATAAATCTATATATTTTTAGAATTGTCTCACATAATACTTCTGTATCAAACTCACAAACGTAATCTCTGTTCACTCTTTGGTGAGGAGTTGCAGAATTCTGGGGGAGTTTTCCGTACCCACATAATATCTGGAACGTTACAGTCTAGCTAAACTTATTAAAAGTGTTATCTGGAGGACGGTAACATTTTGAGGTTTTTCCTTTCCTTTAGGGAGAGATAATCCAGACCTTTAGACCCAATTAAGCACCTTTAGGATTCGGCTACCTCAAACTTTAGTTGAAAGTGAACGTCTGAGGAATACGCCTGATCCGGGGTAGCCCTAAAGGGGCTAGGACTAGTAATTGCCCCTTCACAAGGACTTTGGAAAGGAAATGGAGGTTGGAGATGGGGCGGTAGTTTACAAAGATGGAGGGGTCAAGGGTTGGTTTTATGAGAGGGGTGGTGACAGCAGATTTGAAGGAGAGGGAGACAGTACCAGAGGAGAGTGAACATTTAACAATGTCAACTATCATGGGAGCCAGAAAACGAAGTTGGGTGGTGTTGTGTATGCACCTTTAAGAGAAGAACTGATTTTATACTGCAGTACCGGTAGTGACCACACCTGTATCAAAAGCCCTAGCAGGCTTCTGTACTTCAGTCTTAAGTTACCCTCTGTTCAGTTTGCACAGCATTGTTGGCTGTGCAGCTGTAAGCACGAGCAGAGGGAGCAGCCAGACTTTGGAGAGTGGATTAAAGTGGTGGTCCCCTGACCAGGAAGAGGAGGAGAACGTTGGACCACCACCACCACCAACTCCACCATCATTACATCAACTGAGGTGCCTGGAGAGAGAGGACAGAGGAGGAGAAGGAGAAAGGAGGCCTACATCAACATCAACCAGGGGAGAGGCCTTTTCTATCACTGCCTCCCCAAATTGGCCTCCACTTCAGGAGAGGGAGAGAGGGGAGAGAAACCAACTGCTTGAAAGGAGGGAAGAAAACTTCATCCAGAACATCTACAGGTGGGTGTTATTTGGGGCACTCTCCCAAGACTTTGTATTTTAGGTGGGGGGAGAAAAGAAGAAGCAAGGCCGGATCATCAAGGGGTGTAGTGTGTGTGTGTGTGGCTCCTGTTAAAAGCTAGGCCACACACACCACTAATTAGCATCCCTTCTATTGCCTGCCCTGGGAGAGCTTGGAGCTGCCCAAGGTGAAGTCCTTAATTTAATTTAATTACATCGTTAAGACCTGTTGCAGGACTAGAATTCTCCAGCTTTTCCAGGTGAAGACGTCTTCTCCCCCTGCCAGAAGACCACCACCACCAAAGACTTTTTCCATCAGAGAGTGCAACCCTGCCAACACCCACCCACCATCCTGAGTGGCAACACTGCCCTTTGCGGCCTCCCTCCTTCCCACCCGCCCCCCCCCACCTCTCTCTCTCTTTGTCTCTCTCTGCCTGTCTTTCTAAGGCACCTTAGTTTCATCTATTTTATTAATTGCCAATTGAGCAGAGGGGAGAGGGCCCCTCTCCCAATTTAAATCAATAAGGAGAGAGGTGTGTCCTCATTTTAATCAGCTCCCTCTGCTCAATAGAGGACAAAAAATATATATATATACACCGAGGCCATTAACACCTTCAGGCCTGTGACTTGGGGTGAGTGTAGCCCTTAAAAAAAGCACCCCAGAATGGCGACTGCATCTTCGCCGGTGGCGGGGCCAGCCGGGACCTATGCGAGAGTGGTAGCCACAGCCACAGCTGCTCCCGCTGTTCCTGCTGCCCCGTCACCTTTTCGATTAATAACAAAAAAGCTTGGGGTGAAGAGCTACACTCACCCCACTATGACCATCGAGGCCTGCGTCAAGGCCATGGCTGGGGTTGTCGGCCCCTCAGCCATCGTCGCGGCCTCAAAAATGTATGGGAAGGCTGTGTTCTTCCTGGGGTCGGAGCGGGCGGTGTCCCTGGCTGTCGCCAAGGGGCTCACCGTGGGTGGGACCTTCCTGCCGGTGGATCCTCTCGAGGCCACCGCGCAGAGGATCATTATTTCCAACGTCCCGCCCTATGTTCCTGGTGAGCTCCTCCTTCCCCATTTGCGACAACTTGGGGAGGTGAGGTCGGGGATCACACCCATCCCGCTCGGCTTCCGGGAGGCCAGCCTTTGCCACGTCTTCTCCTTCCGGCGCCAGCTGTTTATCCAGCTGGCGCGGGAGGAGGACACTGACGGGGCGTTCGTCGTCCTCCACGAGGGGACCGCCTACCGCTCCTTTTGGACGTCGGACGGTGTGAGGTGCCATGCCTGCAAGGAGGTGGGGCACATCAGGAGGAACTGCCCTGCCTCCAAGGCCGCCGGATCATCTCGTGCGGCCGAGGCTGGCGCCGCCGCCGCCGCCCTTCCCCCCGGATCTGCCCGCGCGTCAAGTACGTCTGATGCGCGGTTGACGTCGGGGGCCGATGCCACCAAGGCCTCCGGCGGGGGGGAGGGAGCGTGTCCAGCCGGAAAGAAGGCGCGGGGAAAAAAGAAGCACCTTAGGGCGGGTCCCCCCGTGGATGGCGAGCCCTTGCCCCTTGAGCCCCTTACACCCGCGCTCCTCGCGGAGTTGATCAGGGCAGATGTGAGCGGGAGGGGCCTCGTGCCCGAGCCTGTGGCCGCAACCGCCGCAGCGGTAATGCCAATACCTGCGGCCGGGCTCGGGCCCGAGGAACCCGACAAACCTGCTCCGCCGGAGGGAGTCGAGGAGGAGGCCTTTGCAGACATGGAGTTCTCCCTCGCTCGCTCCATGCTAAAAAGAAGGCGCGACCCCCTGGATGAGGAGGAGGACCGGGAGGAGGAAGGTCCCTCCGAGCAGGGGGAGTCGTCGCCCGCCGCGGGTACTGCGCCCCCCCCCCCAGCGCTGTCGTCATCACCAGCGATCGGCAGGGGTCGCCTGTCCCTCGGGAGGCTGAGGCAGATGTGTCTGTCCAGCACGTGCCTCCCGGGGATGGGGATGAGACCCTGCCCGTGGGGGGGGTTGCGGAACAACCCGCGGCAGTAATTGAAATTGACCTTTTATCGGTGCCGTTACCCCTCGCCGGGTCGGGCAGCCTGGGGGCTGGGTTGGGCGAGCTCGAGGATAATGAGCTCGCCCAATGCGACCCGGACGTCTCCCAGGGGATGCTCGTCCTGGTAGAGCTTTTAATTCAAAACCCCCCGTCCGCTGGGTCGGAGGTTGGTGGCGGGGAGGAGGATGGCCCCCTGGCTGCGTCTCTGGTGCCGGACGTACTGGAGGAGCTGGAAATTGTTCTCTCCCCGGTTTCTCCGGTCGTTCCGGCGTCTGAGGCGGAGGGGAGCTCTGAACCGCCGCCGTCTTCTGGCCCGGCACCCCTAGAGGAGCCCAGGGAGAAATCCTCTGCCGCCGATCCTGGGGGTGGGATCCGGGCGGAGGCAGGGCTGGCTGGCGCGGCCGAGTCGTTCGCTTCGCACTGCGCGGCGGACGGGTCGGCCGCTGGTGACGACCCCCTGGAGGAGGATGGGGACTCGGTGATGGGCACGGAGGACGATTCGGACTCCAGCGCCGACGTGGCGATGGATGACCTCGTGCCCCTTGCCGAGTCTCCCCTCATTTCCGTAAGGGAACTCCGGGATTTTATGGCCACGTGCCTGGGTCAGCGCAATAAGGTCCGGCTGGCCCTCGACAGGTGGTCGGAGCTGGCGCTGCTCATCGATTCCGTCCGCGCCGCCGTTAAGATCATGGGCGCGGACGAGGGTGTGAACCCGCTCGAGCTGCGTCGGCTCACAACGTTTCTCACTGGGCTGCTGAGGAAGTGGCGGCTGACCAGCGGCTGCGCTTCCTCCCCCCGTTAGGTGTAGGTAGAGGTTGCACTATGCTTCTGACATGAAGATAACCATAGCCAGCCCCAACATCAACGGCAGCAGGGAGGCGCGCCGCAGATTCAATAACTTCTCGGTCCTTCGGGACGGGAAGTATGCGGTGTGCTTCCTGCAAGAAACCCACACCGTTCCGGGAGACGAAGCCACGTGGCTCCTGGAGTGGCAAGGAGGGGTCAGCATGAGTCACCTCTCCAACAATTCCAGCGGGGTGGCTATCTTGCTGGCCCCGCATTTTCAGCCGGAGATCTTGGGGGTCAAGGAGCACGTGCCGGGCCGCTTGCTCCAGGTCACTGTTCGCCTGGGGGGCGTGCCGCTCCATCTAGTGAACGTGTACGCCCCTCAGACCAGTGCGCAGCAAGTGCGCTTCTTCGAAGAAGTGTCCGCTCTCTTGGGCTCCATCGACGTGGGCGAGTGCATCATCCTCGGGGGGGATTTTAACTGCACCCTCGAGGCGAGGGACCGTTCGGGTCCCCCGCGAAGCCCGGCGGCGATGGAGAAGTTGAGGGACCTGGTTGGGTCCTTCGACTTGGTGGACGTCTGGCGAAATCTCCACCCCGACTCCAGCGCCTTCACTAGCGTGAGGTCTGGGGGAGGAAGGTCCAGAATCGACCGCCTCTACATTTCCCGGGCGTACGTCTCCTGCGTTCCGGCGGCTTCCATGCGGCCGGTGCCGTGCACGGACCACCACCTGGTGTGGGCGGAGCTCGCTCCGCTGCGCGCGCGGGGGGGTTCCATGTACTGGCATTTTAACAACCTGCTGCTGGAGGACGCACGGTTCCGGGATTCGTTTCGTCGATTCTGGGCCGACTGGAGAAGGAAGCAGGGGGGCTTCCCCTCCTTGAGGCTATGGTGGGATGTGGGCAAGGCTCACATCCGTCTCTTCTGTCAGGAGTATGCGAAGGGGTCGACCAAGAGGCGGGAGGCCCGGGTCGGGCGGTTGGAGAAGGAGGTGCTCGACCTGGAGTCCCGTCTCGGTCAGGTCGTCGAGGACCCGGCCCTGCGGAAGGTGTACGAAGAGAAGAAGGGCGCGCTGAAGGATCTGCAGCTCGTCAGGTCCCGAGGCGCGTACGTGAGGTCGCGGATCCAGCTCCTGCGGGACCTGGACCGCGGCTCCCCCTTCTTCTACTCGCTGGAAAAAAGACGGGGGGTCCGTAAGCAGCTCTTGGGGCTGCTGGCCGACGACGGATCTCTGGTCTCGGATCCGGAGGGAATCAGCGCGGAGACCCGCGCCTATTACGGGGCTCTGTTCTCTCCGGATCCGTCCAGCGAGGATGCGCGCAGAGTTTTGTGGGAGGACCTGACGAAGGTTGGCCCGGAGGGCGCCGAAAAATTGGACGCTCCGCTAAGTCTGGCGGAGCTGACCGGCGCCCTCCGCCAGCTCTCTAGGGGAAAGTCCCCGGGGCTGGACGGGCTGACCGTGGAGTTCCACAGGGCGTTCTGGGACGTCTTGGGGGGCGACTACGCGCGGGTCCTGGGGGAAAGTTTGGCGACCGGGGAGATGCCCCTCTCTTGGCGCAGGGCGGTCATTGTCCTGCTGCCTAAGAAGGGTGATCTCCGCCTCCTTAAGAACTGGCGCCCAGTCTCCCTCCTCAGCACGGACTATAAAATCTTTGCCAGGGCCATGTCTGCTCGCCTTGGCACCGTGCTGGCCCACATGATCCACCCCGACCAGTCCTACACGGCCCCGGGCTGGACCATCCACGATAACATCCATCTGGTCCGGGACCTGGTCCACCACTCCCAGAGGGCTGGTCTGTCGGTCGCCTTCCTTTCCCTGGATCAGGAGAAGGCGTTCGACAGGGTGGATCACGAGTATCTCTTCGGGACTCTGCGCGCATTCGGGTTCGGGACGCATTTCGTCGCCCGGATCCGACTTCTGTACGCCGCCGCGGAGTGTCTGATTAAAGTTAACGGGTCCTTGACGGCGCCCCTTCGCTTCGGGAGGGGGGTGCGTCAGGGATGCCCCATGTCCGGTCAGTTATATGCCATTTGCGTGGAGCCTTTCCTGCGCCTCTTGCGGAAGAGGTTGACGGGACTGGCTCTGCAAGGGCCGGGCGTGGAGGTGGTCCTCTCGGCTTACGCCGATGACGTGCTCCTCATGGTCACGGATCCCGCTGACTTGCGGAGGATGCGGGAATGCCAGCAGATTTACTCGGACGCATCCTCCGCCAAGATCAACTGGGAGAAATGTTCCGGACTCCTGGTGGGTCAGTGGCGGGTGGACTCCCTGCCGGAGGAGTTCAGGCCTTTCGCCTGGAGCACCATGCACCTCCTCTATTTGGGAGTCTACCTTAGCCCTGCCGAGGACGCTTGGCCGACGAACTGGCAAGAGCTGGAGGCCAAAGTCACCGCTCGCCTAGGACGCTGGACAGGACTGCTCCGAGTGTTGTCCTACAGGGGTCGAGCGCTGGTCATAAACCAGCTGGTGGCCGCCATGTTGTGGTACCGGTTGGTCACTTTGATCCCGCCCCCTGCGTTTGTCGCCAAGATTCAGAAGAAGCTCATCGACTTCTTCTGGGACAAAAGGAAGCACTGGGTCTCTGCCGCGGTTCTGTGTCTCCCGCTTAGGGAGGGCGGTCAGGCGCTGGTGTGCCTTCGCACCCAGGCTGCGACTTTCCATCTTCAGACGCTGCAGAGATACCTGTACGTCGAGAATCCTCCGAGATGGTGTGCGCTGGCGACGTTTTTCTTCCGCCAGCTGCATGGCCTCAATTACGACACGCAGCTCCTGTTTGCGAAAGTGGGCAGCAGGCGTGCCGGCCTGCGGGAGCTGCCTGTCTTCTACCAGGAACTACTATGGGCTTGGAACTACGTCGCTTCCAGGCGGAGCTCTCCCCCGTCAGGAGCGGCGGCTCTCCTTCGGGAGCCGCTGCTCAGGAATCCGCACCTCCACGAACATGGGTTCGGGCGGCTGGCGGAGGGTAGGGCTGTGGCTGGCAAGGTGACCAGAGTCGGGGACCTGCTCGATGGCGGAGGAGCGGGCTGGATGGCGCCGGAGGAGCTGGCGCGGCGCCTGTCCTGGGCCAACGTCCGGCTCGCGGTCGAAACCATCGAATCGGTAAAAGCGGCACTGGGCCCCGACTCCACTAGGTGTATCGAGGCGGCTCAAGCACGTGGGGCGATCCCGTCCGAGCTTACCCCCGTTCGGACGGAATTCCTCATCGGCGCCCGGCCCCGAAACTCCCCTCGGGAACCGGCGCCTCACAACTTGAGCCGTCTCGAGGAAATACCCTCCGTGCCTTTTCATTCCGCGCGGAGGGGTTTCCTGTACGGGCTGCTCCTGCACACTCTCCACTTTGCCATCTTCGTCTACCGTCCGGACACGCCTTGGCGTGGCGTTTTGCCGACCGGCGGTAGCGGAGGTCCCCAATGGAGGGCTCTCTATGCGGGAGTCCTCCCTTGTTCCATCGGGGACTTGGCCTGGAGGGTGTTGCATGGAGCGGTCCCGTGCAATAAGGTTTTAAGTAGGTTCACGGACTCCCAGGCCGCCTGCATTTTTTGCGGCCTGGAGGAGTCCGTGTTTCACGTTTATATGGATTGTGAGAGGTTGCAGCCCCTCTTTCACTACTTGAAGGGGCTGCTCCTCGATTTTTGGTTGCACTTCAGTCCCACGCTCTTGATCTACGGTCACCCGGTGCGGAGGGGAGCGGACAGGTTGGAGGACCTCCTTGTGGGCCTGCTCCTGGGCCTGGCTAAAAGAGCCATCAATTGGTCCAGGCAGCGGGCGGTCGAGGGGGTCGTCCAGCCGGATTGCCTGCATCTCTTCCGCGGCCATGTTCGCGCCCGGGTGGCCCTGGAGATGGAGCACGCGGTGTCCGCCGGTGCGCTTGAGTATTTCCGCGACCGATGGGCGCCGCGGGGACTGGAGTGCATCATCAGCACAGAAAACCAAATTTTAATTTGATTTGTTAAGCTTTAGTTGAACTTTTGTTTATTTACAGTTGAATTGGGGTTTTTTTTGGGTCCAAATAAAAGAGTACCCTCTGTTCAGTAAATACCTGTTTTATTGTTCTCCTGCAGTCCGAGTATTATTGATACCCGGACACTACAGGTGGTCAGCAGTTTGGTGGGAATAGCGTTGTGGGAGCAGGAAGTGGGTCTCATGGACAAGATGAGCATGGAGAGGTCATGAGAGGAGATCAGAGAGAAACTGGAGAAAGATGCGAGTTCAGGGCTAGGGCAGTGGGGATCCATATAGGAAGTTTGGCCTGGTGAGCTAGGGGAAGGAAGGGAAGTGGCAGAGGCAGCTGATTGGATGGTCTCAATCTTAGAGACAAATAAGTCCATGAGCTCCTCACACGTGTTGTTGGAGGTGGGTGCAGAGGAGACAGTGGAGAGGGGTTTAAGAAGACAGTAGAATTAGAAAATAGTAGCCGGCGGTTATCTTTGCTTTCCAGAATGATCCTGGAATAGCGAGCAGTTTTGGCAGACAAGAGTAGGGCCCGATAATGCTTTATGTGGTCCAGCCAGATCTGGCGGTGAATGACTAAACCAGTTGTCCGCCGTATCCGTTCAAGTCTGCGTCCCTTGGACTTGAGGGACCGAAGATGAGGGCCATACCAGTGGGAACGGCTGGGGTGAACGAGAGTAATGGTTTTAATAGGGACTAGATAGGGCATCAAAGGTGGTGGTGAGGGTGTGGTTGAGCAGATCGGTAGCTGCAGAAATGTTGTAGTGAATGGAGGGCCAAAGGCTGGACAGTTGGGATTTTGTAAGTGCAGTTGTAAGAGAGTTGGGAGAGAGCTATTTCCAGGGGCGGACACAGAAGGAAGCAGGGTTGGGTGGGGGAAGGGGGATGTGGATGGAGAGCGATGCGAGGAAGTGATCAGAGATGGCCTTATCTGCGAGTGACACGGTGGGAGTAGCGAGGCCACGAGAGATGTCAAGGTCAAGAAAAAGCTTTTACATCTTTGAAAACCCCGTACCCTTGAAGGGAGCTTCTTTTGTTCCCATTCCTGAAGGCCACTGAATGAAAAATGGAGCACAGCTGACATTAGTACCACATTATACCACGATGTGCTCTTTTAAAAATCTCTGCATGGAATCGGGGCTTAATAAGTTTCTCATACCTGGTGCACAAGCCTTCAGTGCCACAGGTAGTTCCCCATCGCTTTCTGCTGCTTTCCATTCAATCGAAGCACAGAAGGCCTCAAGCCTCAGGTCTCAGGCCGCAAACATTTGCCCCCAGATAATGCAGTGACCCAGGGCCTGTCGCCCAGCAATGCAAGCAGAACCATAGTGAGAGCATGCGCCTGAATTATGGGATGACCTATCTCGGTCGGCTGAACAAGAGAACCTGGAATGGGCGCAAAGAGTATCAGAAGAAGCCAGAGTGCGTTGGTGCTGCTGTCAGTAAAGCAGTGTCAGCCGTGGCTCAGTGTACTCTTGCCTCTGGCTCAGAAGGTCGTGGGTTCAAGTCCCACTCCAGGAGACTAGAACGCCTAAGTGTAGCCTGATGCTCCAAGGCAGTGCTGAGGGATCGCTGCACTGTCGGAGATGCTGTCCTTCAGATACAATGTTAAGCCGAGGCCCCGTCTGCTCTCTTAGGTGAAACACCCGATTGAACTATTTCGAAGAAGAGCAGGTGGAATTCTCCCCGGTGTCCTGGCCAATGGTTGTCATACGAACATACGAACTAGGAGCAGGAGTAGGCCACTCGGCCCCTCGAGCCTCCTCCGCCATTCAATAAGATCATGGCTGATCTGATTACTTCACATTCCCGCCTACCCCCGATAACTTTTCACCCCCTTGCTTACCAAGAATCTATCTACCTCTGCCTTAAAAATATTCAAAGACTCTGCTTCCACCGCCCTCTGAGGAAGAGAGTTCCAAAGAATCACAAACATCTGTGAGAAAAAAATTCTCCTCATCTCTGTCTTAAATGGGCGACCCCTTATTTTTAAACAGTGACCCCTAGTTCTAGATTCTCCCACAAGAGGCAACATCCTCTCCACATCCACCCTGCCCAGACCTCTCAGGATCTTACATGTTTCAATCAAGTCACCTCTTACTCTTCTAAACTCCAGCGGATACAAGCCCAGCCTGTCCAACTTTTCCTCATAAGACAACCCGCCCATTCCAGGTATTAGTCTAGTAAACCTTCTCTGAACTGCTTCTGTTAAATCTGTGAGTTGTTCAAGTAATTAATACTCAGACTTAATCAGTAACAATAAAACAGGTCTTTACTGGTTGGAGGTAGGGACTACACGTAGGTCTTTACTTCATGCCCACAGGCGGGAACTGAGGGGGATCAGTACCCACAGTACTATTTATACCCCTATGGCCAGGAGTGGTACTGCGTATCACTACGCCCAACAAGTAGTGCAGTCCTGTCCATAGGTTCAAAGTAGCACACATATTACATACACAACATTCCTCCCTTCCTAGCTTTACAGTCATCTCCCCATTTAACATAACGTAATAACATATATACATATATAACTTCAGGTTTACATAACAGAATAACATAGATACATAGATAACTTCATGTCAAAACAGATCACAGATTCAGTCTCTGCGGAAAACAGTTCACAGATTCAATCTCTGTGGTGGAGTCGGTTCACGTTGCTGGAGTGACTCATTCAATAGTCCTTCCATGGATTTAACAGTTTGAACTTCCGAACTGAATTGGCTCCGTTCGGAGGGACCACGTGTGTGATCTGGTAGAGGTAATAATGGTTCAGATGGGTCATCTTCTGTTTCGACTTTTCCTTTTCTGCTTCTTGGAGACTCTCTGGGCTCCACTGTCAGCTGCCAGCTGCATGCGCAGTTCCTCCTTCTCTCCCTCCTTTTTCCGTAGTAGAGCCACCTTCTCCCGATGTTCCGTAGACTTTCGGTGCTCCTCCATGATTTCTGTATGGTGGGAGTCGAAGTTACAAGTTGGGCAGGACAGGACATAGTAATATTCGGTGTCGTCCTGATCTAGGCCAGCGAGAGGGTCTTCTATTTCCTCCATACCCAGCTGGGCGTTAGCCAGCTTTTGTTCCAAGTCCAGACATCTTTCCTGAAGAGACTTCTTCATGCGTACCTCTTCATCCAGCTTTTTCTGGGCTTTCAGCAAGTCGTTTACTAATGACCTCATTTGAGATTTTACTACTTCAACTTCTTTTGGAGATTGATTGATCGGACTATTCAATCCCTCTACCGGAGCAGCTGTCTCAGCGGTCTGTTGTTCTACGTTGACGTGAGTCAGCGTACTTTTGGCATCCAAGGGCTGCTCTGTTGCAGTCATCTCAGTCTGTGTTGCCACCTCAGCTCTTCCAATAACCTTTGAGAGCTCCGAACCCCTTTCGTTTGAATATTGAAGTTCGTGTTCAAGTTTTTCCCATTTCAGAGTCCTGTCCTTCAGCATATGCAGGAGTTGGCTGACCGTTAACTCCTCTGACATCAGACGTTTTGTGTGCTCCTGCTCCATTTTCTCCATCAGCTGCTTCTGTTGTCTTTCCAGATTCTCCAACTCTATATCAAAGAACTCTTTCGTTGCATTCAACTCTTGCTCAAAACGGCGAAGCATTTGTTCTAATTGCTGTTGTAGTTTGAAATGGAGTTGAGTTCGAGCCCGGTGTCCCTCAGAAATGGGCACATCAGTAGACTTGCCAGACTCAGAATCCACAGTTAAACTATGTTGTTGTTGCTCAGTGGAATTCTGTGCTGAAACTTTGTCTTTTGCACCTGAGTTGGGCTTACCATCATCCGTTCCAGAGTCTGGGCCGACTATCTTCACCGAGTTCTCACTCGTTATTGTTTGTAGGAAATGCCAGTCCATATTCATTTTCCTAATCCACTCCCGTCCTAGTAGTGGAGGACCTCCTTCAGATATCACATATAAGTCCATTATTTGACTGTCTTCGCCCTTGTGGACCACTGCAACCTCTATTTTCCCGATGGGGTACACTCTTTGCCCCGTGTATGTTTTCAATATAATCCCCGTATCCTGTAGGGGAATATGTTGGAATAACTTTCCGTAATCTTTCTTATTTATGACCGTCAATGCCGATCCAGTGTCCAATTCCAGTTTTACTTGGACTCCTTCTATCTGAAGAGTAACCCAAATTGTCTGGAGGTCTGCACCCTTACCAACGTTGAGTACCCTTAAGCTAGCCAGTTCAATACTGCTTGCGTCTGAATCGGACTCCTGTTCGGCCACCTTGTGTACCTTTGCGTATTTCCCTTGCGGTGACTTCTTGTTGCTGGTCTTCTTCGCTGACCTGCATACTCTAGCTATATGTCCAAGCCTACCACAAGTTCTACATTCTTGGTTTTTAAACCAACACTGGTTCTGATCATGCGTTGTCTTTCCACAACAATAACATTTGCCAGAACTCACACCCAATTTGTGTGCACTGAGCTCCGGTGACCGTAGCTGCATTACTGCCGTGCCTCTCGCTGCGGCTTCGTGTGCTGCTGCCATAGTGACCGCCTTCTCAAGCGTCAGCTCATTCTCCTCGAGCAGTCGCTTTTGTGTATCCTGTTTAAATAAACCACACACAAATTTGTCTCGAAGTGCCTCTGTCAGTCCCGTTCCAAACTGGCAATATTTCGCTAATTTACGCAATTCCAGCAAATATTCAGCATTGCTTTCATGCTGTAGCTGCCTTCTGTCGTAAAATTTAAATCATTCCGCTAGCATCAGCGGCGTGGGGTTTAGATGATCTTTCAGGACAGTAACAATCTCATCGAACGTCTTATCCGTCGGTTCATCTGGTGATAACAGGTGTTTCAATTGCCCGTATGTCTTTGCACCCATTAAATTTAATAATGTTAGAGCTTTATCTTGGTCACGAATTTTATTGGCCTTACAATAATTTTTTACTCTTTCAACATATATGGCCCAATCTTCGAGGTCACTATCAAAGGTGCTAATATTCCCGTGTTTAGGCATTGTAGATTTGCAATTTCTCAGATTTTTTTTTTTTGCTGCTATCCAAGATGGCGGCTTCCCGCTCTTGCCGTCATCCTCCGCCCACAAAATGGCGGTTTTCCCGCGCTTGGCGGTCTTCACCTGTCCCCCAACACCGTCTCCCTTCAGCCCCCGAGTGCGGCCCTTATCTTCGCCGCGATCGCCCGAGTGCGGCTCTTATCAGCGGATGCGATCGCTGGATCGCAAAGCGGCTCTCGGCTCTTATCAGGAGATGCGATCGCTCCGTTGAAACGCCTCCCGCTCAAAGCGGCTCTCGCGCCCTATTCCTCCAGCTCCCCCAGCCCCGTTCATGCGGCCAACGCGGTCGACTGCCTGTCGCGTCGCTGCCCGGCTCAGACAACGGCTTACCCACCACCAAGCTGGAGAAGAAGCTGACGGTCGCCGATGGAGGCTCCGAGGTCAGGATGTCTTCCAGTGGGGTGGAGAGGGTGGAAACCTCTCTGCAACGTCCTGGCTGTGGACGAAGCTGCTGTGGAGTGACTGCCGCAGGGTCCGAATCAGACTCGTCGCCAGTGTTAAATCTGTGAGTTGTTCAAGTAATTAATACTCAGACTTAATCAGTAACAATAAAACAGGTCTTTACTGGTTGGAGGTAGGGACTACACGTAGGTCTTTACTTCATGCCCACAGGCGGGAACTGAGGGGGATCAGTACCCACAGTACTATTTATACCCCTATGGCCAGGAGTGGTACTGCGTATCACTACGCCCAACAAGTAGTGCAGTCCTGTCCATAGGTTCAAAGTAGCACACATATTACATACACAACAGCTTCCAATGCATTTACATCCTTCCTTAAATAAGGAGGCCAATACTGTACACAGTACTCCAGATGTGGTCTCACCAATGCCCTGTATAACTGAAACATAACCTCCCTGCTTTTGTATTCAATTCCCCTCGCAATAAACGATAACATTCTATTAGCTTTCCTAATTACTTGCTGTACCTGCATAGTAACCTTTTGTGATTCATGCACTAGGATACCCAGGTCCCTCTGCATCTCAGAGCTCTGCAATCTCTCACCATTTAGATAATATGCTTCTTTTTATTCTTCCTGCCAAAATGGACAACTTCACATTTTCCCACATTATACTCCATTTGCCAGATCTTTGCCCACTCACTTAACTTATCTATATCCCTTTGTAGCCTCCTTATGTCCTCTTCACAATTTACTTTCCTACCTATTTTGTGTCATCATCAAATTTAGCAACCATACCTTCGGTCCCTTCATCCAAGTTAGTTGTATAAATTGTAAAAAGTTGAGGCCCCAGCACTGATCCCTGTGGCACACCACTTATTACATCTTGCAAATCAGAAAATGACTCATTTATGCCTACTCCCTGCTTCCTGTTAGCTAGCCAATCTTCTATCCATGCCAATATGTTACCCCCTACACAATGAGCTTTTATTTTCCACAATAACCTTTGATGTGGCACCTTATCAAATGCCTTCTGGAAATCAAAGTACAGTACATCCACTGGTTCCCCTTTATCCACAGCACATGTTACTTCTTCAAAGCACTCCAATAAATTGGTTAAACATGATTTCCCTTTCACGAAACCATGTTGACTCTGCCTGATTACTTTGAACTTTTCTAAATGCCCTGCTATAACATCTTCCCTATGACAGATGTTAAGCTAACTGGCCTGTAGTTTCCTGCTTTCTGTCTCCCTCCCTTTTTGAATAAAGGAGTTACATTCGCTATTTTCCAATCTAATGGAACTTTCACCGAATCTAGGGAATTTTGGAAAATTAAAACCAACGCATAAACTATCACTAGCCACTTCTTTTAAGATCCTAGGATGAAGTCCATCAGGTTAAAGAAGAGATTAATACAATTGTAATGAAGGATATTAGCTCTGATGATGTGGAATCTGTATGGGTAGAATTGAGAAATACTAAGGGGAAAAAAAACATTAGTGGGAGTGGTATATAGACCTCCAAACAGTAAGGCGGAGGTTGGGGATGGCATTAAAAGGGAAATTAAAGAAGCGTGAAATAAGGGCACAGCAGTCATCATGGGTGACTTTAATCTACATATAGATTGGGCCAACCAAATTAGTAAAAATACTGTGGAGGAGGAATTCCTGGAGTGTTTATGGGATGGTTTCCTGGACCAATATGTCGAGGAACCAACCAGAGATCAGGCCATCTTAGACTGGGTATTATGTAACGAGAAAGGATTAATTAGCAATCTTGTTGTACGAGGCCCCTTGGGTCGGAGCGATCATAATATGATCGAATTCTTCATTAAGATGGAGAATGAAGTAGTTGACTCAGAGACAAGGGTCCTCAATTTAAATAAAGGAAACTACGATGGTCTGAGGAGCGAGTTGGGTAGGATTGATTGGGGAATGGCACTCAAAGGGTTGACAGTGGATAGGCAATGGCAAACATTCAAAGACCGAATGGATGAGCTACAGAATTTGTTCATCCCAGTTTGGCATAAAATTAAAACAAAAAAGGTGACTCAACCGTGGCTAACAAGGGAAATTAGGGATAGCATAAGATCCAAGGAGAGGATATATAAATTGGCTAGAAAAAGCAATAATCCTGAGGATTGGGAGCAGTTTAGGAGTTAACAAAGGAGGACAAAGGGATTAATTAAGAAAGGGAAAATAGAATATGAGAGTAAGCTAGCAGGTAACATAAAAACTGACTGTAAAAGCTTTTGTAGATATGTGAAGAGAAAAAGATTAGTGAAGTCAAGCGTAGGTCCCTTACAATCAGAATCAGGGGAATTTATAATGGGAAACAAGGAAATGGCAGACCAACTAAATACATACTTTGGTTCTGTCTTCACAAAGGAGGACACAAATAACCTCCCAGAGATGTCGGGGAACATAGGGTCTGATGAAAGGGAGGAACTGAAAGAAATCAGTATTTGTAGGGAAATGGTGTTAGGAAAATTGATGGGACTGAAGGCTGATAAATCCCCAGGGCCTGATGGTCTACATCCCAGGGTACTTAAGGAAGTGGCCCGAGAGATAGTAGATGCATTGCTGGTCATCTTCCAGAACTCAATAGACTCTGGAACGGTACCCATGGATTGGAGGATGGCTAATGTTACCCCACTATTCAAAAAGGGTGGTAGGGAGAAAGCGGGGAATTATAGACTGGTAAGCCTGACATCGGTAGTCGGGAAAATGCTGGAGTCTATTATAAAAGATGTAATAGCAGAGCACTTGGAAAGCAGTGACAGGATCGGGCAAAGTCAACATGGATTTACAAAAGGTAAATCATGCTTGACTAATCTACTGGAATTTTTTGAGGATGTAACTGGTAAAATAGATAAGGGAGAACCAGTGGATGTGGTGTATTTGGACTTTCAGAAGGCTTTCAATAAGGTCCCACATAAGAGATTAGCGTGCAAAATTAAGGCACATGGGATTGGGGGCAAGGTGTTGACTTGGATAGAGAACTGGTTGGCGGACAGAAAGCAAAGAGTTGGAATAAACGGGTTGTTTTCCGACTGGCAGGCAGTGACTAGTGGGGTACCGCAAGGATCGGTCCTAGGACCCCAGCTGTTCACAATATATATTAATGATCTGGATGAGGGAATTGGATGTAATATCTCCAAATTTGCAGATGACACAAAGCTGGGTGGGAGGGTAAGCTGTGAGGAGGATGTCGTGAAACTCCAGTATGATTTGGACAGGTTGGGTGATTAGGCAGAAACATGGCAAATGCACTATAATGTGGATAAATGTGAGGCTATCCACTTTGGTGGCAAAAACAGGAAGGCAGATTATTATTTGAATGGCAATAGATTGGGAGAAGGGGAAGTGCAAAGAGACCTGGGAGTTATTGTGCACCAGTCGCTGAAGGTAAGCATGCAGGTGCAGCAGGCGGTTAAGAAGGCAAATGGTATCCTGGCCTTCGTAGCAAGAGGGTTCGAGTACAGGAACAAGGATGTCTTGCTACAGTTGTACAGGGCCTTGGTGAGACCGCACCTTGAGTATTGTGTGCAGTTTTGGTCACCTTACCTGAGGAAGGACATTCTTGCCATGGAGGGAGTGCAGCGAAGATTCACCAGGCTGATACCTGGGATGGTAGGAATGATGTATGAGGAGAGATTGTGTCGATTGGGCTTATACTCACTGGAGTTTAGAAGATTGAGAGGGGATCTCATCGAAACTTATAAAATTCTGTCAGGTCTGGACAGACTAGATGCAGGAAGGATGTTTCGGATGGCCGGGGAGTCCAGAACCAGGGGTCATAGTCTAAGGATAAGGGGTAAGCCATTTAGGACTGAAATGAGGAGGAACTTCTTCACCCAGAGAGTGGTGAACCTGTGGAATTCTCTGCCACAGAGGGCGGTGGAGGCCAGTTCATTAAATATATTCAAGAAGGAGTTGGATATATTTCTTGAGGCTAAAGGGATCAAGGGATATGGGGAGAAGGCAGGAACAGGGTACTGAGTTTGGATTATCAGCCATGATCTCATTGAATGGCGGAGCAGGCTCGAAGGGCCGAATGGCCTACTCCTGCTCCTATCTTCTATGTTTCTATGACCTGAGGACTTGTCAGCCTGCAGCTCCAACAATTTGCTCAGTACCACTTCCCTGGTGATTATAATTTTCTTGAGTTCCTCCCTCCCTTCCATTCCCTGATTTACAGCTATTTCTGGGATGTTACTTGTATCCTCTATAATGAAGACCGATGCAAAATACCTGTTCAATTCAACTGCCATCTCCTTATTTTCCATTAATTCCCCAGACTCACTTTTTATAGGACCAACGCTCACTTTGTTAAACCTTTCCTTTTTTAAATATCTATAGAAACTCTTACTATTTGTTTTTATATTTCTAGCTAGCTTTCTCTCGTACTCTTATTTTTCTCTTCTTATTAATCTTTTAGTCATTCTTTGCTGTTTTTTATATTCTGTCCAATCTTCTGACCTGCCACCCATCTTTGTGCAATTATATACTTTTTCTTTAAGTTTAATACTATCTTTAACTTTTTTATTTAACCACGGATGGTGGGTCCTCCCCTTGGAATTTTTCTTTCTTGTTGGAATGTATATACTCTGTGTGTTTTGAAATATCCCCTTAAATGTCTGCCACTGCAACTCTATTGACCAATCCCTTAACCTAATTTGCCAGTTCACTTTAGCTAGCTCTGCTTTCATGCCCTCATAATTGCCCTTATTTAAGTTTAAAATACTAGTCTTGGACCCACTCTTCTCTCCCTCAAACTGAATGTAAAATTCAATCATATTATGATTGCTGCTACCTAGGGGCGCCTTCACTATGAGGTCATTAATTAATCCTATCTCGTTGCACAATACCAGGTCTAGTATAGCCTGCTCTCCGGTTGGCTCCAGAACGTGCTGTTGTAAGAAACTATCCCGTAAACATTCCATGAACTCATCTATTCTACCTTTGCCCATCTGATTTTTTCAGTCTATATGCAGATTAAAATCCTCCATGATTATTGCCGTACCCTTCTGACAAGCTCCCATTATTTCTTCCTTTATACTGCATCCTACCATGTGGTTACTGTTAGGGGGCCTGTACACCACTCCCACAAGTGGCTTCTTGCCTTTATTATTTCTCATCTCTACCCAAACCGCTTCTACATCCTGGTTTCCTGAACTTAGGTCATCCCTCTCTATTGTGCTAATACCATCATTAATTAACAGAGCCACCCCTCCACCTTTTCCCACCTTCCTGACCTTCCTAAATGTCATGTGCCCTTCAATATTTAGGTCCCAATCTATGTCATCCTGCAGCCATGTTTCTGTAATGGCTATCAGATCGTACTTACTTATTTCTATTTGCGCTATCAGTTCATCTGTTTTGTTTCGAATGCTACGTTCATTCAGATGCAGAGCCTTTAGTTTTGTCCTTTTATTATTTTTGTAACCTCTAGCCTTATCTGTTGATTTACTCTTAGATTTGTACTCTCTATCCCTTCCTGTCACGGTCTGTTTATCATTTCCCATATTAATACTTTTCTCTATTGCCTTGTCTCTAAGCTTTTAAATTACCACATCTTCCCAAATTTGACCCTATGCCCCCAATATTTAGTTTAAAGCTCTCTCTACTGCCCTGGTTATACGACTCGCCAGAACACTGGTCCCAGCATGGTCCATGTGGAGACCGTACCAGGATATGTGGCACAGAAACAGGCCATTCGGCCCAACCAGTCCATGCCGGCGTTTATGCTCCACTCGAGCCTCCTCCTGTCTTTCCTCATCTAAATCTATCAGCATAACCCTCGATTCCCTTCTCCCTCATATGCTTGTCTAACCGCCCCTTAAACTATTTGCTTCAACCACTCCTGTGGTAGCGAGTCCCACACCAGTCTTGGAGCCACACATTCATCTCTCTAATTTTATTTACCCTATGCCAATTTGCTCATGGCTCAGGTAATAATGCAAACATTATTACCCTTGAGGTTCTACTTTTTAATTTAGCCCCTAGCTGCTCATACTCTCTCAGCAGAACCTCTTTCCTAGTTCTACCTATGTCATTGGTACCTACATGGACTACGACTACTGGCTCCTCCCCCTCCCACTGCAAGTTCCTCTCCAGCCTAGAGCAGATGTCCCGAATCCTGGCACCGGGCAGGCAACACAGCCGTCTGGACTCTCGCTCTTGGCCGCAGAGAACTGTATTTATCCCCCTGACTATGCTGTCCCCAATTACCACTACATTCCTATTAACTCCCCCTGCTTGAATGGCTTCCTATACCTCGGTGCCATGGTCAGTTTGCTCATCCGCCCTGCAGCCACCGCTTTCATCCACACAGGCCACAAGAACCTCAAACCTGTTGGGCAATTGCAAAGGCTGAGGCTCCTCCACCTCCTGGGTCCCCATACCTGCCTCACTCGCAGTCACATCCTCCTGTCCCTGACTGATACGCTTATCAATTACTTCATAAAAGGTGATGAGTCGAAGAAGAGATGATGAGTCGAAAGAAGAGATGAATAAGGCTTTTATTAGCTAAGAAGAGACCATGCTTCTTCGTGAGTGACTGAACAAGTCTGAACGAAACCCACACAGTGGTGGGTGGAGTCAGCTGAGGCATGCCTCCATACACAGCGCCACCCAGAGGTGGCAATATACAATACAGTGGTTTACCACATTCACCCCTTGTTTAATGTGAAGTCCGGCGGGGTGAAGGGTACTACAAGTTAAGTCTATCAGGAGGCCTTGTCTGACGTCCTGATCGTCGTGGTGGCGGCGGTGGTGTTACAGCATCTGACGTCGGGTCTGGTGTCTGGGTGGTTGGCGAAGATTCCTGGGGCTTTGGCATGCCGTCTGCAAGGGTTGGGTTGGGAGGGGTGGTGGGGGATAACAGTGGTAAGGGGGATAACGGTGGTAAGGGGGATAACGGTGGTAATTCAGGGGTACCCGAGGGTGCGAGATCTCGTATGGAGACCGTGTCCTCCCGCCCGTCTGGGTATGTCACCCAGGCATACTGGGGGTTGGCGTGTAGGAGGTGCACCCGCTCGACCAGGGGGTCCGTTTTATGCGTCCTCACGTGCCTCCGCAGTAGGACGGGCCCAGGAGAAGTCAACCATGCCGGTAGCGAGGTTCCCGATGTAGACTTCCGGGGGAAAATGAACATTTTCTCATGAGGGGTCGCATTAGTGGCAGTACAAAGCAGTGACCGAATGGAGTGAAGCGCTGCAGGGAGGACCTCCTGCCAGCGGGAGGTCGGAAGGCCCTTAGATTTTAGTGCTAAGAGGACTGCCTTCCAAACCGTCGCGTTCTCCCTTTCCACCTGGCCGTTCCCCCGGGGGTTGTAACTGGTGGTCCTGCTCGTGGCGATACCTCTTGTTAGCAGGTACTGCCGAAGTTCGTCGCTCATGAACGATGAGCCCCTGTCGCTATGTATATAGCTGGGGAACCCGAACAGAGCGAAGATGTCATTCAGACACTTGATGACCGTGGTACTGGTCATGTCTGGGCAAGGGATGGCAAAGGGGAAACGGGAGTACTCATCAACTATGTTGAGGAAGTACACATTGCGGTCAGCGGAGGGGAGGGGCCCTTTAAAATCGACGCTCAGGCGTTCGAAGGGGCGGGTGGCCTTGATCAGGCTTGCTCTGTCCGGCCTATAGAAGTGCGGTTTGCACTCGGCGCAGATTTGGCAGCTCTTGGTCATGGTCCTGACCTCCTCGATGGAGTAGGGCAGGTTACGGGATTTGATAAAATGGAAAAACCTGGTGACCCCCGGGTGGCAGAGGTCATTGTGGAGGGACTGCAGCCTATCACTCTGCGCGTTGGCGCATGTACCACGTGATAGGGCATCTGGGGGCTCATTGAGTTTCCCTGGCCGATACAAGATATCATAATTGTAGGTGGAGAGTTCGATTCTCCACCTCAAGATCTTGTCGTTCTTGATTTTACCCCTCTGCTTATTATTAAACATAAAAGCTACTGAACGCTGGTCAGTGAGCAGGGTAAATCGTTTCCCGGCCAGGTAATGCCTCCAGTGACGCACCGCTTCTACAATAGCCTGGGCCTCCTTTTCGACAGAGGAGTGTCTCGTCTCGGGGCCCTGGAGGGTCCTTGAGAAAAAGGCCACGGGTCTGCCCGCCTGGTTAAGGGTCGCGGCTAGGGCGAAGTCGGAGGCATCGCTCTCCACTTGGAAGGGGATGGACTCATCCACCGCGTGCATTGCGGCCTTCGCGATATCGTTCTTGATAAGAGTGAAGGCTGCACACGCCTCTGGTGTCAGGGGGAAGGAGGTGGCTTTGATGAGGGGCCTGGCTTTGTCTGCATAGAGGGGCACCCACTGGGCGTAGTAGGAGAAAAACCCCAGGCATCTCTTCAGTGCTTTTTGGCAGTGGGGAAGGGGTAGCTCCATTAGGGGGCGCATTCTGTCGGGGTCGGGCCCGATGACTCCGTTCTCCACCACGCAGCCGAGGATGGCCAGGCGCTTGGTGTGAAACATACATTTTTCCTTATTGTACGTTAGGTTCAGCCGTTGGGCCGTACGGAGGAAATTTGCTAGATTAACGTCGTGGTCCTGCTGGTCGTGGCCGCAGATGGTGACGTTATCCAAATAGGGGAAGGTTGCCCGCAGCGCGTTCTGGTCAACCATTCGGTCCATCTCCCTTTGGAAGACCGAAACCCCGTTGGTGACGCCGAAGGGGACCCTAAGGAAGTGGTAGAGGCGGCCGTTTGCCTCGAAGGCAGTATACTGGCGGTCCTCATGGCGGATGGGCAGCTGGTGGTACGCTGACTTAAGGTCGATGGTGGAGAATACTTTGTATTGCGCAATCTGATTGACCATATCAGATATGCGAGGGAGGGGGTACGCGTCCAGCTGGGTGTACCGGTTTATGGTTTGGCTGTAGTCGATTACCATGCGGCGTTTTGCAGTGGTTTTAACGACTACAACCTGGGCTCGCCAGGGGCTAGTGCTACCTTCGATAATGCCCTCCTTCAAGAGCCGCTCCACCTCAGAGCTGATAAAAGCTCTGTCCCCGGCACTGTACCGCCTGCTTTTGGTAGCGATGGGTTTACAGTCGCGGGTGAGGTTAGCGAACAGGGGAGGGGGGGGGACTTTTAATGTGGAAAGGCTGCAGGTGGTTTGCAGCGGGCGATTTAAAAGTTGTTGGTTGCAGACTGTGAGTGGGGGGAGGGGTCCACCGTATGCTAGTGTGACACTCTTAAGGTGGCACTGAAAATCCAACCCTAGCAGGACGGCAGCGCAAAGACGGGGCAGGACTAGCAGTTTAAATTTTTGATATTCAGTGCCCCCTACTGACAGGGTCACCACACAGTAGCCGCTGATGTCCATTGACTGGGACTTGGACGCCATAGAAATGCGATGGTGCGTTGGCAGAATCGTGAGGGAGTGGCTACGTACCGTGTCGGGGTGGACGAAACTCTCTGTGCTCCCGCTGTCGATCAGGCAACTGGTGGCGCGGCCGTTTACCGCGATATCCATCATGGAGCTGGATAGATGGTGAGGGAGGGCTTGATCCAGCGTCACGGAGGCCAGTATGTGGCTTAGTGAGTCACTATAGTCATCCGCCGAGACGGTGGTCGGTTCCGGTGACGAAATGGCGGTTGAGTGCGTTGGATACGATGGCGGCGGATGCCATGCGGCCGGGGGTACACAAAATGGCAGATAAGATGGCTGCTCCCACGGCCCGCACGCTGCGCTGCTGGCTGGCTTCCCCTTGCAGGCGTTAGCGTAATGGCCTTTCTTCCCGCAGCCCGAGCAGGTAGCTGTCTTAGCTGGGCAGTGCGCTCTGGGATGTTTTAACTGGCCACAGAAATAGCATTTTTGGGCCTGGTTACTGGGCATCGAAGCAGTTCTTACCGGAGGCTGCTGTCTCGGTTGGGTCGCTGCAGCGGTTGGTGCCGGGGGCGGCGGTCCCGTGTCCCACGGTTTCGATTGCCATGTCTCGGCGCTGTGTATGGAGGCATGCCTCAGCTGACTCCACCCAAGGTCGGGTTCCTTGCTTTCTAGCAGTCTCTGCCGGGTGTGGTCTGACTGGAGGCCCCTGACGAAGGCATCACAGGCGAGTCCCTGCGCGTGCTCCACAGCCGTTACCGCTTTACAATCGCTGTCTCTGCAGAGTGCCAGTAGCGCCCGTGCAAATGCCCCTACCGATTCTCCTGGTTGCTGCCTGCGGGATCCCAAGAGGTGTCGGGCGTAAATTGTGTTCACTGGGCGCGTATATTGCTCTTTTAGTAGCTCGAGGGCCGCCACGTACGTATTAGAGTCCCGGATTAGCATATATACTTGATGGCTCACCTGGGCGGTCAAAATTTTCAGTTTGTGATCCTCCTCTGTAACCTGTGAGATTGCGAGGAAGGATTCAAAGCAGCTCAGCCAGTGTTCAAACTTGGCTGATGCACCCACATCTTGAGGGTCGAGGTCCAGGCGTGGTGGTCTGAGGGCTCTCAGCAATGTCTGCTGTATCCGTTGCTGTTGTTGCTCCTCAGGTGTCGCCATTTAACTTTTAGCTAATAAAATTGATACGCTTATCAATTACTTCATAAAAGGTGATGAGTCGAAGAAGAGATGATGAGTCGAAAGAAGAGATGAATAAGGCTTTTATTAGCTAAGAAGAGACCATGCTTCTTCGTGAGTGACTGAACAAGTCTGAACGAAACCCACACAGTGGTGGGTGGAGTCAGCTGAGGCATGCCTCCATACACAGCGCCACCCAGAGGTGGCAATATACAATACAGTGGTTTACCACACTGACCACTGACCAAATCAGAAGACCCGATCCTAAGGGGTGTGACTGCCTCCTGGTATAAAGTGTCCAGGTAACTTTCCCCCTCCCTGATGCATCGCAGAGTCCGCAGCTCGGCCTCCAGCTCATCAACTCTGAGCCAAAGCAACTCAAGCCGGAGACACTTACCGCAGAAGTGTTCATCCTGGTTCACACTGGCATCCAGGAGCTCCCACATACTGCAGTCGCAACACATCACCTGCCCTGCCATCTTTATTGAGTCTTAATTAATTAATTTTTATTAATTAATAATTAACAAACCCTACTACACCTAATATATTTCCTGGGCTTTAAAAGATAAGGGAAGTGAGCAAAATACTCACCAACCAATCACTTACCCTTTTCCCTGTGATGTCACCTTTTATTTTTCTCCAGATGCGATTGGGGGGTGTCACAGAGCCGAACTCCCTCTGGTTCTCTGTCCCCTCTTGTGCAGCTTTTTAGCTCCTGCTCTCCTGGAAGCTGACAAAGATAGAAAAAGAAAGGAACACCTCCCTCCCCTCACTCCCTCACTCACCAAACTCGCAGCGTAACACTCTGTTCCAAGCTGCAATCCGTGACAAACTGCACTCACGCTGGTCCCTCAACCAACATCACTAAAGCAGATAATCTGGTCATTATCACATTGCTGTTTGCGGGAGCTTGCTGTGCGCGGTTTGGCTGCCGTGTTTCCTACATTACAACAGTGACTACACGTCAAAAAGTACTTCATTGATGTAAAACACTTTGGGACGTCCTGAGCTTGCGAAAGGCATTATATCATTGCAAGACTTTCTTTCTTTAAGCAGTTATAGGCTGATATGGTGGTGGTATCGTGTAGAGAAGTAGATTATGTAGCAGAGATAACTAAAGAAGCTCAAGTCCTGTCTGGGTGGAGAGGAAACTGCGCAGCTTATCGTTACTGGTCTAGAGGAAGGCAAGATTACCGATCTCTTATCTGAGAGCAAAATGAGTTCCCTGGCAGAGGAGATCATTCAATCTGCTCAGTTATCTCCCACACAGGAACCGTGAGCAGGAAATGATTAGTAGTTTTGTGCTTGCTGCCTTCTAACAAATCAGGGTATGCAAAGTGGATTTTAAATACAGAAACTTCAAAACCAGCGCCCGCATGGCCAGAGCCCATCGATATAACTGGTGATGTTTGCCTGTGAAAACGGGCAAGCCCAAAAAATGACTTGACTGGAGGCGATACTTCGAATCACAGATTCACACCGCACAGAAGGAGACCACTCGGCCCATCGTGCCTTGTGCCTTTGAAAGAGCTCTCCGTTTAGTCCCACTTCCCCCCCTGCTCTTTCCCCACAACCCTCAAAATTTTTCCCCTTTAGCTTTTCATCCAGTTCCCTTTGGAAAGTTACTATTGAATCTACTTTCGGGCAGGGCGTTCCATAAGAACATAAGAAATAGGAGCAGGAGTAGGCCATACGGCCCCTCAGGCCTGCTCCGCCATTCAATAGGATCATGGCTGATCTGAATCTAGACTCACGTCCACTTCCCTGCCCTCTCCCCGTAACCCCTAATTCCCTTATCTGCTAGGAAAATGTCTATCTCCATTTTAAATTTATTTAATGTTGCAGCTTCCACAGCTCTCTGGGGTAGCAAATTCCATAGATTTACTACCCTCTGAGTGAAGAAGTTTCTCCTCATCTCAGTTTTGAAAGAGCAGCCCCTTATTCTAAGATTATGCCCCCTAGTTCTAGTCTCACCCATCAGTGGAAACATCCTCACCGCATCCACCTGATCAAGCCCCCTCACAATCTTATATGTTTCGATAAGATCGCCTCTCATTCTTCTGAACTCCAATGAGTAGAGGCCCAACCTACTCAACCTTTCCTCATACGTCAACCCCCTCATCTCTGGAATCAACCGAGTGAACCTTCTCTGAACCGCCTTGAGAGCAAGTATATCTTTTCTTAAATATGGAAACCAAAACTGCACGCAGTATTCCAGGTGTGGCCTCACCAATACCCTGTATACCTGCAGCAAGACTTCCCTGTTTTTATACTCCATCCCCCTTGCAATAAAAGCCAAGATTCCATTGGCCTTCCTGATCACCTGCTGCACCTGCATACTAACTTTTTGTGTTTCATGCACCAGGACCCCCAGATCCCTTTGTACTGTAGCACTTTGCAGTTTCTCTCCATTTAGATAATAACTTGCTCTTTGATGTTTTCTGCCAAAGTGCATAACCTCACACTTTCCAACATTATATTGCATCTGCCAAATCTCTGTCCACTCACTTAGCCTGTCTATGTCCTTTTGCAGGTTTTTTATGTCCTCCTCACTCACTGCTTTCCCTCCCATCTTTGTATCGTCGGCAAACTTGGATACGTTGCACTTGGTCCCCTCCTCCAAATCGTTAATATAGATTGTAAAGACTTGGGGTCCCAGCACTGACCCCTGCGGAACACCACTAGTTACTGATCACGACTCGCCGCGTTAAATAAATCTCTCATCTCCCCCTGTGGTCCATTTGCCAATTATCTTAAATCTGTGTCCTCTGGTTACTGACCCTCCCAGCCAGTGGAAACAAGTTTCTCCTTATTTACTCTTTCAAAACCCTTCATAATTTTGAACACAAAATGATAGAAGTGTCACTTACTTGTTACTAGAGGAGAACCTGGAGATGCTGAGGGTGCCAAGTACCTGACCTGACCTGACAAGTGTAGACAGACCCTTAATTTTTAATATTTCTTGAAATACTTTGCCAGGCTAAAAGGTTTTACAAAGTGAAATAAAGTTGATGAGTGTAACAAGCAGTCTTTCACTGATGGGCCGGAAACGCTGTTGTGACTGTAGGGGCTAGTCAGAGGCAACAGGGATAAACAAACCCCCTTAGTTTTGCAGACATGATGGGCTGGATTTTGCCATTGGGGGCGGGCTGGGGTGTGTCAGGTGGTTTTCATGTCAGGACCCCGACTCCGATGTGAAGTGGGAAAAAAGTGCAATTTTGCCCTAATTGGGCACTTGATTTCCTGTGGGGGATGGACACACGGGCGAATCACAGCAAGCTCTCTCATTGACATTGCATGAGTCACTGATAATGATTCTGATGCTCTAACAGATTGACTTATGATCATCTGCACAATTCAATGTGCATGCAGCCTTGGCCTCACATCTCAAATTCTTTCCTTTACTCCCCCACAGGACCATCAACAGCCTCCGTCCCCACTGCCCAGGAGGAACAGCCTGAGCTTCAAGACTCCTCAGAGGAAGCTACAACTTCTGAGGGCACAGCGTCAGCAGAATTCAGTGCACCCAGCACCAGTGCAGACACTCACACCTCTGTGGAACTTCGCGAGATAGAGTAGTGTTGTCACCTGGTGTATCACAGCTCACAAGTGAGCATCAGTAGATGGTGGAGACAGGGACAGCAGTGAAGAGTCCTCGTTGGAGGCCGCAGGACTCTGCCAGCTCGGCTCAGCTGCATGTTGACCCTGTGCCTCCGAGTCCACCCAGAAGGAGAGCGGTGCTGGAACTCCAGGAACAGGTACAGGAGTCTCTGGCAGGTTTTGTCTCCAGGGTCACTACGAGTGTGAAGTGAATGGAGGAGTCCATCGCAAACATGAGCAGAGCCTTTGTGGAGTCATTGGTGCATGAACGCATCACCACGGAAAGGATGGCAACCTCCGTGGAAAGGATGGCTATGGTAGAGGAGAGGATGGCTACTATAGTAATCTGGGATGTTATGATTAAGGTTATCCACCAGGTGGTGCTGTAGCCAATGCTGCTACTAAGGTCAGAGGTTTGCTTCCTGTTAAGGTCAGAGGTTTGCTTCCTGGATAGGTCAGCACAAGGTGGAATGCCAGGATGCTGATGCAGGCTGTCTGTAAACGTGTTTCCCAGTTGTTAATAAAGTACTTGTGTTACTTCTACGATATCGCCTCTTTGAGTCCTTGTTCCACTTAATGGATTTATCACATTTGGCGACGAGGATACTTAAGGAACCTGCATAAAGAAGAAAAGTCTTCTGGGATGTTTAAACAACAAAATCACGAGCTAAAGTTAGCTACAAGCTGGAAGAGAGCATGGCTGCCATGGTAGGAACGGTTTCCGCTTTTGATAGTCAAGCACAAACCTGGGAGGAATACTGTGAAGTGTTGGGTTATTTTTTCGAAGCAAATGAAATAAATGACACCGGAAAAAGGAAAGCCATTCTGCTTAGTTCAGTGGGAAGCCATACCTACAGTTTGATGAAAAATCTGCTCAGTCCTGAAAAGCCTGGAGACAAATCATTTGTTGAATTAGTGGCTTTGCTAAAAGAACATTTCAACCCTAAGCCTACTGAGATTGGACAGCGGTTCAAGTTTAATTCAAGGAACAGGAAAGAGGAAGAGAGCGTAATGGACTATGTAGCGGTGTTGCGTAAATTAGCAAAAGATTGCAATTATGGGAACAACCTGAAGGAAATGCTGCGAGATAGGCTAGTTTGCGGAATTATGGACGACCAAATGCTGCGTAGGTTATTATCCGAGACTGGGCTTACTTATGAAAAAGCATTGGAACTTGCTCAAGCCATAGAGACAGCGAACCGAGATGTAAAAGAAATACAGGGTTCAGACAGGGCTAATGCTATGCAAGTTGCAGGTCAGGTTGTTGTGCACAAGTTGAACATGCATCAGAAACCACAACGTGAGCATGTGAAGGCATGTTATAGATGCAAGGGCGATCACCTGGTGAGTGAATGCCGGTTTCTGGAGGAAAAGTGCAACAAGTGTGGGAAACAAGGACACATAAAATGAGCTTTCAGGGTGAAATCACCTGTGGAGGAATCCAAACCAAAAGGGGGAGGACAGCAAAACCAAGGGAGAGAAGTGAAAAAACATGGAGCACACCACATCAGCCGGGAAGCTGAGGAAGAAGAGGACATATTCATAATGTATAGCATGTTAGAGAACATTCCAAAAGTGGCTCCTATCACATTGCAACTGACAGTAATTGACTCTAAGGTGAACTTTGAAGTGGATACAGGGTGCGGCGTGACCATAATGAACAAGGTAGAGTACTCAAAATTGTGGAACCGTGCAAAAGTTCCAGAGTTAAAGCGTTGCTCCCTGCAGCTTAAAACATATACAGGTGAACGAGTAGCGACATTAGGTACAGCTAAGGTAACTGTGAAACACAGGGACACAGTGGAACAGCTACCTGTAGTTACAGTATCGGGTACCGGACCAAACCTGTTAGGTCGGGGCTGGATAAAAGAACTTAAATTAGACTGGGGAGCAGTACATCAAATAGATGCGGGCAAACATTTGACTTTGCAAGAAGTGTTGAGTGAACATGAGAGTGTGTTCAAGGAGGAACTTGGCACATTTAATGGCCCCCCAGCTAAGATTTATGGAGACAAGGAGGCACCGCCAAGGTTTTTTAAACAACGACCTGTGCCTTATGCCATGAAGCCAAAGGTAGAGGCTGAGCTTGACCGTCTATTGAGAGAGAACATACTGGAGCCGGTGAAATGTTCGGAATGGGCAGCAAGTAATTAGGGATCGGGCGGGAAAGTGGAGTTGAGGTCGATGATCAGCCATGATCTTATTGAATGCTGGAGCAGGCTCGAAGGGCCGTATGGCCGACTCCTGCTCCTAATTCTGATGTTTTTATTTATTCCTTCACGGGATGTGGGCATCGTCGGATAGGCCAGCATTTATTGCCCATCCCTAATTGCCCTTGAGAAGGTGGTGGTGAGCCACCTTATACAACTGAGTGGCTTGCTAGGCCATTTCAGAGGGCAGTTAAGAGTCAACCACATTGCTGTTGGTCTGGAGTCACCAATAGGACAATCCAGGTAAGGATGGCAGATTTCCTTCTCCAACGCCTCTCCACCGTCGTCCAGCTGGGTGGGACTGCACGCACCTGGATCCATTCTTAGCTACTTAATCATATCCAGAGAATCACCTTCAATGGCTTCTCTTCCCGCTCCCACATCATTACCTCTGGTGTCCCCCAAGGATCTATCCTTGGCCCCCTCCTATTTCTCATCTACATGTTGCCCCTTGGCTACATCATCTGAAAACACAGTGTCAGTTTCCACATGTACACTGACGACACCCAGCTCTACCTCATTACTTCTTCTCTCGACCCCTCCACGGTCTCTAAATTGTCAGACTGCTTGTCCGACATCCAGTTCTGGATGAGCCAAAATTTTCTCCAATTAAATATCAGGAAGACGGAAGCCGTTGTTTTCGGTCCCCGCCACAAACTCCGTTCCCTAGTCACTGACTCCATCCCTCTCCCGAACATCTGTCTGAGGCTGAACCACACTGTTCACAACCTTGGTGTCATATTTGACCCGGAAATGAGCTTCTGACCACATATCCGCGGCACAAGAAAGACCGCCTACTTCCACCTCCACAACATCGCCCGTCTCCACCCTTGCCTCAGCCCATCTGCTGCTGAAACCCTCATCCATGCCTTTGTTACCTCTAGACTTGACTATTCCAACGCACTCCTGGCTGGCCTCCCACATTCTATCCCATGTAAATTTGAGGTCATCCAAAACTCGGCTGCCCGTGTCCTAACTCGCACCAAATCCCGTTCACCCATCGCTGACCTACATTGGCTCCCGGTTAATCAGCGCCTCGATTTCAAAATTCTCATCCTTGTTTTTAAATCACTCCTTGGCCTCGCCTCTTCCTATCTCTGTAATCTCCTCCAGCCCCACAACCTCCGAGGTATCTGCGCTCCTCTAATTCTGCCCTCTTGAGCATCCCCGATTATAATCGCTCCACCATTGGTGGCTGTGCCTTCTGTTGCCTAGGCCCTAAGCTCTGGAATTCCCTGCCTAACCCTCTCCGCCTCGCTACCTCTCTTTCCTCCTTTAAGACGCTCCTTAAAACCTACCTTTTTGATCAAGCTCTATGCCGGGGAACATAGGGTCTGAAGAAAGGGTGGAACTGAAAGAAATCAGTATTTGTAGGGAAATGGTGTTAGGAAAATTGATGGGACTGAAGGCCGATAAATCCCCAGGGCCTGATAATCTACATCCCAGGGTACTTAAGGAAGTGGCACTAGAAATAGTAGATGCATTGCTGGTCATCTTCCAGAACTCGATAGACTCTGGAACGGCACCCATGGATTGGCGGGTAGCTAATGTTACCCCACTATTCAAAAAAGGTGGTACAGAAAAGGCGGGGAATTATAGACCGGTAAGCTTGACATCGGTCGTGGGGAAAATGCTAGAGCCCATTATAAAAGATGTAATAGCAGAGCACTTGGAAAGCAGTGACTGGATCGGACAAAGTCAACATGGATTTACAAAAGGTAAATCATGCTTGACTAATCTACTGGAATTTTTTGAGGATGTAACTGGTAAAATAGATAAGGGAGAACCAGTGGATGTGGTGAATTTGGACTTTCAGCAGGCTTTCGATAAGGTCCCGCATAAGAGATTAGCGTGCAAAATTAAGGCACATGGGATTGGGAGCAAGGTATTAACTTGGATAGAGAACTGGTTGGCGGACAGAAAGCAAAGAGTTGGAATAAACGGGTCATTTTCCGGGTGGCAGTCCTAGGACCCCAGCTGTTCACAATATATATTTGTAATACCCACTGGAAATGTTATGTACGCTAAGTATGGTTATCAATCTTTAACTTAGACACTGTATTATCATTGTTATAAATCCCTGGGTTAAAGTTGCCCATGTGAAGGTACGGCAAGAACTTTTAAGGACACAATGTGACTAAGAGCATACTTTCCATAATTCTGCACCAGTATCAATTGTTGCAGACAGTGAGGCTGGGCAGTCTCCAGGCAGAAACCCCAGGAGGAAGGGGTGGAGTCGGGTTTTCGAGTGGGAAGAGGGAGCGACTGGAAGAAAAGAGGGCAGGAGCTCTTAAAAGAGGGCTCAGGAGGCAAATGGCTGCCGCATCCCGTCCCGGGCTTCCAAACTCGGCCGCCGCCCTTCGTATTAGTAGCTCTGCATCCAGAACTCAAAGTGGGATTCAGTGATCGTGAAGAGAATTCAACGAAGGGGTTCGGAGTCGTAAGTCTTGCAGACATTATACATACCATGAGCTCCAACTTAAGCGCGCCAACGAAAGAGTGCACTCGAATTTGGACACAGGGACAGATTCTCCTTTGAATCCATATAAATGGAGAATGTATGTTTATTATGTCTAGATTCATTCTAATGTATGCAAATGTCGAATTTAGGTCATTGACCCGTAATCTTCTTATACTGTCTGACGTTAAAACTATAAAGTAAGATAATTAGAATTAAGCCATTGTAGTAGTGATCTCCTTACTGGACTATAGAATACTGTCTACAACAGAGACCACATCTCACATATATCTAGAGAACCGTGAAGGGGTTACATTTTGGGGTCTCGTCCGGGATTGTGGTCTATTTATGTCAGTAAACTAACAGTATTGAATGCTCATTGCTAAGAGAGTGGTTTGTGGTTTCTACTGGGCTGTTTGAGCATAAATGATGGATGTTATTGAGGTTGAAGCTTGGTGCAAACAGAAGCAGATAGCTACTACCCATGCCATTATGCTGAATGGTGTTGCTAACGATGACCCTGATGATGTCTTGCTAAGGGCTCTGAATTGTGTCAAAGCCTTTGGAAAGGCTAGGATAGTTGAGTGCTGCTTGGATACAGCTACCAAGGAGCAGTTTGTGTTGATCCAGACATCAGAGAACCTGAGAGGTCATGGTTTACCTGAGGCAGTTGGGCTTTCTGAAGAGGCTGGTCCCTGGCCAGTTCAGTTTGTCCCTATTACTACTAAGGAAGATGAAGGGTTTCAGACCAAGTTGTTGTCATTCTTGAGACAAGAAGGAAAGACTGTTGCTGATGTCAAAGGTCTGATAGGTCCTTCGGCCCTGGATATGAACACTCAGTTGGTCAGTGCCATTAGTTCTCTGGTGGATAAATGCACCAATCTGCCCTTCGAGGCTCAGGGATACCGTAAGCTCCGTATGTTCTCAGGAGTGAGACCAACTCCCAGTGGGGAAGAGGAGTATGACGCCTGGACTGAGCAGACCCTGCCTCTGCTAGAGGAATGGCAGTGCAGTGACAATATGAAGAGGCAGAGAATAGTAGAAAGCCTTAAGGGTCCTGCTGCTGACATTGTAAGATTCTTAAAGGCGCAGAACACCTCTGCTACTTCCTTTGATTACATGCAGGCTCTAGAAACTGCCTTTGGAACTACTAAAACCATTTCAGATTTGATGGTCAGATTCAGAAGCACATTCCAATGTGAGGGAGAGAAGCTGTCCAGTTATCTGCTGAGAATAGACAAACTGCTGCATTGTATGTTACGGAAAAGAGGGATTGAGTTGCCTGAAATGAATCGGTTCCGCATTGAACAGGTTGTGCGAGGTGCATTGCTCAAAGACGTGACTGCTCTTCGCATACGCATGACCCATAAGTTGCGAGATCCACCTACCTTCACTGAGCTGCTAAGGGAAGTCAGAGAGGAGGAGGATATGCTTCAGGCCCGGAATGTAGCAAAGAGTGCTGTGATGTCCAAGCTTGTGACTCCTGTTACAGTTCCCACTCCTAAGGGTGATGTCAACCCTGAGATGGAACAGCTGAAGAAGGAAATAAATGTCATGAGAGCCGAGATGGCATATTTTCGGTCTAAGCCCAACACAGAAAGGGATGACGCACGGGTGCAAAAGGTTGAACACCCTGCGAAGTCTAACAGCAAAATGAATGATTCCTCTAAAGGGTATCCCCATGAAGGAGATAGACCTGGAGTCTTTTGTTATAACTGTGGAAAGGATGGACATTTCAAGCGAGAATGTAGAGGTGAGGAAAATCTAAAAAAAGTAAATGACCGTCTCATAAAACTTACCAAGAAGTCGGGAAACTACAAAGGGGCACAGTAATGGAACGGCCTGCTGTCCCTGTAGTTAAGACACGTTCCGCTAAGTGCAATAATAGACGAGGGGATATGAAAGACATCATACCTGAAGGTTTAGTAGGGCCGAGTTCTGCTGTATCAATACAGATTGAAGGCATTTATACTAAAGCTATCCTCAACACGGGTTCTCAGGTTACCATACTGTACAGATCCTTCTATGACCGATACCTGACGCATTTGCCGTTAACCCCAATCAGTCTTCTGCAGGTCTGGGGCCTTAGTCCTGCTGATTACCCATATGATGGCTATTTGTCGCTGAGGTTGGAGTTCTTGGAAGCTGATGTAGGGACCACTGAGACCATTGATGCACTTGTGTTGGTTTGCCCTGACCCCATGGTGAAAGGTGAGGCTTCCATACTGGTTGGCAGTAATACACCCATAGTGAGACGACTCCTGACAAGCTGCAAAGAGCAGGGAGGTGAAAACTTCTTGAGCACCAGACACATTCACCCTGTTTTCAAAAAGGCTTTTGAGAAACTGCCTGAACTTTCTTCCGACGTAGGTGATAGCAAAAGAGGAACTGTGTGGTACGTTCGAGCCAAACCTATCACCCTGCGTCCTGGAGGAGTGGCTAGAATCCCTGGGATACCAAAATTCCCTGGAACGCCAGGTACTGAAGCCATTCTGATAGAGTCACCTGATGATCGTGCAGAAGAGTCACGGTTCCAAATGAGCTTCTGGTGAGACCAGAGTTGCAGACCCCGACAGCTGTGATGTCAAGGGGAGTTACAGTGACCATGAGGAATATGTCAGGCAAAGGAATCACATTGAGGAAAGGAATGCCGATTGCGCATCTGTTTCCTGTAAATGTACTGTCGTCACATGTGAAGGAAGAGTCCAAAGTTAACTCAACCGGAGATCTGACACCCTCCTCCTTCAACTTTGGAGATTCATTCGTTCCTAAAGAATGGAAGGATCGATTAGTCAGGAAGATGATGGAGCGGAGAGGAGTTTTCTCTACTCATGAGTTTGATGTTTGTTGTAGTAAGAGTACTCGCCATTCTATCAGAATTACCGAGGTAAACCCTTTCGGGAGAGGTCTCGACGGCTGGCACCAGCTGACATCGAAGCAGTGAGACAGCACCTGTCGCAGTTAAAAGAAGCTGAGATCATTACCGAGTCCAGGAGTCCTTATGCATCTCCTATAGTGGTGGTGAGGAAAAAGAACGGAAAGATTCGGATGTGTGTGGACTTTAGGACGCTTAACAGACGTACTATTCCCGACCAATACACCGTTCCAAGAATTGAGGATGCACTGGCTTGTCTTAATGGAAGCAAGTGGTTCAGTGTGTTGGATCTCAGAAGTGGATACTACCAAATACCAATGAGTGAATCGGACAAAGAAAAGGCAGCCTTTATATGTCCAGTTGGGTTCTACCAATTTGAAAGGATGCCACAGGGAGTTTCAGGCGCTCCAGCAACTTTTCAAAGAATAATGGAATAAACAGTTGGGGACATGAACTTGCTCGAAGTATTGGTGTACTTGAATGATATCATTGTGTTTGGGACAACCCTTGAAGAACACGAAGCTCGGTTGCTGAAAGTGCTTGGTCGCCTGGAGGATGAAGGTCTCAAGCTATCATTGGACAAGTGTCAGTTTTGCCAAACATCCGTGTCCTATGTGGGGCATATTGTATCACAGGATGGAGTAGCCACAGATCCATCCAAGATCGAAGCTGTTACCACATGGCCCAAACCGAACACAGTGACTGCCTTGCGGTCATTTCTTGGGTTCTGCGGATATTACAGGCGCTTTGTGCAGGATTACTCCAAAGTGGCCCATCCTCTGAATCAGCTGCTGGCTGGTTACCTCCCACCAGCCGAGAGGAAGAAAAAGGCTAAAGGTAAAGAGAACAAGGACTACTTCAAACCCTCTGAGCCTTTTGGTGTTAGATGGGATGAGAAATGCGAAGAGGCCTTCCACACCTTAAAGCAAAGTCTTACTCAAGCCCCCGTGTTGGCTTTTGCAAACCCACAGCTGCCATATGTGCTACACGTGGATGCCAGTCAAGAAGGGTTGGGTGGTGTGTTGTATCAGGACCAAGGAGCAGGGCTGAGACCCGTAGCATTCATCAGTCGCAGTCTTACGCCATCAGAGCGTAACTACCCAGCTCATAAGCTAGAATTCTTGGCGTTGAAGTGGGGGGTGGTGGATAAGCTGCAGGATTATCTGTATGGAGCGAAGTTTGAAGTGAGGACAGACAATAATCCATTAACCTATGTGTTGACTTCGGCAAAACTTGATGCCACCGGCCACCGCTGGCTTGCTGCACTATCTGCTTACGACTTTAGTCTCAGGTACAGACCTGGGAACCAGAACATTGACGCAGATGTTCTGTCTCATCGCCCACACTACCAGAAACCAGAGTGGAAAGATGTTGCTTCAGCAGATGTGAAAGTAATGTGTCAGATGTCCGTGGTATCTGGACTAAAGAATTAATTTCATGCCCGAGAGATTGACCACTTGGGAGCGTCAATGCATGCTGTTCCCCAGGCATTTTGCAACCTTTCCAGTTTGGATGTACAAAACTTACCCATGTTGTGTTCATCTGAAATATCCAAAGCACAACAGGAGGATCCCTGTATTCATGAGGTATTTTCAGCTCTCCGTCTGGGTGATATTACACAGATCGACAAATCAAAACATCCTGACTGTCGTCTGCTCCTAAGAGAATGGGACCACTTGGAAATTAAAGAGGGAATGTTGTGTAGAATCACTCACCCACCCACTAAACCATGTCATTCACAGTTGGTCCTGCCTGAAAAGTACAGGGAAATAGTGATGAAGTCTTTGCATGATGACGCAGGTCATCTGGGAGTAGATAAGACCTATGGGTTGGTCAAGGACAGATTCTATTGGCCGCGTATGAAGTCTGCGGTTGAGGAGTTCTGCAAGTCCTGTGCACGCTGTGTCCAGAGAAAGACTTTACCTAAAAGAGTTGCTCCTCTGTTTCACATGCAAAGTGATGGACCTCTAGACCTTGTCTGTATGGATTTTCTGTCCATCGAACCCGATTCCAGCAATACCGCAAATGTCTTGGTCATTACAGATCATTATACTAGCTATGCCCAAGCTTTTCCCACAAAGGATCAGAAAGCATCCACCGTTGCCAAAGTGTTGTGGGAGAAATACTTCATCCACTATGGACTGCCAAAGTGAATACACAGTGATCAAGGTAGAGACTTTGAAAGTAGACTTATACATGAGTTGTTGTCCATGCTCGGGATTGAGAAGTCAAGAACAACTCCATACCATCCTCAGGGAGATCCTCAACCTGAGCGGTTTAACCGTACTTTGTTAGACATGCTTGGAATGCTGGATTCAAAGCGAAAGAACAAGTGGAGTCGGCACATTGGACATCTTGTTCATTCTTATAATTGTACCCGGAATGACGCTACTGGTTTTTCACCGTACTACCTCATGTTTGGACGTGAAGCGAGGATGCCGGTGGATTTGTGTTTCGGAGTATCCAGTGATGGCACATCACAGAGAACTTACCTCAAGTATGTATCTGACATGAGAAAGGAATTGCAAGCTGCTTATGAACTTGCTGAGTCTGTTTCTGCCAAACAGAATAAAGGAAATAAGCAGAGGTATGACCAGAAGATCCGGTTTTCCCAACTCATGCCTGGTGACCGAGTTCTCATACGGAACCTAGGACTTCAAGGGAAACATAAGTTAGCAGACCGCTGGGCTTCTACACCTTACATTGTTGAAAGTCAAATGTCACAACTACCTGTGTTTCGGCTAAAACCTGCAGGTGGGAATGGACCCATAAAAATACTGCACAGGAATCATATCCTGCCATTGGGACAGCAAGTGCGTCTGGATCCGCCAGCGGATAATGAGCCGACACCTAGTAGGAGAACCCTGCAGAGAAGAAGAAGGAAAAAAACGAGAAACCAGGAAAACTTTGTTCCAGAAGACAGAAAACCCATGACACAGTGTGTGGATCATGAGGAACCTGATGAGTCGGAAGATGAAGAATGGGATCTATGGTTCGACCTCCCAGAAAGACGCATAAGACAGAATCTGGATGAATTGCCTGAACCATTTAGCTCAGACTTGGACATGGCCTGGGAAGGACCAGATGCTTCCAAGAAGGAGATAAAAGAGAGTGAAAGGCATGATAACAAAGGAACCAACGCCTCCAACGTAGTTCAAGGAACTGAAGACCGGGTATCCGAAATAAGGAGCTCACAGCGAGTTAAGAAGGTTCCTGAAAGATTGACATACAGTACACTAGGAGTGCCAAGTGTAATGACAGCCCCTACGGTTCGATATGTTACCGCCCTTTATACATGGTTGGGAAGCATGCAACCACTTGTGTGTAAAGTTCATTAGTCATGGGGACATGCCTATATTTGGTAGGGGGGGAGTGTAATACCCACTGGAAATGTTATGTACGCTAAGTATGGTTATCAATCTTTAACTTAGACACTGTATTATCATTGTTATAAATCCCTGGGTTAAAGTTGCCCATGTGAAGGTACGGCAAGAACTTTTAAGGACACAATGTGACTAAGAGCAGACTTTCCATAATTCTGCACCAGTATCAACTGTTGCAGACAGTGAGGCTGCGCAGTCTCCAGGCAGAAACCCCAGGCGGAAGGGGTGGAGTCGGGTTTTCGAGCGGGAAGAGGGAGCGACTGGAAGAAAAGAGGGCAGGAGCTCTTAAAAGAGGGCTCAGGAGGCAAATGGCTGCCGCAGCCCGTCCCGGGCTTCCAAACTCGGCCGCCGCCCTTCGTATTAGTAACTCTGCATCCAGAACTCAAAGTGGGATTCAGTGATCGTGAAGAGAATTCAACGAAGGGGTTCGGGGTCGTAAGTCTTGCAGACATTATACATACCACGAGCTCCAACTTAAGCGCGCCAACGAAAGAGTGCACTCGAATTTGGACACAGGGACAGATTCTCCTTTGAATCCATATAAATGGAGAATGTATGTTTATTATGTCTAGATTCATTCTAATGTATGCAAATGTCTAATTTAGGTAATTGACCCGTAATCTTCTTATACTGTCTGACGTTAAAACTATAAAGTAAGATAATTAGAATTAAGCCATTGTAGTAGTGATCTCCTTACTGGACTATAGAATACTGTCTACAACAGAGACCACATCTCACATATATCTAGAGAACCGTGAAGGGGTTACATATTAATGATCTGGACGAGGGAATTGGATGTAATATCTCCAAATTTGCAGACGACACAAAGCTGGGGGGGAGGGTATGCTGTGAGGAGTATGTCGTGAAACTCCAGCACGATTTGGACAGGTTGGGTGATTGGGCAGAAACATGGCAAATGCACTATAATGTGGATAAATGTGAGGTTATCCACTTTGGTGGCAAAAACAGGAAGGCAGATTATTAGTTGAATGGTAATAGATTGGGAGAAGGGGAAGTGCAAAGAGACCTGGGTGTCCTTGTACACCAGTCGCTGAAGGTAAGCATGCAGGTGCAGCAGGCGGTTAAGAAGGCAAATGGTATGTTGGCCTTCATAGCAAGAGGGTTCGAGTACAAGAACAAGGATGTCTTGCTGCAGTTGTACAGGGCCTTGGTGAGACCACACCTTGAGTATTGTGTGCAGTTTTGGTCGCCTTACCTGAGGAAGGATGTTCTTGCCATGGAAGGAGTGCAGCGAAGATTCACCAGGCTGATACCTGGGATGGCAGGAATGACGTATGAGGAGAGATTGTGTCGATTGGGCTTATACTCACTGGAGTTTAGAAGATTGAGAGGGGATTTCATCGAAACCTATAAAATTCTGTCAGGCCTGGACAGACTAGATGCAGGAAGGATGTTTCTGATGGCCGGGGAGTCCAGAACCAGGGGTCATAGTCTAAGGATAAGGGGTAAGCCATTTAGGACTGAAATGAGGAGGAATTTCTTCACCCAGAGAGTGGTGAACCTGTGGAATTCTCTGCCACAGAGGGCGGTGGAGGCCAGTTCATTAAGTATATTCAAGAAAGAGTTGGATATATTTCTTAAGGCTAAAGGGATCAAGGGATATGGGGAGAAGGCAGGGACCGGGTACTGAATTTGGATGATCAGCCATGATCTCATTGAATGGCGGAGCAGGCTCGAAGGGCCGAATGGCCTACTCCTGCTCCTATCTTCTATGTATCTATGTATCTATGTAAGCTTTTGGTCGCCTGCCCTAATTTATCCTTATGTGGCTTGGTGTCAAATTTGTTGCCTTAAAATACTCCTGTGCAGCACCTTGGGACGTTTTCCTACGTTAAAGGCACTATATAAATACAAGTTGTTGTTGTAAGAAAGAAAAGACTTACATTTCTATTGCGCCTTTCACGACCACCGGACGTCTCAAAGCGCTTTACAACCAATGAAGTACTTTTTGGAGTGTAGTCACTGTTGTAATGTAGGAAACGCGGCAGCCAACTTGCGCACAGCAAGCTCCCACAAACAGCAATGTGATAATGGCCAGATAATCTGTTTTAGTGAGGTTGGTTGAGGGATAAATATTGGCCAGGACACCGGGGATAACTCCCCTACTCTTCTTCGAAAGAGTGCCGTGGATCTTTTACATCCACCTGAGAGAGCAGACGTGGGGCCTCGGTTTAACATCTCATCCAAAAGACGGCACCTCCGACAGTGCAGCACTCCACTGGACTGTCAGCCTAGATTTTTGCGCTCAAGTCTCATGGAGTGGGACTTGAACCCACAACCTTCTGACTCAGAGGCGAGTGTGCTACCCACTGAGCCACAGCTGACCCTTGTACTGAAATGTTTGTGACATAACACATTTTTTTGGCTTAAAAGAAATAAATGCATTGTTATGACGAGTCATTGCAATAATTATATTACATAATACGCAGTAATACTGTACCTCAATCAAACACATTGGGCTGGATTATGCTCTGAATTACTTCTCGTTTTGAGTCAGATTTGGAGTGCAAAATGGAGCAAAATGGTTACTTTCTTTTAAGGTCACCCTCTCAAACCTAAGAAACTAAGTGGGGAAAAATTGTCTCGCACGGCCTTTGGGGTGATAACTTCGCCGGGGCGCTGCTTTTAGCGCCCCGAAAAAGTTAGCACCCCTGCGCCCAAAATTCAATGGTAGCGCCCCAAGCAGGAGGCGCGATGCTACTGTAAGTGCTCCCCCTCCCTCTTGGGGCGCTCCCATTGAATATCGCGGTGCTACGTGCAGCAGCGCCACGTGCATCACGTCGCGCCACGGTACTGCAGGCCACACTCCCCTGATTAAAGGGGAGGGGCCTAGCGCAGCACGCACCGGGGCCCAGCTGGACCACCGGGGAGCGGGGTGCTGGCAAAAGAGCCCGGCACTCGAGAGCAACTGCCCTTTTAGTTTGCATGACCGCAAGCACGGCACCCTGACCCTATCCAGTGGCAGGTCAGGGGGCACAAGCCAAGCTTGCGGATGGGGCACTGCGCACGGCGATGACATCCCGCTCCGCTAACGGGAGGCGCAAAGCAACCAAATTTTCCCCCTAAGAAACTGCACCAGAATAATCTTCCCAAAAAATTCCCAGTTCCTTTCAAGGACCCCTGGGAACTTCATCTGCCGCATGCAAATGATGCAAGAATGTAGGAACTGCTGGACGGTAAAAAACCTGGGTTGATCTAGTTCGCCTTCTACATCCTGCTAGTCACATGGTACAACGATAATGGAGTTATTGACTAATCACAGCGGTCAATTTCTCATCAACTAGTCTTCAACAGACCCAGACACGAGGCGAGGAAAACCCCCCAGTGGTGGAGAGCTTTGAGAACCAGAGGTCCAAAGTCACCTGTTCCTCCTGAGCAAGGCCTCACTCACCACACGTCCTGTCTCCAATTACTCTTATACTGTGTCCCAAAATGTTATTTTCTGAAAGGGACATGGCTCACCTTCCAACTCATTCACCCAAGCCCTTCCCAAATAATGACCTTATAAGCGGAGGGATGAGCTCTTGGGAAGGTTGTCCTGTGGCAGATACCACATTTGAGGAAGTTATTTTGCCTGCAGCTACTGAATTTTGGTGTTATTGTGCCTGCATCAATCTCTTGAGTGTTTTCGAGGTTCATTCCGCACATTTTTCCACCAGTCTCACTCAGTTCTGCTCAAGTTGATGCTTTGCACTGGGGTCATGGATTTCCCAATAGGAATCCCTTTATTCTTATGCTGTGGACACGGTAGAGGCCGGACTGGAGGCCCTTAGAGTGAGGAATCACAGGAAGCATCTCATAGCCCCTCACCAGGCTGTACAGACCAAGAAGGCCTTACTCAGGCTTTCCTGACCATCAGTGCATTAGAAGTTTGTGCTTACCCCCCACCAGAGGATAGCACTGGACTATCAAGTGTACGATTGTCTACCACGTCCTGCGGTTACTCTGTACGGTATTGACCCTAGCTGGATCTTCTGTCAGGAATACAGAACTGCTGCCCTCTGATGAAATTGCTCTGAAGGGCTTAAAAAGGGCAAACATTCTTTTACCTAATTCAGCACCTCCCTTTCACCAGCCATCAGACAAAAGGTTCGAGTGCTGTTCTCCTCCATCACTTGATCGTGGACTTTGTTTCCACCTCTATCTTTATCTTTCCATCCATAGTTTTTTCCCACAACCACTTCCTTAAATTTTGAAGGTTTACTACCTTTGGAAAGGAAATTTAAAAAAAATTCAAATCCTTACTGCAAAGACAGAAAAAAATACAATGCCATCACGTGCAGCTACTTACCTTGAGTGGTGGCATCTGTAAGGGGTTCTTAGATCACAGAGGTCTCTCTCTCTCTCCAGAGGCCTCTCTCTCTTGCACAGTAAACTTTCGAGTGGTTCGACCCACTCCCCCTTAGATTCTATACACTGGTCTTTGAGGCAGGAACTACAATGCAGAGAATACTCTATAGACCAGGTTTAATGAAAATGAAATGAAACTTTATTGCATAAAGAAACAAATTGAATGTGAGCCAATAAGGTACATGGGAGGGAAAAACAAATCATAATACAGTACTAACCAACATATCTACAGGCATATTATACTTTACAAAAGTCATCACGAAATGGGGAAACACACGGAACATCGAGGGACAACAACGCATTGTTAAAATTACCCCTTAAATGCCCACCCCCTAAGCCTATCTAGATCAGATTGTGAGGGGCCAGAAACATGCTCACCAATCCAGTTGGAAAGTATAGAGTTTTGAAAAAGGTCTGCATTTTGATCCTTTCAGGCGTCCTGTCTCCACGTGGTCAGCGGAACGCAGCGGGCTGCGACACACCTTCTTCTCCCTCGAAGTGAAGATCACAGACATGCTGGATGTCAGCAGGCCTGGACATCGGTGCGGGGAGAAACCAAGGCCTAGAAATTCAGTGCCCTTAGCACCGATTTTGCGGCGCTAGAGGGCCTAGCGCTGCAATTGGCGCCGGTTCCTAAATTGCCTGGGACCCTTCCGCGGCGGTAGACCGGTAGCGCTGCGCCGGCACCGATGACGTCATCGGTGTGCGCAGCGTCCCGGTTGCCGTGGTAACCCGGCCCCAAGCCGAAATTCAGTTGTGCCCGCCTCGCCCGTGGCAGGCGCAACTAAGACTCTGGCAACAGAGTCTTCCCCCAGTGTGCACCGGCGCATAAAGGTGGAGCGGCGGCCGGCCGCGTACCCGGCAGCCGCCTGCCCGCGTTCCCGGCGGCCGCCTGCCCGCACCTCCCTTCCCGGACTCCTGCATTCCCCCCCCGCGGCCCTGATCAGTGTCTCATGCGAGCCCGGCACTTCCCCGAGGTGCCGGGCTCAGATGTCGGGTCAATCCGCCGGACAGTTGTCGGCTGCAGGCAGCTCCTCCTTAACAGGAGGAGGAGGCCTGCAGTTCCCCCGCCTGCCGCACCGCATCGGGTGCCGCAGCGGGGGATTAGCGCCGGGAAACCCAAGTTTACGCCCGTTTTGAGGCGCTAAAGGAGGGTTTTAGCACCCGCCGCCGTCTGGGCCCGGCGCACCCGAATTTTCGTCGGGCGCTGCCGGATTACCGCTGGCGCAAACTTTCTGGCGCTACAGCCCTGGCAAGACCAGAACCCAATTTCTAGGCCCAACTGTTTTACCATTTTCGCATGGGTTTCGTCGCACAGCCCAGTTGGTTTACCGTTTTCATATAGGTTTCTACCTATCATTGTCAGCGTCCCAGGGTTGGTCGATGATCTCCTGACAGTTACCCCGGGGCTAGATGCTGACTTGATCTCCCATCTCGAACCTCGATCCTCCGTCGTCTCCACTTGAACTCTGCACCGATACCGAAAAGGGCTGCGTTTTTCGATGGCTGGCGATGTAAAGAAGCAGAAGACCACACACCTCGATAGCTACCCCGGGTCCCCAGATATACTTCTCAAAAGAGGCCCTTATCTCCCACCAGATCAAGGTTAGTCTTTGTTTAACTTTTGGCGGGCTTGTAGCACAGCGGGGTAGTTATTATGTTTTAAACTACTTTGGGATGGCCGGTAACGGCCATCTCTGGTCTGGAATCACAGAATCACAGAAACCCCACAGTGCAGATAGAAGCCATTTCGGCCCATCGAGCCTGCACCGACACATATCCCACCCGATCCCCGTAACCCCTACACCAACACATATCCCACCCTATCCCCGTAACCCCACGTATTTAATCCCCCTAACACTAAGGGTCAAATTATCATAGCCAATCAACCTAACCCGCACATCTTTGGACTGTGGGAGGAAACCGGAGCACCCGGAGGAAACCCACGCAAACACGGGGAGAATGTGCAAACTCCACACAGACAGTCGCCCGAGGCTGGATTCGAACTCGGGTCCCTGGCGCTGTGAGGCAACCGTGCTAACCACTATACCACCGTGCTGTATTGTTTTTAATGTCCTCTTGATGTCTTTAACAGTTCTTGATGATCCCCCTATGAATTTGAAACTGTTTTCCTTTGTCTGGGTAAACATTTAGATGGCCTTTATCTACAGGCCGATCTGACTGGATCTGCATCCAATCCATATGTATGTGGTTCTGTCTGGTTTTGTGTTCTCCGAAACGGCCTTCCAGAAGTTACTGTGGGCTGAATCCACAAAGGCTGTCTGGGGACTGCAGGAACCATTTTAAAGTGTCCCAAAAAGCTGGTCACGAGGTCTGGTGGCCATTTTGTATGCCCCTTTTTCCTGGGCTTCTTTTAAAACAGTCTTCAAAATTAAGACCTTTTCTGCCAATAGACCCTTATAGGACAATGTTCAATTTTTGCGAACCTTACACATCCCTTTAAATTCTGGTCCCCGGCTCTTTAAGGACAGATGACACGGTGGATTTCCTGCCCTCTCACATTCAGTGAGCTCTTAGCATCAGGCCCAATCCAACAACAACTTACATTTATATAGCGCAATTAACGTAGCAAGGCGTTTAATAAGAGTGATATCAGTAAAACATTTTTTGACACCGAAGCACCGACGGAGATAGCAGGACAGGTGACCTAAATCTTGGTCAAAGAGATAGGTTTTAAGCAGCATCTTAAAGGAGGAGGGAGAGGCAGAGAGGTTTAGGGAGGGAATTCCAGAGCTTAGGGCCCAGGCAGCTGAAGGCACGGCTGCCAATGTTGGAGCGATTAAATCCAGACTAGGGGCTGGCCTTGAGGATGTAATTAGGTCAACTGTGAAAGATCCAGTGTGCTCACCAGGTAAGAAATCGTGACTTGGAAGAAATTGTGAATTATAAGAAATAATGGCTTTCTAACACGCATAAGTTCATCCGAGCTGAGCAGCCAGGATAAGCTGCTGATACGGAAAATTTCCAATCACACCAGAGAGGGAGTTGCACAAAGAGCTGAGGTCGTTGCAAGGTCATAACACAAAACAAGCCTTTGAGTGGCCATAACTAGGGCTGACAGAAGCTTGAGTAAGGAGCCTTCTGATAAACAAACTGTCTAGGAGGAAGTGCAAGATGTCCAAACAGGAGATAAGCAGAGGGATGACCTCTTGGGGACAGGCGGGGTTTGTCTATTCCCCTGCAATTGGACAATTGAATGGGTAACAAATGATTGACGTAAGGCCCACCGAAATAAGGTATACAAGCGGGCAGCCGAAAGGGAAAAACAGGCAGAGAGAGGGGAGAGCTTCCTCTGAGGTGGATCTCACGCTGGCTTCGGCCTAACACCTCCGCCAGCCTCAGGAGGTGACCAAAGAGGAAGAGACCGCTGCCGCAGGCTGCAAGGGATCCGAGAACCACCGTTCTGCCTCAACCCCCGCTCGTCTGTTCCGCGGGCCGGTAAACCGTTCTCATCTGTTACGGGTTGTATGTCTACTGTGTCTGTCCTGATTTAGCTATATTTGAACTGCGGCTCCTTAATAAAAGGACCGATGACTCCTAAGACCCTTTGGGTAATCCACGTGTGCGACCTGTGATCCAATTCTTACAGTGGTGTCAGAAGTGGGATCGCAGAGTGGGAGTCATACAGACCTGGGTAGGGAACTCGCTGAGAGAGTTAGAGGCAGCGTGTCAAATAAGTAAAACCAAAGAGACAAAGGAGTTGGCATATCACTGGGAACAGTTGATAGATAGCCTGACAGAGCGTGGCTGGGGTGACGGACATTCTAAAAATCCTAGCGGAGTGTGGCGGGAACGAAGATCGCATTCTTGACAGACTCTGAGGACGTCCAGAAACGCAAGCTGAAGCTGAAAAATGGTCGGGATAAGTTAGCCTACGGAGCACCCTTGTGCACCTTGCTGTTAAATAAAAAAAATACAAAGAGTTAAAAGAAACGGGCAGATAAGCAGCAGAAAGAAAGCGAAGGTTGGCAGGAAAGCATCACCATCTGGCACAATCAGTCGTGGTGGGAACAGAAAGGGGGCCGTAACGAGGCGGGTTACACACAGGGAAAGCTGGAACAACTATTGAATGACGTATCGAGTTACAGGCAGAGAATACCAGACTCGATGAGGAGTTGGCAGATGCAAGGGGGGGGGGGGGGCTCTGAGGGAGTTGGACCAACGCCAAACCATCGCCTCCCCCGAAGCAGACCGCACCCCATGTTTAACAAAGATTCGACAGCTGCGGGCACAGATCGGACCAACCACGGGCTGCTGTCTCCAGAACAAAACCGAGAGATCCCGGCCCTTGTTGGAACAGCGTAGTTGAGGACCCTACCCCCTCTGCTTCAGCTCCACCGTACAAGGAGGGCAAGGCAAGTGAGACGATGCCAGTGCGTGTGGTTACCCGAGCCAATGCTGCACGCCAGCCTATAAGCGCCAGGCTGACCAAGAGCCGGGCAGCAGCTAACCCTGCTCGACCACAACCGCTAATGGTGAGGGGGAAACCACCACCACCAGCACGCATAGGCCCCTTACCGCCATTGAGGTCAGGGCACTAAAGGATGACCCAGGGACAGTGGACATGAACACCAGCCCCCTCGCCCTCAGGCAGTGGTAAAGGGTTTTTCAAGGTCACCCATCCCGAACTAGAAAGGGACGACCTTAAACAGATGCTCCTGGCTGCGTGTTCCTCAGAATTTAAAACAAGAAATGGATCAGGGAATCCTGAGCGAGGGCACGATACAGGATAGTGAGATGGACCGATGTACAACACCAGGGGAGAAGGGCATCGACTTCCACCAGCTCTTAGCTAATACCAAGCAGGGCCCTACTGAAAGCCCGAATGCCTTTGCACCTATGCTCCATGACATCTTTCATGACTAGGGAATATGGACCAGGGAACTACTTCAACTCCCTGGGCTTACATAAGAACATAAGAAATAGGAGCAGGAGTAGGCCATCCGGCTCTTCGAGCCTGCGCCACCATTCAATGAGATCATGGCTGATCTTCTGCCTCAACTCCATTCACCGGCCCTATCGCCATATCCCTTGATGCCCTTACTAGTCAGAAATCTATCGACTTCTGTTTTGAATATACCCAATGACTGAGCCTCCACAGCCCTCTGGGGTAGAGAATTCCAAAGATTCACCACCCTCTGTGTGAAGAAATTTCTTCTCATCTCAGTCCTGAATGGCCTACCCTTTATCCTGAGGCTGTGGCCCCTGGTTCTAGACTCTCCAAGCAAGCGAAATATTCTACCAGCATCCACCCTATCAAGCCCTGTAATAATTTTGTATGCTTCAATGAGATCCCCTCTCATTCTTCTGAGTTCAAGAGACTGTCGACAATTAAATGTTCGTCGATTCCAGCTCCTCCACCACCATCATTCACGATCCCCACCCTGACCCTACAAAGGGCGTGCCCCAAGTTTTATCAGACTTTGGCAATTCAACCCAGACAACTATACAAGGATCCCTTCCCTTGGAGCTAGACACAGATGGGGTTCGAGTCACACTCCTGGCTCCCATCTATATGGCCATGCATAATGGGCAGGGACTATTGGGCAGTGATGTGCTCAAAAGTTATCGAGCAGTGATTGATTATGCCAACAATTGAATCTGGTGGAACCTTAAAAACGGCCCCCCTCCGATGTCTAGCGTGCACTCGATATTCCCGATTTAAAAAATCGGAGGAGTACGGGCCAGCCACCTCTGATGACCCAGAGGTACAGACGACCCTAGAGTCGGTGCCGGGTGCATTCACAACCCATAAACATGATTGCGGAAGCATGGCCGGACCCGAAGAAATTAATGGACCGGGACGTGCTCCCGTGCAGCTGTTCTTACCCAGCCGAGAGTATACCCTATATGCGAGCCACCATCGAGTGATTGTTAAAGCAGGGTGTTCTTCGCAGAGGCACGTTCACGACTAACTCCCCAGTTTGGCCGGTGAGAAAACCAGATGACAGCTGGCGACTGACTATTGACTATCGCTAACTCAGCTCAGTCACCCCCGCGTGTGCCCCGGTGGTTCGGGAGACACCCACCCTACTCTCCCAGATTCCCAGTGGCAGTAATCAGTACAGAATGCAATTCAGTAGAAAACATCAGAATTTGGAAACTGGCTTATGGGAAAAAGGATAAAAGAGCTATGATGGAATAAAGGAGAAAAGGGAAGACCACATGACTCTTTTCTGCTGTTCCACAGGTTTTGTTTTGTGTTCAGTGTGAATGTTAATGTCTTTTTACAAAGCATCTACGAATGTTTAAGGAGTTACAGTAATCCTTTTGTCTGAAAGTCTGTCTTTAAAAGAAAGTGTCTGTTATGTTTGTTTTAGCTCCACCCACTTCTCTGTGCAGCGAGCTAAAAGCCATTTAACCCTTTGTAGTCTTGTCTTGAATTTTGGAAGTTTTAAGAATGTGTGAATATGTTGAGTGCGTTCATTTCAATTCATTAACATTGTGCACCCAGAATTGGGAAAACAACTTTGAACTACAATTTAAGTTAAGGTGGTGTGGAAAAGCTGAAACCGCACTCCCCCCGCCTCCCGCCAAAAAAACTTTGTTTAACAAAAGATTACATTTCAGTCTAAGATTTAACCTTGGAGTCGCGGTTGCTATGGTGAATTTTCCAAAGCAGTTTGATTTGATTTGTTTAAATGTGGAAACTGATTTTTCTCCAGTTATATTCAATATTTTTACAGTCATTTGAAAAGGCATCTGAAGAATGGGCAATAAGAAATATGAAGTAACTTACTGTTGTCTGCAAGCATGTGCTATTCTGCTTTGTTTTATCTGTCCTGTATTGTGGTTAGTTAATAAGATATTGGTCTGAATTAAATTAGAATTATTAAAGTTAACTAACCTATTAAATTGTTAAAACCCAACTGTTTTTTTATGATTGGGAAAGTTTTTTTAAAAGAAAGTTTACGTAAAGTGACGCAATTCCGTCTGACAATAGTTGTTCCGCCTTCTTATAAACCTACAGAGGAGTTAACCCTTTACCGCTGGCAACTGTTTTTTTAAAAATTGTTTCATCAAACAACTTTGATCTATGTTTTCTATCTTTAATATAGTATTGGACAGTAAAGTACCTCCAGGGCTCATGCATGAGATATGAATAATAATTAAAGGAATGCCCCATTTAAGATGTAAGACAGAAAAAGGAAAATTACACCATTCTAGTGAAAGTCAGAAAAGTGCACTTGAGAATAGTAAATTTTCCCTTGCAGCCTTGTGTCCCTGCCTAAGAACTTTTTAAGGAAACTGAAAATTCATAGTCAGGCCACTACCCGAGACATCGGGACCATGCGGTGGAAGGTGAGCAAAGATCTCCAGTCTATCTTTCGATGAGATCGCCTGAAAGCCCGAGAATGGCTGGGATCAGATGTCACGTGTGGCCTGATATTGAGATAGTGGGCGTGCAAATGTGATGTGTTACGTATGAAGCAATTAGCATGTAATGTTGAATTTGCACCTGAAGAACGGGTCTCAGACATGCTGTCACCAGCAAGGCGTGAAATGGTTAATGTGGCTCAGGAGAGGAAGACAACTTTTAAAGCATTGACACATACTCCATCGAGAAACTATCGAATTAATGAATCGATCAGTATAGAAAACATCAAACATCTGTCCTAATATGTCCTTATGTGGCTCGGTGTCAAATTTTGATTGATAATCGCTTCTGTGCAGCGCCTTGGGACGTTTTACTATGTTAAAGGCGCTATATAAATCAAATTAAATCAAATCAAATCAACTTTTATTGTCATTGTTAGTGCACAAGTGCAGTCCAACGAAATGTAGGCTTGCGGCTCCCGAGAGTGTACATTTAGATTAAGACATTTAAACATTCAACATTCATTTGGCTTGTAATACATTAACATAAACATAACCATAATAAAGTGCATTGGCAGATGTGCAGGCTTTAGAGTTTATTTGTGGAGTTCAGTAGGATGACAGCCCTGGGAAAGAAGCTGTTCCTAAATCTGGCCGTACGGGTGCGAATGCATCTGTAGCGTCTCCCAGATGGCAGGAGGGCGAACAGACTGTGGCTGGGGTGGGTAGGGTCTTTGATGATGGACCGTGACCTCCGTAAACAGCATTTCTGGTATATGTGCTCTATGGTATATGTTGTTGTTGAGATGTAATATTCTTGTGTATATTACATAATAACAACGTTAAATTGGTGTTGTAATATCCATGTGTATTATATAATACAATTCTAGACACAAAAGGCATCAAGGGGTGTGGGGAGAGAGCAGGAATATGGTATTGAGATAGAGGATCAGCCATGATCATATTGAATGGTGGAGCAGGCTCGAAGGGCCGAATGGCCGACTCCTGCTCCTATTTTTCTATGTTTCTAATAAGCTTGTATGGTGGAAGTGTAGTCATCTTGTGTATATATAATCACTGTGTGATGGAGCTGTAATATCCCAGTGCATCAGATAATAACACAATGTACGATGGTCAAATAATATCCCTGCATATTATATAGTCACACAGTTTGTGCGATGAAGGTGTAATAGTTGTGTATTATATATTATAATAATTACACAAAGTTTACATTGAAATTTATATTTATTCCATTCCCCAAGCAGATTTTACATCATAAGCATTTCAGTGGAATATAACAACCAATACTTTAATAGAGAATCTCTTATCATACAAATATACATCATTACCAATATTTACTCTTATTCTACCAGTACCAGATTCTTCCATATTCACACAATCTGTTTACTCACATTTCCTTTTAGTCTTCCCATGGGCAAATATCATTTTAATCTCTTCTTGTAACTGTGTCTCTGATTCCCCGTACCTCTCAAATTCATCCCGCCTTCCTCTCTTTTTATCTTTCACTCTTTTTTTCCTCCCTCGGTCTGCCTCTGAGTCAATCTGCGCTCTCTCTCTCTCTCTTGTTCTCTCTCTTGCTCTCTCGCTCACGTTTTCATATTAAGCTTGAACATATCAACTGGCTACAAACAACTGTGATTCATTTTATAACTGCATCCTTTCTGCCTTTTTTCCTCTCGGGTAACATTCCGTCTTCCGTGGACTGGCCATGACGACCAACAGTTTCTCTGGACCAAACCTCGGCCTGTGCCGAGTTATCTCAGCTCAGGCTACTGAATGGCGCTTTGGTTGGATTCCCAATCCTTGTCACGATCCAGTGACCAGTGTTCGATGTGGGCATCGCTGGTAAAGGCCATCATTTATTGAAGTGTTAGAAGAGTGGGCATCAAATGAAGAATGGATCAGGCACCAACTGTGATGCACACTGCTGTTGAACAGCCTCCTGACGGGCACCCTTTGTTGGGTAAGGGCACTAAGGCTTCCACTAATGGAACCAAGGCGGGTAAGTGGAGTTGAGATGCAGATCAGCCATGATCTAACTCATAGAAACATAGAAACATAGAAGATAGGAGCAGGAGTAGGCCATTCGGCCCCTCGAGCCTGCTCCGCCATTCAATGCGATCATGGCTGATCATCCAAATTCAGTACCCTGTCCCTGCCTTCTCCCCATATCCCTTGATCCCTTTAGCCTTAAGAAATATATCCAACTCCTTCTTGAATATATTTAATGAACTGGCCTCCACCGCCCTCTGTGGCAGAGAATTCCACAGGTTCACCACTCTCTGGGTGAAGAAATTCCTCCTCATCTCAGTCCTAAATGGTTTACCCCTTATCCTTAGACAATGACCCCTGGTTCTGGACTCCCCGGCCATCGGGAACATCCTTCCTGCATCTAGTCTGTCCAGGCCTGACAGAATTTTATAGGTTTCGATGAGATCCCCTCTCAATCTTCTAAACTCCAGCGAGTATAAGCCCAATCGACACAATCTCTCCTCATACTCAATGACGAAGCAGGCTCAAGAGGCTAAATGGCCTACTCCTGTTCCTATGTTCCACTGTTTGGGCTTACACTGGTTGTTTGGGTGATTTACAGGGGGCTACTACTGCCTGGGGTTCTCATCCCCCACTTGAGCCTGTATCTTCAGGAAGGGATGGGCGAAAATGAAAAACTTTTTTATTAATTCTCGGGATGTGGGCATCGCTGGCAAGGCCATCAGTATTTTTAGCCCATCTCTAGTTGGCCTGAGAAGGTGGTGGTAGGCCTTCTTCTTGAACCGCTGCAGTCCGCACGTCATTCTTCTGGAGTCACATATAGACCAGACGGGGGAAGGACGGCAGGTTTCCTTCCCTAAAGGACGTCAGTGAACCGGCTGGGTTTCTACGACAATCCGGCAGCTTTTACCGATGCCAACTTTTTTATTTCCAGGCTTTTAAACGGAGTTGAAATTCTCAAACTGCCATGGTGGGATTTGAACTCACGGTTCTCTGGATTATTAGTCCAGGAGTAAGCCAGCGAGTGTAGCAGCAGAGTGAGGAATTGGCGCGTGTCTTTTACTGAGTCCCACAATCCCAGGAATCTGAATTAACATCAACAGAGAGGCAAGACATTAACCCGCGGAATAACATGTACCATTTAAACTCTTCCTCTTGATGGACCTCCTGCTACTACTGAACTCAGAACGACCCCTTGGCTTTCACATCACTGTAAAAACATCATTTTTAAAAAAGGACCAAAAAAAATGTAAAATCATAATTCTTTGTTACAGATTTTAGCACGATATAGATGTTGACAAACTTTAAAATTCATTCAAAGAAAGAACTTGCGTTTATATAGTGCCTTCCACAACCTCAGGATGTCTCAAAGCGCTTCACAGCCAATGAAATACTTTTGAAGTGCAGTCACTGCAGGAAATGCAGCAGCCAATTTGTGCACAGCACGGTCCCATGAACAGCAATTAAATAAATCTGTCTTTAGGGATCGGTTGAGGGATAAATGTTGGCCAGGACACCGGGGCGAACTCTCTGTGATCGGTGAGGTGGCTAGTTCCATTCTACGTCCACCGTACTGTTACCTGTCTCTGGGGGAGAGAGCGGGAATATGGTATTGAGATAGAGGATGAGCCATGATCATATTGAACAGCGGAGCAGGCTCGAAGGGCCAAATGGCCGACTCCTGCTCCAATTTTTCTATGTTTCTATGCTCCAAGTTTCTATGGGCCTTGCCGGTGCTTGAAAATAAGCAGTGCTATATAACAATGGCAAGAAGCAACCCTGTGTACCCTGAGCTGGTGCAGGCCAGAACATCTGCTGCCCAGCGAGTGTGTGGCACCGTGTGATAAAACCCGAGGTTGCGTAGACCTTGACTGAGGTATGATGAGAAGTTGGTAGTCCAACAAGCCCTCCATTGCGTCACTGAACGGCACCGGATATCGTCGACTCTGTTTCTTGGACACTTCTCCTCCCCTTAGGAAAAAAAAGGACAGACACTGAGTTAGATGAAGAAAATCAGTCGCGACTTTTCAAAGTAAATGCCTTTTTTTTTTAACCTCTCTAAAGTCAGCCGCAGCTAGAGGTGCCGGCTGTACCTCAGTGATCAGCACACTCGCCTCTGGATCAGGAAGGTTGTGAGTTTGAGTCCCACTCCAGAGACTTGAGCACAAAATCCAGGCTGACACTCCCAGTGCAGTGCTGAGGGAGTGCTGTGCTGTCAGAGGTGCCGTCTTTCAGATAAGATGTTAAACCGAGGCCCCGTCTGCTCTCTCAGGTGGACATAAACGATCCCATGGCACCATTTCGAAGAGGAGCAGGGGGAGTTCTCCCTGGTACCTGGCCAATATTTATCACTGAACAACACAATAGCAAAATACTGTGGATGCTGGAAATCCGAAATAACAACAGAAAACGCTGGCAAAACTCAGCAGGCCAGGCAGTATCCATGGAGAGAGAATCAGAGTTAACGTTTCAGGTCGATGACCCTTCATCAGAACAGTTTGTGGCCATGATCACATTGCTGTTTGTGGCCATGATCACATTGCTGTTTGTGGGAGCTTGCTGTGCACAAATTGGCTGCTGCGTTTTCTACATTACAACAGTGACTCCACTTCTACAGTACTTCATTGGCTGTAAAGCTCTTTGCGATGTGCTGAGGTCATAAAAGACGCAATAGAAAAGCCATTTTCTCTGAAATTTAGAGACAGTGATTTCTAACGTTGAATTGTAGCCCATGCTAAATATGTATCAATGTGAAACATTGAAACCTTCCTTCAAATCTCCTGGAAATTCATTTCCATTTCCCACCTCCACAACTGGCAAACTCACGGGCCTCGACGTTGTCTGGAATGTCTTCTGTTACCCAGCCTGTGGGGGCACTGAGTGGGAGAGATGAGGCGAGTAGGGCGAGAAATATCAGGAGCCACTATTCAAACAAGGCCCGAGGACCATTTGGTCATTGGATTGAAAGGGGTAAAGTGGTGTAGTGGTGATATTACTGGACTAGTAATGCAGGGAACATGAGTTCACTTTTTTTGTTGAAATGTAGGCAAAACAGCAGCCAATTTGTGCACAGCAAGGTCCCACAAACAGCAACGAGATAGATGACCCCGATCATCTGTTTTTTTACTGGTGTTGGTTAAAGGATAAATTTTGGCCAGAATACCAGGAGAATGCTCCTGATCTTCAAAAAGTGCCGTGGGATCTTTTACATCCACCTGAGAGAGCAAATGGGGCCTTGGTTTGATGTCTCAATCGAAAGACGGCACCTCCGACAGTGCAGCACTCCCTCAGTATTGCCAGCCTAGATTTTTGTGCTCAAGTCTCTGGAGTGGGGCTTTGTATGGTTCGCAAAATTTCGGCAGCCCCCAAAGATTATTTCATTAAAAGAAAACCTGGTTGGAATGTACTTTACATCAAAGATGGCTGCAGCAAGCCTCATGGCAAAAGAGAAAAACAGCCTGTCTGAATATCTCCCAGCACTGGATGACAAAGGATTGAAAAAAATACCAGCTTCTGATATACTGAAGTACTTGAAACTGTCAATCAACTGCAGTTAGGAAGTTTCAACAAGGAACAAAGGATTGTTTGTTTACACAAACTCTTAGCAGTTTTGACTCAAGGGCTTAAGTGATTGCTGTCAATCTAGTTGCTGTTGAAATGTAACCACAGGACAAAGGATTGTTTACACTAACACTTAAGGTTTGTTTATCAAGCACTGAAGAAACCAGCGGGACATTTTTAAACTGGGACAGCTCTATTCACAAACCAGTCAAATGAATGGGAAACACATTCAAACCCATTATGGTGAATAGGGACAAATTGGTCCCTTTTGTGTAACCCAGATACGTCCAGATTTGGGCACTAAGATAAGGACTCCCAATGGGGTATAAAGGTAGCCCCTCAGGAAGCCATTCTCTCTCTCTCTACCACCTCATCTCCGGTGCCCTGCCTTCAAGAGGACCGTAACAGCCTGCCCAAAGAAGTGGAGTACCAGCAGTTACTTTTGAATTACTGGGGTATCTCTACTTCGGGCGGTGAAAAATCTAAGGCAATCTGCAGGGCATGGAGCAGGCATTTCAACATCATAGACTGGTGAGCATAAACTTTCTGGCCCATTACAAGGCAACCTAGATAGGTATAAGGGGTGGAAACTAAAGGGGAATTTTGTTAAATTGTAATTTTAGTCAATTTTCCCTCGATGTGTCCGTCTTCTTTCTCCTCCCCGTTAAATAAAGGTGTGCTGTATTCATAATTATTCTCACTGTATAGCAATTTTATTCTTTATTTCAATAAAACATTGGTTTTCTTTGCACCAAATCACTGGTCTCGTTTTGTCTATATCGCTACTGAAATAAGTCCGGCGGTCAGAACCAAAGGGGAAGCGATTCGAACCGCACGGGGCTGGAACAGCTCAGACACGCGGCTGACTGACCAGGTAAAAACCCCAAAACACCACCAAAAACCCCCCTACAGCTTGATCCCACAACCTTCTGACTCAGAGGTGAGGGTGCTACCCACTGAGCCACAGCTGACAGCTAAATAAAACAGCAACTCAGAACTTCTAGAACCTTTTGCGAGCAATGTGTACTTTTGATGGGAGTGATATTTTCAGAAAGGTTGGAATCCTGCTGCCAAATGTGGTTTATCAGAGTCTAATTCCATCCCTATCTTAGATTAGTTACTTGCAAACATTGCCCAAAGTTAATGAAATGTGAAGGCAGGTTGTCCTGGTGTTTCACACAAGTTCAGTTGAACGGTTCAATAGTGCCAGGCAATGACTATCTCCAACAAGCGAGAATCTAACCACCGCCCCTTGACATTCAATGGCATTACCATCGCCGAATCCCCCACCATCAACATCCTGGGGGTCACTATTGACCAGAAACTTAACTGGACCAGCCACATAAATACTGTGGCAACAAGAGCAGGTTAGAGGCTGGGTATTCTGTGATGAGTGTCTCACCTCCTGCCTCCCCAAAGCCTTTCCACCATCTACGAGGCACAATTAAGGAGTGTGATGGAACACTCTCCACTTGCCTGAATGAGTGCAACTCCAACAACACTCAAGAAGCTCGACACCATCCAGGACAAAGCAGTCCGCTTGATTAGCACCCCATCCACCACCTTAAACATTCGCTCCCTCCACCACCGACGTGCCGTGGCTGCAGTGTGTACCATCTACAAGATGCACTGCAGCAACTCGCCAAGGCTTCTTCGGCAGCACCTCCGAAACCCGCGACCTCTTCCACCTAGAAGGACAAGGGCAGTAGGCGCATGGGAACACCATCACCCCCAAGTTCCCCTCCAATCACACACCATCCTGACTTGGAAATATATCGGCCGATCCTTCATCATCGCTGGGTCAAAATCCTGGAACTCCCTCCCTAACAGCACTGTGGGAGTACCTTCACCACACGGACTGCAGCGGTTCAAGAAGGCGGCGCACCACCACCTTCTCAAGGACAACCAGGGATGGGCAATAAATGCTGGCATTGCCAGCGATGCCCAGATCCCACAAGCGAATAAAAAAAAAAGTTATTGTAATGTGGAGGAAGGGATTCTCAATGTTCTAGCAAAGAGTTTGGAGATTTTACCTGGCTTGTTGCTGACCGTGTGCTGGAGGTGGAAACTGGTGTCCAACTTGATGATGTCCAGCACGTTCTGAGACACCGAGTATAGGCGTCTCTCACCTATTAAAAGCAAAGAGAAACAGCATTTGTAGTTTGAACTATATATAAATATAAGGCCGAGTAGGCTACGGAGCCAGAGAAAATAGGAAAGATCTGAGTTCTATTCCTGGTCTGTGCTGAACTAGTCTACCTCGGGGTTTCCCTGGAATTGAATCTTGTCTGTGTGGCTCAGTCACCCAGCCAATCACCTTGACAAACAACAACGACTTGCCTTTACATAGCGCCTTCAATATAGTAGAACGTCCCAAGGTGCTTCACAGGAGCGTTACCAAACAGAATTTGACACCGAGCCACATAAGAAGACATTAATCTCCTTCAGCCCCACAACCCCCCCACTCCGAGGTATCTGCGCTCCTCTAATTCTGCCCTCTTGAGCATCCCTGATTATAATCGCTCAACCATTGGTGGCCGCGCCTTCTGTTGCCTGGGCCGTAAGCTCTGGAATTCCCTCCCTAAAACTCTCCGCCTCTCTACCTCTCTTTCCTCCTTTAAGACGCTCCTTAAAACCGACCTCTTCGACCAAGCCTATTAGGTCACCTGCCCTAATTTCTCCTTATGTTGCTGGCTGTCAAAATTTTTGTCTGATAACACTCCTGTGAAGCGCCTTGGGACGTTTTACTATGTTAAAGGCGCTATATAAATACAAGTTGTTGTTGTTATTAGGGCAGATGACCAAAAGCTTGGCCAAAGAGGTAGATTTTAAGGAAGAGAGCGAGGAACAGAAGCGGAGAGATTTAGGGAAGGAATTCCAGTGTTTAGGTCCTCGGCAGCTGAAGGCACGGCCGTCAATGGTGGAGTGAATAAAATCAGGGATGCTCAAGAGGGCAGAATTAGAGGAGCGCAGATATCTCGGGGGGTTGTGGGGCTGAAGGAGCTTACAGAGATAGGGAGGGGCGAGGCCATGGAGGGATTTGAAAACAAGGATGAGAATTTTAAAATTGAGGCGTTGCTCAATGGGGAACCAATGTAGGTCAGCGAGCATGGGGTTGATGGGTGAACGGGACTTGGGACTAGGACACAGGCAGCCGAGTTTTGGATGACCTCAAACTCCTTTCAAAGACATTTCTTCCTAGGTTCCCAGTGTGTTTATTCAGTGAATCATTGAGCTATACAGATCAGCACAGTCCCATTTTTGGCTCCCAGTCTGTGCTGAGTTAACTGATCTGAGTGATGGCGGAAGCCTAAAGGGGCTACAATTGGTCTCTGTTGACTGTTCAGGAAGGGAAGGTCTACAGGGCTCCTGCTTTGATCTAGCGCCCTCTGCTGGAAGAGTGCATATCAGCTGAAGACAAGAAAGCCTCCCAACATAGAATTGTACAGCCATTCGGCCCTACTGGTCCATGCCGGTGTTTTTGCTCCACACAAGCCTCCTCCCACCCTGCTAACCCTATCAACATATCCATTTTTTCCTTTCTCCCTCATGTACTAATCCAGCTTCCCCTTAAATGCCTCTCTGCTATTCGCCTCAACCGCCCCCTGTGGCGGCAAGTTCCACATTCTCACCACTCTCTTGTGAAGAAGTTTCTCCTGAGTTTCTTGCTGGATTTATGAGTGACTATCTTATAACGATGGCTCCAACAGTCATGGTCAATACTCAGACAGGAAGGTGGCTATTTGGGCAATTGGAATGCACTGAACCTTATCCCAAGAAAAGTCAACGCCTTCAGGAGAGGACATTGATGCACAAGACACCAGAGGGGTGAATTTAAAATTGAGGCATTGCTTAACCGGGAACCAATGCAGATCAGTGAACACAGGGGTGATGGGAGAACGGGACTTCACCGCCACAGAATTGCCTGGCAATGACTATCTCCAACAAGCGAGAGTCTAACCATCTCCCCTTGACATTCAACGACATTACCATCACCGATTCCCCCACCATCAACATCCTGGGGGTCACCATTGACCAGAAACTTAACTGGACCAGCCACGTAAATGCTGTGGCAACAAGAGCAGGTCAGAGGCTGGGTATTCTGTGACGAGTGTCTCACCTCCTGACTCCCCAAAGCCTTTCCAACATGTACATGGCAGAAGTAAGGAACGTGATGGAATACTCTCCACTTGCCTGGATGAGTGCAGCTCCAACAACACTCAAGAAGCTGGACACCAAAGCAGCCTGTTTGATTGGCACCCCATCCACCACCTTAAACATTCACTCCCTCCACCATCGGCGTACCATGGCTGCAGTGTGTACCATCTACAAGATGCACTGCAGCAACTCGCTAAGGCTTCTTCGGCAGCACCTCCCAAACACGAGACCTCTACCACCTAGAAGGACAAGGGCAGCAGGCGCATGGGAACACCACCACCTCCAAGTTCCTCTCCAAGTCACACACCTGACTTGGAAGTATATTAGCCGTTCCTTCATCGTCGCTGGGTCAAAATCATGGAACTCCCTCCCTAACAGCACTGTGGGAGTACCTTCACCACACGGACTGCAGCGGTTCAAGGAGGCAGCTCACCACCACCTTCTCAAGGGCAATTAGGGATGGGCAATAAATGCTGGCCTTGCCAGTGACGCCCAGATCCCATAACCAAATAAAAAAATAAAATTATGAGGACATGTTGCATGAACTTGGCTTGTATTCCCTTTGAGCGCGGAAGTTCGAGGGATGATCTGATGGAGGTGTTAAAAATGTTAAAAGCATCAGATGGGGAGTCAAGAACGAGGCGGACTAATCTTAAAATTAGAGTCAGGGCGCTCAAGAGAAGCCAGCGTTTTCAGGAGAGGAGGGAAGAGCATAAGATACCTTATCGTATGACTACATGGGTGCACAAGACACCAGAGCGTGTGAAGAACACATTAAATAAAGGAATGGAGACTTACCTTCTTATACATCAGGCAGTGCATGATGAAAATGAACATTCCCTGGAAACAGTTAAATATGGTGAAGATGAACATCATCGGAATGGTCGCCTCTTGGATATAAAACGCTCCCAATATCCAGGTACAGCCCAAGATGACCAACTGACAAATGGCTGTCATTGTGAATAATCTGTGTAAAAACAATCATTTATCGAATTATTCAGCGTCCAAATACAGCTATAGAATCAATAACAGCAGTAGTCTTTGATAGTAATATTTATAATATGGTGATCCTTATTATAATGAAATTAATTTTACAGTGGAAAGTTTACTGACTCATGCATGACTGGATTAAATTGTGAACTTTTAGCTGTTTGCTAAAATATTACGTTTCATGATAATTTCTGGGATAAGAACAGAAGAACAGAAGAATTAGGAACAGGACGTCCCAAATCGCTTTACAGCCAATGAAGTACTTTTTGAAGTGTGGTCACTGTCGTAATATGGGAAACGCAGCAGCCAATTTGCGCGCAGCAAGCTCCCATAAACAGCAATGTGATAATGACCAGGTAATCTGTGTTTTTAGTGAGATTGATTGAGGGATAAATATTGGCCAGGACATCGGGGATAACTCCACCCTGCTCTTCTTCGAAACAGCACCATGGGAACTTTTACATCCACCTGAGAGAGCAGATGGGGCCTCGGTTTAACATCTCATCTGAAAGACGGCTCCTCCAACAACGCAGCACTCTCTCAGCACTGCACTGAGGTGTCAGCCTGGATTCTGCGCTCAAGTCGAGGAGTAACTGAGATCAGACTTAACTAAACACAGACAAGGAGTAGAACTTTGGACCTCCAGGTCTCGTACATGTCAAGAACACTGCATCTGCCCACCACAACAACAACTTGTGTTTATATAGTGCCTTTAATGTAGTGAAACATCCCAAGGTGCTACATACGACCAAAAAAAAAAATTGACACTAAGCCACATAAGGAGAAATTAGGGCAGGTGACCAAAAGCTTGGTCAAAGAGGTAGGTTTTAAGGAGCATCTTAAAGGAGGAAAGAGAGGTAGAGAGGCGGAGAGGTTTAGGCAGGGAATTCCAGAGCTTAGGGCCCAGGCAACAGAAGGCCTGGCCACCACTGGTTGAGCAATTATAATCAGGGATGCTCAAGCAGGTAGAATTAAAGGAGCGCAGATATCTCGGGGGGTTGTGGGGCTGGAGGAGATTACAGAGATAGGGATGGGCGAGGCCATGGAAGGATTAGAAAGCAAGGATGAGGATTTTGAAATTGAGGCGTTGCTTAACCGTGAGCCAATGTAGGTCAGCGAGCACAGGGGTGATGGGTGAACGGGACTTAGTGCGAGTTAGGACACGGGCAGCCGAGTTTTGGATGACCTGAAGTTTACGTAGGGTGGAATGTGGGAGTGCGTTGGAATAGTCAAGTCTAGAAGTAACAAAGGCATGGATGAGGGTTTCAGCAGCAGATGAGCTGAGGCAAGGGCGGAGACGGGCAATAGAATCATAGAATGGTTACAGCACGGAAGAAGGCCATTCGGCCCATTCGGCCCGTGCCGACTCTCAGCTAGTCTCACTCCCCCGCCCTTTCCCCGTAGCTCTGCAATTTCTTTTCCTTCAGATACTTATCCAACTCCCTTTTGAAAGATTAGATTGAGTCTGCCTCCACCACCCTTTCAGTCAGTGCATTCCAGATTTTTACCACTCGTTGCTTAAAAAAGTTTTTCATACATCGCCTTTGGTTCTTTTGCCAATCACCTTAAATCTGTGTCCACTGGTTCTCGACCCTTCTGCCAATGGGAACAGTTTCTCTCTATCTACTCTGTCCAGAACCCTCATGATTTTGAACACCTCTATCAAATCTCCTCTCAACCTTCTCTGCTCCAAGGAGAACGACCCCAGCTTCTACTGAACTCCACAAATAAACTCTAAAGCCTGCACATCTGCCAATGCACTTTATTGGCCCAGTAATTCACAGAATCACAGAATCACAGAAACCCCACAATGCAGATAGAGGCCATTTCGGCCCATCGAGCCTGCACCGACACATATCCCACCCGATCCCCGTAACCCCTACACCAACACATATCCCACCTTATCCCCGTAACCCCGCGTATTTAATCCCCCTAACACTAAGGGTCAATTTATCATAGCCAATCAACCTAACCCGCACATCTTTGGACTGTGGGAGGAAACCGGAGCACCCGGAGGAAACCCACGCAAACACGGGGAGAATGTGCAAACTCCACACAGACAGTCACGCGAGGCCGGATTTGAACCCGGGTCCCTGGTGCTGTGAGGCAACAGTGCTAACCACTATGCCACCGTGCAAATTTTTATAATGGAGAAGATCCTCACACCAGCATGCCTGGACTTAGATCATCGGGAGGCGGACTCATCCACCAAGTTTACTCACTGGCTTAAGTGTTTCGAAAAATTCCTGACCGCCTCCGCAGCAATCAAATCGGACGAGGACAAACTGGATGTCCTGACCTCCAAAGTGAACCACCGAGTGTACTCGGTCATCCAAGACGCGACCTCGTACGCGGACGCTATCAAGCTCCTCAAGGACCAGTACACGCGCCCAGTGAACGAAGTGTACGCCAGGCACCTTCTGGGGAGTCGTAAACAACAACCTGGGGAATCGACCGTGGAATACCTTCAGGCACTGTCTGTGCTTGGCCGGGCCTGTGGTTGTAAGGATGTAAAGGCCGCCGTGTACACAGAGGAACTTACCCGGGACGCTTTTGTAGCGGGCCACAGATCCAATTACACCCGACAGCGACTGTTGGAGCAGAGTGACCTCGACCTCAACAAGGCCTCTGAACTCGCACTATCACTGGATGCAGCCTACCGGGGCATGGATGCCTACTCCTCTGCACCGTGGACGCCGCGGGGAATGACAGCCTGGGACACGGTAGGACCGCCTCATAGCGCCGTGCCACCCCAGCCACACCCCAGCAACGGCCCAACTACCGCAGCAGTGTCCCAAGGCCAGACAGCAGTGCCCCAAGGCCAGAAATGCTACTTCTGTGGCCAGGCAAAACACCCCAGAGCGCGCTGCCCGGCGAAAAACGCGATCTGCTCGGGCTGCGGGAAGAAGGGACACTACGCTAACGTCTGCAGGGCCAAAGCCACCCCGAACCCCAGCAGCGCCGCGTGTGGGCCATGCGGGCCGCCATCTTGGGCCTCCCCGGCCATGTGCGAACCACCGGTACAGCAGCCATTTTGGACGCCTCCAGCCACATGGGGATCATGGACGCCGCCATCTTGGACGACAGCCGGAATGCAGCAGGCCCCCAACACCGCCTCATCTGATACCCGCAGCGACACACCGACCCCTACGCTGGCATCCGTTACACTGGACCAAGCAAGACCGCACCAGCTGGCCAGCTCCACAATGGACATTAAGGTAAATGGCCATGATACAATCTGCCTTTTTGACTCTGGGAGCATGGAGAGCTTCATCCACCCCGACACGGTGCGGCGCTGCTCTCTCCCAGTCCTGCCTGCGCACCAGCGGATTTCTATGGCCTCCGAGTCCCAGTCGACGGACATCGGCGGCTACTGCGTAGTGACACTCGTAGTAGACGGGACCGTGTACGATCATTTTAAACTTCTGGTCCTGCCCGACCTCTGCGCTGCCGTCCTGCTGGGGTTAGATTTTCAGTGCCACCTTAAAAGTGTTACGATGGCGTACGGTGGACCCCTACCCCCACTCACAGTCCGCAGCCAGCAGCTCCCAAATTGCCCGCCGCGCACCAGGTGCAACCTCTCCACACTCAGAGTCACCCCCCCCCCACTGTTTGCTAACCTCACCCCCGACTGTAAGCCCATCGCCACAAAGAGCAGGCGATACAGTGCCGGGGACAGGGTTTTCATTAAAACCGAAGTGGAGCGGCTCCTGAAGGAAGGGATTATTGAGGGCAGCACCAGCCCCTGGCGAGCCCAGGTTGCGGTCGTTAAGACCGGCGAGAAGCAGCGCCTGGTCATCGACTACAGCCAGACAATAAATCGCTACACCCTGCTGGACGCCTACCCACTCCCCCGCATAGCTGATATGGTCAACCAGATCGCGCAGTACCGCGTCTTCTCGACCACTGACCTGAAATCAGCGTACGGACAGGGTACTCACGCGTGTGCCAGGAGGAATTGCCGGTTTTCAGCATGCACAGCGCATGCGCTGAAAACCGGCATTTCCTGTCCTCTGACCCAAGGGGTTAAGAGGCTGAACGCATGCGCGGTATTGGGCAGCGCGTGCGACTTGGATTTCCTGTATTTTTACAGATTTGCGCATGTGTAAAGGCCTCCGGTTTTTACACATTGAAAAACCACACGTAAGTACTTCGTTTTACAGGTAAGTGGTCTTTTAGTACAATTTAGATTTTTTTTTTCCACAGGTTTATTATTTTTAAAGAATCTACAGTAAGGTAAGTTTAGTTTTAGACCCTATTTTTTTTTAATTTATTTTTCTCAAAAGTTTGATTAATTGTTTAAAATAGTTTTTTAAAGTTATTCATAGTTAATTTAATTATTGGGATGCTTTTTAAAATTTTATTTAAAGTTTAAGTAGTGTTTTGGGGTGCCGTACTTTTCATGAGTTTGACAGTCTTTACTATCAAACTTATGAATGAAGTTTCCCCTCCCCTGATTGGCTGAACAGTGCTCACCTGATCCCAGCCGGCACATCGCACTAACTACGCCGCTGGGTCAGGTTAGCACAGCGCGCCGATATCAGAACCTGGCCACTGAAAGGAAATCCACTGCGGGCCAGGTTTCAGATGTCGGCGCGCCGGGTAAGTGCACATCGGGGGCTTGCACGCGCGGCAAGCCCCCGACAGGAATTACTGGGCCATTATGGTTATGTTTATGTTAATGTATTACAAGCCAAATGTATGTTGAATGCTTAAATGTCTTAATCTAAATGTACACTCTCGGGAGCCGCAAGCCTACATTTCGTTGTACTGCACTTGTGCACTAACAATGACAATAAAAGTTGATTTGATTTTTTTTTTTTTTTTTCTAGTCTATTAACATAACTGAAGTCCCTCATCCCTGGAATCATCCTCATAAAACTTTTCTGCACCCTCTCTAAGGCCTTCACATCCTTCCTGAAGTGTGGTGCCCAGAATTGGACACAGTACTCCTGTTGGGGCCGGACCAGTGTTTTATACAGGTTCACCATAATTTCCACACATTTGTACTCTATACCTCTGTTTATGAAGCCCAGGATCCCATAAGCCTTTTTAACTGCTTTCGCAATCTGCCCTGCCACCTTCAACGATTTGTGCACATATACCCCTAGGTTTCTCTGTTTGTGCACCCACTATAGGATTGTACCATTTAGCCTCTCCTCATTCTTTCTACCAAAATGTATTACTTCGCACTTTTCTGCATTAAATTTCATCTGCCACGTGTCCGCCCATTTCACCAGCCTGTCCATGTCTTCTTGAAGTCTATCACTATCCTCCTCACTGTTCACTATACTTCCAAGTTTTGTGTCATCTGCAAATTTTGAAATTGTGCCCTGTACACCCACGTCCAAGTCATTAATATATATCAAGAAAAGCAGTGGTCCTAGAACTGACCCCTGGGGAACCCCTTCCTCCAGTCCGATAAACAACCGTTCACCACTACTCTCTGTTTCCTGTCACTCAGCCAATTCCGTATCAATGCTGCCACTGTCCCTTTTATTCCATGGGCTTCGACTTTGCTGGCGAGTCTCATGGAATGAAAGGGACAGTGGCAGCATGGATACAGAATTGGCTGAGTGACAGGAAACAGAGAGTCGTGGTGAACGGTTGTTTTTCGGACTGGAGGAAGGTATACAGTGGTGTTACGGAAGTGGAAATAGGCAGTCTTGGTTATGCTGCGGACATGTGGCCATTTGACATTTGCACTAACCCATTAAGGGAGACCAACTTTACATGTATGAGGCGCTCACAGAACAGTGAATAGGTAGAAGGTCGTAAGAGATTTTGGAAATTTTGGGAAGTGCCATTGAATTGGAGAAGGACCAAGCTAAGTCAAGCAGCGTCAGGTTGTAAATCATTTACCTGTACTTTTCCAGTTTCCTCTGGTCAGAACTGATATTTGACATTTGCTCTTTCAACCTCATCAACGTGTTGCAAAGGGTGATTAAATTGACCTGCAATCAAAGTTAAAGTTAAAATTTAATGTTAAGCATCCTAAAAGTGATGCAGTACTCAAAAGGTTAACAGGCATTTGTCATAGCTCCCTTGGTGGGTCAGTGACTTTATCCAGTGAATTGTGAATCTATACAGACCAGAAGATCCCAGTTTCAGTCCCCCATACATGCTGAGAGATGGTAAGGGCATTTCAATTGGGTCTTAGCATCCCCGTGTTAGGGAGGGCTACATCAGCCAGGGACCCCCTGATTGCTATCCAGCAAACCCGGCCAGAAGCGAGTGTGTAAGGACATGGAGTGAGGATAAGACTGGGGTTGGGTGTGCAATTGAACCATCTACCAACACTCATACAAGGAGAGCTGCCAATTGGCCGACATGCCAGAGAACAAACAATGTCTATGGAATGCTACTTCAGCGAGGGCTGCTTTCTTCAAGAGGGAGGAAAACAAAATAAAACTTTACTCTAAAAACTCCTTTTGGTGCACTGATGCTGTGGGTCATGGAGTGGAACATTGCATCGAGTCATCCAACCCATACGAGGAGATTTGTTTTTCTTGAAAGGCAATAACAATAGTCGGATACAGTTCTTTAGATACTGGAAGCCCATTAATCTTTCATCTAAGTATCCGTTCTTCTTGAATTAGCATGGACAGTGAGTTTCAGCAAGCTGTTTAATCAACATGTCCACCTACACATTGTCCAGCAGAGCTCACTGGACAGTGATCAGATGTGGGGTATTGCAATGAGAGATGCAAGGCCCAGAATTATTGTCTGATATTCAAGACCTGCTGGTGCATGCCTATGGCCCCATGAAATTCAGAAGTAATTCAGGACAGCTGTTAGTAGTATCCAGGTACAGAACGCATAACCAAAAATATGCCATTCCTTTTGGCAACCCAGACTTAATAGATGTACCTGAAACAGAGGATCATCTACCACCAAAGTAGGGGAAGCAAACTCAGCCAGCTGACGAAGTCAGGCGTGACCTCACGTCAGGAACCTACTGATACAATAGGTATAAAAAAATGATCCACATGTGTTTAGGGACAATTGGGCTGCTATATATGTCTTCCTCATAGAAGTTTTATATCATAGAGTCATAGAGTTCTACAGCACAGAAAGAGGCCCTTCGGCCCATCGTGCCCACGCTGGCCATCAAGCCCTGTCTATTCTAATCCCATTTTCCAGCACTTGGTCCGTAGCCTTGTATGCTATGGTGTTTCAAGTGCTCATCTAAATGCTTCTTGAATGTTGTGAGGGTTCCTGCCTCTACCACCCTTTCAGGCAGTGAGTTCCAGATTCCAACCACTCTCTGGGTGAAAAAGTTTTTCCTCAAATCCCCTCTTAACCTCCTGCCCCTTACCTTGAAACTATGCCCCCTGGTTATTGACCCCTCTACTAAGGGGAAAAGTTCCTTTCTATCTACCCTATCTATGCCCCTCATAATTTTGTACACCTCAATCAGGTCCCCCCTCAGCCTTCTCTGCTCTAAGGAAAACAACCCCAGCCTGCCCAGTCTCTCCTCATAGCTGAAGTGCTCCAGCCCAAGTAACATCCTGGTGAATGACTAATAACTGGGCCCCCTGTAAACAAAGCTTTCCCGCTTACCTCACTTCACTTTTGCAGGTGAGTGCAACACGGTTCTGGTACCTGGGCTGATGTTATTTACCGAGGATATTGTCTGCACTGCCTGTAAATAAACTTTGCTCAGAACTTCACGACCGAAGAATCTTGGAGGGAGGCTCCACACCACCTCCCCCATCCACCCTCCACTCCACCCCCACTTTTCCCCTCCTATTGTTATATATTTAGTTTTGTTTCCTAATTTATCTTAAGACCTTGCCCGCATCAGTAATTTGACAAGAAGTCAAGCTCCAATGTAAATGTTAACTCTGGTAAGGCTCAAACCCAGTTCTCCCAGATTGTAATGGACTATACTAGTTGGTTGCATCATCATGCTGTCCATGTAACTTTTGTCTCATATATAACTGGGCACGTATTAGAAGCTCAAACATTAAATCCCAGTATCAAACAAATTTCTCTCAACCCCACTTTACGCCCTCCCTCCACCGACACCCCCTCCGCCGACCCCCCTCCACCTCCACCGACCCCCCTCCACTGACCCCCCCTCCACCAACCCCCCTCCACCGACCCCCCTCCACCGACCCCCCTCCACCAAACCCCCTCCACCGACCCCCCTCCACGGACCCCCCTCCACGCACACCCTCCTCCATCCACCCCCCTCCACCACACCCCCATTCCATCAAACCCCCTCCACCGACCCCCACTCCATCAAACCCCCTCGACCGACCCCCCCTCCACCAACCCCCCCCTCCACGCACCCCCCTCCACGGACCCCCCCTCCACCGACCCCCCTCCACCGACCCCCCTCCGCCCACCCTCCTCCGCCCACCCCCCCTGCACCGAACCCCCCTCCACCGAACCCCTCCACCCACACCCCTCCACCGACCCCCCTTCACCCACCCCCCTCCACCGACCCCCTCCACGGACCCCCCCTCCACGCACCCCCCTCCGCCCACCCCCCTCCACCCACCCCCCTCTACCGACCCCCCTCCACCCACCCTCCTCCGCCCACCCCCCCTGCACCGAACCCCCCTCCACCGAACCCCTCCACCCACCCCCTCCACCCGCCCCCCTCCGCCGACTCCCCTCCACCCACCCCCCTCCGCCGACCCCCCTCCACCCACCCGCCTCCGCCCACCCCCCTCCGCCCACCCCCCTCCACCCACCCCCCTCTACCGACCCCCCTCCACCCACCCCCCTCCGCCCACCCTCCTCCGCCCACCCCCCCTGCAACGAACCCCCCTCCACCGAACCCCTCCACCCACCCCCTCCACCCACCCCCATCCGCCAACTCCCCTCCGCTGACCCCCCTCCGCCCACTCCCCTCCACCCACCCCCCTCCACCCACCCCCTCCGCCGACCCCCCCTCCGCCGACCCCCCTCCACCGAACCCCCCCTCCGCCGACTCCCCCCTCCCTCCCAATCTCCATATTGCAGTAAGTTTCAAGGGCACAAATTGAACCTTCAGCTTGACACCATAAAATATCTGAAATATTTGTACGCTGCGTATTTTGATCAAACTTACAATACTGATTATGATCACAGGCACAAAAAAGCTGCAAGCAAAGTATTCCTCCGTATTGAGCCAGCAACTGCGATAAAAAGATAAAAGATGGTTAGAACCTCAATGCTATGTAACGCACCTGGTTCCTGTAAGGTTCGATTACATTGTCGCAATCGTCAGCTAATTGCAGCCTCTGTGATCTTGCACAGCTTCCCACTCACCAGCACTACTGGTTCCCTGGGTTCCAGAGGAGTGACTTCAAGGGCTTTAACCTTCTTTTCAAATCCTTCGTTGCCTCAGCCCCATCCTATTTGGGAAATCTTCTCCAGCCACATGACCCAGCCTGGATCTGCCATTCCTCTGAATATGGATTATTGTTTATTCTCCGCCCCCCTCCATTGTAGTTCGATCTTTCCACCATTAAACCTCACCCTCAAGGCTGCACTGCTTTATTAACTCACTCCCTGCTTTCAAACGCCTCTTAAAAGCTGACCTCTTTTACCAAAATTTGGGTCTCCCAGTCAAAATCCACTTCTTCCCTTTGTAAAGGCATTTACAGGCGCAGCACTAGATTAGTGTTAACACTTGTTGATCATTCCATTCAATATTTTCTAATGCCATCTACTCAATTGAAGGTGAATTCGAAAAGAACTCTGTGTTGTGTGTGGCGATATCTGACGCTAGACACCTGATTAACTATGTAAATCTGAGCAATCCAATCAAATTTCCCAGACCAAATATCCTATTGTTTTATTGAATCTGACCAGCCCTTTCACACTCATCACCATTGCGGGGGGTAACGTTATGTCTCACCATTCACTGCAACTCACTAAGCCACTTCCAAAGGTGCACACAATTCTGTCCAAGAAGGCAAAGTGTTGAAAATAAAGGTTTCAATGTTTGACACCACATTAACAGAAACTTTACATGAACATTGCATGAAACACCCAAGTGCCTACCCTTGTGTGTTGTTATGATTGGACAAGGATGAGGGCGAGTGTGAGGGGTGGCTAGTGAGAGGGGAAGTGATAATGTAGATAGAGAGGGATGGGTGGAGGTGCAAGGTAAGTTGGTGTGAGTAAGGCTGTGCAGGAGTAGGGCAGGGAAGGCAGAGTGATAGGGATGTGATGAGTGGCACAGCATGATGGGGTTGAGTGTGGCTTTGCAGTAACGTTTCGTGATCTACTGAGATCATTGAAATGTTTGCGCCTCTGCAGCTGTCCTGGGGAGGTCTCTTTCACCCCTTGGAAGGGAAGAGAACCTCCCTGTGTGCTGTGACTCCCTCCATAAGCAGATGCAGCCTTGCACCTTTGTGCAGTGCTTGTCAGTGTTTGCAGCACCTCAATGCTGTAGAACATTGACAGCACAACTGTCAAAATGAATGTGGACATGGTCCCTTTAAGGAAACCAGTCATCAGATGATGTCATCAGACCCGCTTCCTTTTAATTGGCCAGGAACCTCGCAGGACGGGCTTAACAAGCCCAATCAGGGCAAAATCACTTGGAGGAGGCGGGATGAAGACGGGAGCAGGGTTTGAAGACGCCACCTACTCCGGCCGCACCGGACTCGCCACAGTTGGCGAAATCGCGGCCTGTGTCTGGGCTCCTACGTGAAGAGTAGTCACTTGGGTAATCCACCAGAGATTGACTGGAGCCTGGGGGCCTGATCCCCAGCGAGGATTCAATACCTCCAGGAGACAAGTGGAAGCAAAAGAGCGTCATTAAAAAAAAACCAGGGGACGTAACAGTCCAACTTTCCTCCCAAATCAGAATAAGAGACACAAACAAGTTTCATCGTTCACAAGAAGACACTTAAAAATGGAAACTCACTGAGATTGGGTACCATATCCATCGTGATAAACTGCTGCTGAAACCGCCACTATCAGAGCCGGAACTCCATAGCCGATGCAGTACATGTACCGCTTGAGGGGAATCCTTGGGGCAAAAACTACCTCCACCATCAGGTAGAGCTGGACACCCTCTAGGAACATCCAGGCAAAGACTGACAGAAAGGAGTAGTGGAGAACCCCTGCAATGATTCCACAAAGTATCTATAAACAAAATAGTCAAAAATAACTCATTTTAAATGTTCAAAAATTTTATTTTAATATTTATTTAAACCATTACGCTGATAAAAGGCCTTACACTCACTTTTATCAGGCGTAACAGTTTTGTGGGCATTCGCTGGGCAGTAGTTGGGCAAACAGCCCGACTCGCCACCTGCGAATGACTATTTCCTTCGGATTCATACGATCTGTCGAGCTGAAACTTGGCGGATCGCATGTTCCGGGTTTTCACGCCTCGCACGCGGAAACCCAGAACGTGCTGCAAGAAATCATGAAATTGGAAGAAATAACTTGAGACAACAAAGTCTCTTCAGACCGGTGTTAGAATAACTGGAGGGAAGCTTAGAATTTGCTGGTGTTCTTGGTTCCCTGCGGACGTTGTAACATTCTGCACCGTGGTGGTGACCTTGTTCCCAGACTCGCTGTCTGCTGTATGTGTGCTAGTTGGGTTGCTGACCGTATCTTTGATAATCTACCTTGGGCTCACCTGCAAGTTCAATGGAACAGTTCGACCCCAGCACTGTAGGGCATGAAGCGGTTAAACTACGAGGCACAGAAAAAGGTGCCAGTCATCTAAGTCTGCAGTTCTTGGAGAACACATTGATATTGGACAATGAAAGCTTTGACTCATGATTAACTCTGAAAAGGACACGGACATGGAACTGTGAGGCCTTGAACCATGATTGGATTCGATGGGAAAAATTAACATCTGGACAATGCTCTGAGTTTAACTGAAACAATGGGGGTCACGATCGACTTCCTGACATGAATGGAAGACACACTAGTCCTGAGCAGACCGTCAGCTAACCGGCCATCAACAGTAATAGAAATCACATTGTGTATGCGTTACAGGGAGCGGGTAAGGAGATACGGAGTTATCTTCGATCTCACAGCTCTGTACACCTCCGGTGATTGAATTACAGGTCAACGAGGTGTGAATATCGGGCAGTTCAGCAAACCGGCAACCGAAACTGGCTGGGGGAGGCCCAGCCGTGGGGCCAGGCGACTAAAAGAACTATAAGAAGGAGCGACATCGACTTGTGGACACTGCTGCAGTCAGGTGAAGAAGGACGGGGGGACCGGTCACCTCCAGATCCAGGGCCTGCGATCAATATCGGTAACGACCAGCCGCGTGGGCGATTGTAAGTTTCAGCCAAATCTCCAAGGGGTTTTTGTCTGTGGTTTGTTGGTTTTAATAAACTAACAGTTTTGGGTTGAGCCTAAACCTTTGTGTCGTGTATATCTTGTTCCTGTAAATCCAGAGTCCAAGAATCCTTGTAAGGCACAAGGGAACTGAACACCTTACCCACTTACCCACCCCTAAAAAGAGAGTAAAAGAGATATCTAAAGAGCTTCTAGCAGAGACGGTGAAGGGGAGGGAAGAGATGTTGGCGCACGCCAGCCGTCTGTCTGATCGAGACCGATACCAGCTGCTTGTCACAGTCATATGTCAACTCTGTCTATTTTGATTGTGTGTTGGATTAAACTGAAACTGCCGCTCTTTAATAAAATGCCTTACAACTCCTAAGACCCTTTGGGTAATCTGTGTGTGACCTGTGATCCAATTCTTACAGTGCGGGGCACTTACGACCACATAGTACGCAGTCGTAGGCCCCGGAAAATCCGGGGCCTATATTTTGAATGTTTGCAAAGCTGAAATCTGAGATGCCTTACAATCTCACAAGTGAGTCCCCGTGAAATCAGCCAGGGTTCTTCATCGCTGTTCGAGAGCGTGGGTATCCGCTGAAGACAGGATTGGGCTTGGCTATGATGACCCCGTCATCACTATCCTGCCTCACAATGAAAAAAAAATGGCCGGCTGGGTGAGGAGTCAAGGCTTGTGAACGCCTGGAGCCCAATCTTCAGGAAAGGAGCGAGGAAGAGCGAAGATTGAGGGAGATATCCACAGCCAAGGAAATTGGAAAAGAATTTCAAGGAATAAAACCAGAACAATTCAACCTTTTAAATAAGAAATTCAGTCTCCCGATTTTAAAGGGCGGGGCAGGTACAACGCGCAGGACCCTGCTTCCTTTCTGCAGGTGTCCCGCTCGCCTGCACGAAAGAGCAGTTTAAGATTGGGACAAGGCGGGAAGGCAGCGGTTCAGAGAGGGGTAAGTGACTGGCCTTAGTGGGACGTGAACCCTTTTTTCCATCAAATGTCTGACGAGACTGTGGGGCTGACTGGAAGATAGGAAAACAGGGGACAGCAGAAGATATTGTGGTTCGCCACGCTGCTTCCCTTCAGCATGTCGTCACTTTAATGAACGATCATTGGGCTTTCTTACCCGATTTCCCGTTTGCGAAATTCCAAAAAGGAAGACCAAATCAGCAACGAACAAACTCAGGCACAGGTTCTTGTGGATGGTGCACCTTGTGTCTTTAAGGGGATAGCAAGTGACAAAAGTGACAATCGCCAGGAACAGACACACCAGTGAGATGCTTAATCCAATGTAAGTGATGACATTAAGTGCAAACACAACTGGGAGATCCTGTGAAGACAATACAGGAAGATCAGTCATCCAGGATTATTTAACAATTACATTCTCCTTTATATCTGGGGAAGCCCTAACAGGAGTATTAGCGACTTCACAGGGAAATCTTGATAAAATGTAACAATGAGTTGTTGGATAGTGAATAGCGTCCGATTGAAGCGTGTCATTACGGCATCACAGTTGCGCTCAACATAGTGGCTGACACCTCAGATAACACAGTCTCCACACCCTCCTGGATATGCTGTCAGAGTTACATTCTCTGCAGCTTCATGTCCACCCATGTTTTGGGTGGGATTTGCATTGAACATCAGGGCAGATGCATAATGAGCGATAACCTAACAATTAGAGCTAGGCTGTTCGCGGGGGTGATGTCAGGAAGCACTTCTTCACACAAAGGGCAGTGGAAACCTAGAACTCTCTCCCCCAAAAAGCTGTTGAGGCTGGGGGGTCAATTGAAAAATTCAAAACCGAGATTGATAGATATTTGTTGGGTAAGGGTATTAAGGGTTAAGGAACCAAGGTGAGTAGATGGAGTTTAGATACAGATCAGCCATGATCTGATTGAATGGTGGAACAGGCTCGAGGGGTTGAATGACTCCTGTTCCTACATTCCAATGAATCGATAGCTCCTATTTTACATTATCGACCAAAGTCAAAATTACCCTCCAGGATGAATAGTGATGCAGAGAGAGATGGACGTTCCGGAGTTTTGTACTTATTATTATTGGAGATGATGAAATATTTCTACAGTCATAGAATCATAGGATGGTTACAGCACAGAAGGAGGCCATTCGGCCCGTCGAGCCCATGCCGGCTCTCTGCAAGAGCACTTCAGCTAGTCCCACCCCCCCGCCCTTTCCCCGTAGACCCTGCAATTCTTTTCCTTTTGAAAGCCACGATTGAATCTGCCTCCACCACCCTTTCAGGCAATGCATTCCAGATCTTAACCACTCGCTGCGTGAAAAATGTCGCCCTTGGTTCTTCTGACAATCACCTTAAATCTGTGTCCTCTGGTTCTCGACCCTTCCACCAATGCGAACAGTTTCTCTCTATCTACTCTGTCTAGACCCCTCACGATTTTGAACACCTCTATCAAATCTCCTCTCAACCTTCTCTGCTCTAAGGAGAACAACCCCAGCTTCTCCAGTCTATCCACATAACCGAAGCCCCTCATCCCTGGAACCATTCTTGTAAATGTTTTCTGCACCCTCTCTAAGGCCTTCACATCCTTCCTAAAGTGCGGTGCCCAGAATTGGACACAGTACTCCAGTTGAGGCCGGGCCAGTGTTTTAGAAAGGTTTAGCATAACTTCCTTGCTTTTGAACTCGATGCCTCTATGTATGAAGCCCAGGATCCCGTATGCTTTTTTTTAACCGCTATCTCAACCTGCCCTGCCACCTTCAACGATTTGAACTTTAATTCAGATTAAGTGGCTGGTACAGAATCTACGATCACGTGATTTGTACTTGGTCAGTCGTTTAATGGGCCGGGTTCTATGTTGTATATATAAATATATATTATAGCAGGCTATGAATAATTCTAACACAGTGTACAGTCATTTAAATTTTCAGAATACAATTTATTAAAAAACTAAAAACAATTTCGATTACATTTAACAATGTTGCTACGTATTTTGACAAGCCTGGCTGCAGCATCACGAAGAGCTTGGCTATCATTCATCAATGCAATAGTTTTATAAAAATAGGTTCAGGATTTGGTTACACATGGCCTGTCGAAGGAACGCTCCCGCGAGGGAACGCTTCAGCTGGAACTCCCTGTTCCTAATATTAGCTGCTGAACACTTGTTCCATTCATTTCGAAGAAGAGCAGGGGGAGTTCTCCCCAGCGTCCTGGCCAATATTTATCCCTCAACCAGCATTACTAAAACGGACGATCTGGTCATTATCACATTGCTGATTGGGGGAGCTTGCTGTGCGCAATATGGCTGCCGCGTTTCCTACATCACAACAGTGACTATGCTTCAATAAAGTACTTCATTGGCTGTAACACCCTGAGATTGACATCCTGAGGTCAATGCTCCCTGTAATTAATTTTTGGGGGGCCGCGCGGCCCCTTAAAGGGATGGCATGACCCATTCAAAATTCGGCCTATGCGTGGTTTTGTTTCAACTTAAAAACCAGCTCACCGGCTGCGTGGGCCCCCTGGAGTGCTGCGCGGCTTAAAGGGAACATTGCCTGAGGTTGTGAAAGGCGCTATATAAATGCAAGGGGGAAAAATTGATTCATGCCTCCCTTGGGGTGCTAACTTCGCCGGGTAGCGCCCCAGAAAAATTAGCACCCCCCGCGGCCGAAATTCATCAGTAGCGCCCCAAGAGGGAAACAGGGCACTACTGGAAGCGCCCCACCTCACTCTTGGGGTGCTGTGAGGGAATATCGCGGCGCTACGTGTTGCAGTGCGTACTGCAGGCCTTCCTCCCCTTCTTAAAGGGGAGGGGCCTTGCGCAGTGCAACCCGGGGCCCAGCTGGGCCACCAGGGATCGGAATGCCGACAAAAGAGCCCGGCACTCAAGAGAAGTGACAGGCTCACGGTGCGAAGCCGGCACTCCACGGCGGGGTGGTGGGGGGGCTGCAGAGGAGGCCGGGGACGGCAGACAGGGCGGGTGCTGGCAGGCGGCCAGCAACAAAAATGGCCGCCCGGCACCTCGCCTTTAATTAGCGCCGCCCCTGCCACAGGTTGGCCCCCCGTGACCCTGTTGGACATAGCGTCCGGCGGTAAACAGGGGGCGCTACCGAAGACTGCGGCCGGGGTGCTAGCAGGGCGCCGCGGGGCTCTAACGGTTACCGCCGCCGCTAACCTCCTGCTGAATTTTGCGGGAGGCGTTGGCGGTGCCGCGCCCGTGCGCTAGTTGCTTTGCTAGCGTGAACGGGAGGCGCAAAGCAACCGAATTTTTCCCCCCAAGTCTTTTATTTCCTTTATCTGAGAGTCCTGTCTGCTATTTTCATGGCAACAATAACCTATTATTTATTGACCCTCACTCCCTCTCTGTGCCTCCCTTTCGATATCTGTCTCCCGCTGTGCTTCCTCTTCCTCGCTACCTTTGCCTGTTTCTCTCTGCTTCACAGCTTCTCAGTCTCTCTTTGCCTTCTGCTTTATAATCACGTTTAGCGCCCTTCCTTACTGCCTCCCTCAGCAGACCCCCCCCCCCCCGACCTGTTGATTTATGTAGCGGATTATTCCGAACATTTGTACCTTTAGCGCCATCAGTACAGCGAAGCTGGAGAGGTGAAACGCTTTGCACACAGTGTGTGTTGTGTTGGACTCCATCAATTCACAGCCCTCGGTAGACCAGAGGCTTCCTGTTGCTGTGGGATTCCAGTAGACACAGCTCATCTTTGACTTGTTTTTATTGACCTGTAGGAAAGACAAGGAACCTTTCAGGAAACACAGAACATTTTGAGCACCTCTTCAGTTCCCAAGGATAGATACTCGCCATGCTTGTACTTACTGTCTATGATGGGGTGTATTTTTCCATATCACAGTGCAGCTGTAGTATCTTCCCACACCCGCACCCCCCCCAAACCCCCTCTTTAGGAAGCTTTTCAGCAGGATATTTAATTGAAAACTTTAATTTGTCGGGAGAATGTGAAGCAGCGGTCCAGTCCCCAGCGCACGTAGCCGGCACGTCAGTGCAGAGGCGATTTGCCTCTATACGCGGTGAACGCTAATCCCATCGGACTCCCCAGCAACGTCCTTTACGAGGGGAACGCTCTACGCACTGCCCTGGTCAATTTCAAAATTCCTTGCCGCCGCGCTTGTCGATGTCGTCCGTGGCTCAGTGAATATCACTCTCGCCTCGGAGTCACAGGGTTGTGGGTTCATAGTCCCACTCCGGAGACTTGAGCACATAAGCCAGGCTGACACTCGCAGTGCAGTACCGAGGGAATGCCGCAGTGTCGGAGGTGCCGTCTTTCGGATGAGACGTTAAACCGAGGCCCCGTCTGCTCTCTCAGGCGGACATAAAAGATCCCATGGCCACTATTTCGAAGAAGAGCAGGGGGAGTTAACCCCGGTGTCCTGGCCAATATTTATCCCTCAACCAACATCACTAAAAAAAATAGTTGACCTGGTCGTTATCACGTTGCTATTTGTGGGAGCTTGTTGTGCGCAAAAATTGGCTGCTGTGTTTCCTACATTACAACAGTGACAATACTTCCAAAAAAAAGTACTTAATTGGCTGTAAAGCGCTTTGAGATGTCAAGAGTTCAGGAAAGGTGATGTATAAAAGCAAGTCTTTTGTCTTCTTTCAGGAATTAACATTTAATAAAGGGGGGGTGATTCAAATACAATAAACTAGGACTGCAATACGAATCAGGTGGGGGGGTGGGGTGGAGAGTGAGGTGGAAGGTGATCCTTGAACTGCCCAAAATAGCCAGCCCGCTTAATACGGTTTAATCGACGCCTATGGTGTTGGCGAGTGGGTAGCGCCATTTACCCAATATAGGCGGCTGCCCGTGATCCGCGGCAACGGAGTAAGTGCTGGGGATTCTCCTTCTCCTGTGGCTCCCACTAAACTTGCTGCTATGTGTGGCTCTGCTCTAGGCCTGTATTCTCTAGAGTTTAGAAGAATGAGAGGTGATCTCATTAAAACATATACAATTCTTACAGGGTAGATGCAGGGAGGATGTGCCCCCTGGCTGGGGAGTCTAGAACCAGAGGGGGTCACAATCTCAAATTAAGCGGTCGGCCATTTAGGACTGAGATGAGGAGGGTGGCGAATCTTTGGAATCCTCTACCCCAGAGGGCTGTGGATGCTCAGTCGTTGTGTATATTCAAGACAGAGATCGATAGATTTTTGGATATTAAGGGAATCAAGGGATATGGGGATAGTGCAGGAAAGTGGAGATGAGGTAGAGGATCAGCCATGATCTTATAGAATGGCGGAGCAGGCTCGAAGGGCCGAGTGGCCTACTCCTGCTCCTGTTTCTTATGTTGTTATGTTCCAATGTTCTCTGGGCCTAGAGTGGAATGTCGAATGAGGTGCTTCAAGTTTGTTCTCCTTTTCTTGCTCGCCAGACAAAAAACAGGTCATGGAGGGGGCAGGGTTATCCCTGCTTCCAGCAGGTGAAAGGACCAGCTTAAAATCGGGGCTATTAAAGTAGACCCCGTATCAAATCCTGGGCATTTGCAGAACAGGAGATGGTGCCCCGCACCCGTGTGTCCACAGTTCTCGCTTAGTTCCTCTGCCGCTATAACCATTTGCCCGAGATCGATTGCCTTTGGGACGTGGCATTGGCCAGGCCCACTTATGGCCATCGCACAGCGAGCAAGCCTGCTTCAAGCAGCCGCACTTACCCGCTGGCCTTAAGCTGAGCGTTTCCGGGGCAACCTGGAGTCTCCGCCTCCTGGTGTGATGTCACAATCGGGGGGGAGGGGCGTGGGCAGAGGAAGTGCCATGCTCCCCTCCATCGGAATTTATCAATGGGAGCAGAAACCAGGCTCTCCCCAAATTCCCCCACTCAAGGTTACGGTAGTTCTGTGGTGAAAGCAAAGCAGAACTTCTAGCCTCCTTTATTTCAACTACACAGGATTGAAATGGTTCCCACGGGCTTAACAAACAATGAAAGAAAGAAAGGCTTGCATTTATATAAAGCCTTTCACGGCCACCGGACGTCTCAAAGCACTTAAAAGCCAATGATGTACTTTTTTTGAAGTGGAGTCACTGTTGTAATGTGGGAAACGTGGCAGCCAATGTGATAATGACCAGATAATCTGTTTTTTTAGTGATGTTGGTTGAGGGATAAATATTGGCCAGGATACCGGGGATAACTCCTCTGCTCTTCTTCGAAATAGTGCCACGGGATCTTTTACGTCCACCTGAGAGAGCAGACGGGGCCTCGGTTTAACGTCTCATCCTAAAGACGGCACCTCCGACAGTGCAGCACTCCCTCAGCACTGCACTGGGAGTGTCAGCCTCGCTTTATGTGCTCAAGTTCCTAGAGTGGGACTTGAACCCACAACCTACTGACTCAGAGGCGAGGGTGCCACCCACTGAGCCACAGCTGACAATGATGCCACTGCTAAATGAAGATTGTGAAATGGTGTCTCACAAACCTTACTGTGGTTGAAGGTGATGATGATGGGATGGGTCTGAAAGTTTTTCTTCCTGCTGCTTATCACCACTGTTAGTACTTGCGAGTGCAACACCATCTTCGGTTGATCAGATTTGGCTGTGTCCTCCACCTCTTCAGAACTATTGCCCAAAATGGCCTCCATGTTTTTGTGAACAAGTAAGGCAATGGCAGGAATTGTTTGATCTGTTCGTGAAATGTGAGAGAGCAAAGTTCTAGCACAGTCATCACACCAACTGAGCTCCATTTTCAACCCCTCAGATTATTATCTTGACATTTACTGCTCAAAAACTTGTGACCCTGGGAGCTTTTATATTCCACCTGAGAGGACCAACAAGGCCTCGGTTTGACGTCTATGTCCAAAATATGGCACTCCCTCGGCACTGCACTGGTAGCGTCAGCCTAGCTTTATGTGCTCAAGTCTCTGGACTAGGACTTGAACCCTCAATCTTCTGACTCAGAGGCGAGAGCGCTGTCCATTGAGCCACGACTGACACCTGCCATAGCTGCATTGGCAGCAAGGTACAACCAGCCAGGCCCTGGATGACATAAAACGTCAAACTCTTCTGAGAGCCAGAGGGGAACAGAAATGGTCAAAAGTGTGCTGTGAACAGTGGGGGTTAAATTCGGAAGCGGTCACGTTTGGAGGTCAGGGGTCGGCGATCTTGGGTCTGGGAGTGGCGGCAATTGTGGTAAGTAATTACCTGTTTTTGTTACTTACGCGATGTTTGGAGTTGGTTCTCTCTGAGGCAGCCAGCGCGGGCGAACCAATGCAGCAGCGGGGACCTGAAGCTGGTGTTAGGCCCCTTATTTGCATATGTAAAGGACCTAACGCCAGCTTCAGGTGCGAGTAACGGACACCTCTTGTTTGTCCTTTCCTAATTTTTTTTTTATTCGTTTATGGGATCTGGGCATCGCTGGCAAGGCCAGCATTTATTGCCCTGCCCTAGTTGCATTTGAGAAGGTGGTGGTGAGCCGCCTTCTTGAACCGCTGCAGTCCGTGTGGTGAAGGTGCTCCCACAGTGCTGTTAGGGAGGGAGTTCCAGGATTTTGACCCAGCGACGATGAAGGAACGACTGATATACTTCTAAGTCAGGATGGTGAGTGACTTGGAGGGGAACTTGGAGGTGGTGGTGTTCCCATGCACCTGCTGCACCTGACCCTGTAGGTGGTAGAGGTCGCGGGTTTGGGAGGTGCTGCCGAAGAAGCCTTGGCGAGTTGCTGCAGTGCATCTTGTAGATGGCACACACTGCAGCCACGGTGCGCCGGTGGTGGAGGGAGTGAATGTTTAAGGTGGTGGATGGGGTGCCAATCAAGTGGGCTGCTTTATCTTGGATGGTGTTGAGCTTCTTGAGTGTTGTTGGCACTGCACTCATCCAGGCAAGTGGAGAGTATTGCATCATACTCTGGACTTGTGCCTTGTAGATGGTGGAAAGGCTTTGGGGAGTCAGGAGGTGAGACACTCGCCGCAGAATACCTAGCCTCTGACCTGCTCTTGTCGCCACCGTATTTATGTGGCGGGCGGCGCAGTTCCAGTCGGAGGTGTGCGCATACTCCCTGCCCACCATTTTGGGGCCTTAGGAGGCTGTGTAAGTGCCTGAGAAACGGGCACCATGTGGCCCAATTTAACCCCCTATGAGTTCTAGACGGCTTGGGGTTTGTTTGTAATGCAGGGCAACGCCCCTCGTAACCCATAATAATCAGCAGTTAGCAGTGCTACTTTACCAGATGCTGTTTCAGCAAATACAGCTGGTTGGACCTCCACGGTGTTTCCCAGTGTCGATACTACTAACGGTTCTTCAGGGTTTATTTGGCGCCTTACACAAATTTCTAAAAATGCAAGAGTTGACTGTTAAATTCTGCTGTTATGATTCATATTTTCCTTCTTTAAAATTATCATTCATATCCAAGTTCCTATTAGGCCGTCAGCTTGCGTGCTTTTTAATTACTACTTTTTTTTTTATCTCCGTGACCTCCCTTCAAATCTAGATGGAAGTTCCCCCACCCTGTAAAGCTCGAAAAAGCCATGCTCAAAGGGAGTGTGGTCCAGTGTAATACAGGAAACTCTCGATTTACCGGCACCTAAATAACCGGAAATCTCTCTTTACCGGCAAAATTCAGGAGTAGGTTCAGGTAAGTTTCACTTCATATTAGTGGCCGTGTAACCGGGGTTCCTGGATCCGTGGCCGTGTAACCGGGGTTCCTGCACCTGTTGCCATGCAACAGGGACGCCGGGATCTGTGGCCGTGTACGGGGCTCTCGTACCTTAGTAAGTATACCTCTCTGTAATCCGGACTGTTTGATCAACCGGCACCACGCCGGTCCCGTCGGTGCTGGATAAAAAAGAGTTTCCTGTAATACTAAAGTTTCTTTGAACACAGCTTCTCCACTCACAGTGTGGGATTGGGGAATTTACCCTCAATTATCTGACATGGATCAAATCTTGGCCGGTCTTAACCCAGTTTCTGATCTAGATGTTTCAAACTTGTATTGAACCTTGGTTAGACCACACTTGGAGGACTGCGTACAGTTCTGGTCGCCATATAAAAAGGATATAGAGGCACTGGAGAGGGTGCAGTGAAGATTTACAAGGATGATACCAGAAATGCGAGGGTGTACCTATCAGGAAAGGATGAACAGGCTGGGTCTCTTTTTTCTCGAAAAAAGAAGGCTGAGGGGTGACCCAATAGAGGTCTTTAAAATCATGAAAGGTTTTGATAGAGTGGATACAGAGAGAGTGTTTCCACTTGTGGGGAAGAACATAACTATAGGCCATCAATATAAGATAGTCACCAAGAAATCAAATAGGGAATTCAGGAGAAACTTCTTTACCCAGAGAGTGGTGAGAATGTGGAACTCGCTACCACAGGGAGTGGTTGAAGCGAATAGTATAGATGCATTTAAGGGGAGGCTAGATAATCATATGAGGGGGAAGGGAATCGAGGGTTACGCTGATAGAGTTAGATGAGGAAAGACGGGAGGAGGCTCGAGTGGAGCATAAACGCCGGCATGGACTGGTTGGACCGAATGGCCTGTTTCTGTGCCGTATATCCGATGTAATCCTATGTAAACGTTAAAAAGATTCACTAGGGTAAATACGGAGAAACTATTTCCTCTGGTGGAGGGATCAAGAGCAAGGGGGGCATCATCTTAAAATTAAAACTGGGCCTTTCGGGAGAAAAGTCAGGAAGCACGGTTTCACACGAAGGGTGGTAGAAATCTGGGCTTTCTAGTTTCTGGTACAGTGAGTGGAGTTTCTAGTGTCTGATAAGGGGGAAGTGAGGCCACTCGAGTCGTACAACCACGACTGAAATATTTGAAAACCATTAGCGCATTACCAAAGTCTTCCGTTGATTTTCGCTCTTCGCTTTGATTCAATGAAGCTTCGACTAAAGATATCAGGGTGCTTTCTGCATTCTCCAGGAGCCTCGTGACCTTGCTGGGTTGGTCTGATTGTCTGTCGATCTCTGACATATTTTTGTAGAGAGCCTGTATTTGACATGTGCTCATACACTGTAAGCAAATAAGGAGTGAAAGAGCGAGAAAACAAATGGTCATTTCAAAAAAAACATGGTTATGTTGGCGATACAGTACCGCAAACGGGCAATAAAATGTCAACTATCACTCCTCAACGCATTCATTGATAGATTTCCTATTTGTATTAATAGCCTGTTCACAAAAGATGTGGATTATTAAAAATATAGGGGTCGAGCTTCCACTGTCAACGCAGTCTGGGCGGAATCGACCGAACCAGCGCAAAAAGATCGCTCCTGCTGCATTACAATAGGAAAAAGAAAAGAACTTGCATTTCTATAGCGCCTTTCACAACCTCAGGACATCCCACAGCATCTTACAGCCAATGAGGTACATTTTAAGTGTAGTTCGTCCTGGTGTCCTGGCCAATACCTATCCCACAAGCAACATTCACTAAAACAGATCATCTGGGTCATTATCACATTTCAGATTGTGGGATCTTGCTGTGTGCAAATTGGCTGCCGTGTTTCCCACATTACATCAGTGACTACACTCCAAAAAGTACTATGTTGGCTGTAAACCTTTCATAATTTATTGGATCCTCACGTAAACTTCTCGATTCCAGCGGGAAAGCTTCAAATTTATAAGCCTTTCCTCAAAAATTAGTTTTTTTGAAAGATGTAAACAGGTAACGTGACTTGGACTGTGAGCATCGAACTGGAGGAAATAGGTTCACAGTTAACCAGCCTCAATGAGACTCGAAGCTCGAAGAAACTCCCCCCTCCCGCCAACTACCCCACACCACCAACACAATGGTTGATACTAAAACGATTAACCCCTCTCAATAAAGAGCTGTTTGGCAATGAGATTGGAGGCTACAGGGATAGAAATAGACCGAGATGGACAGATATCTCATGGTTGCTATGTCATGTTGCAGTTTGTGGGAGCTTGCTGTGTGCAAATTGGCTGTTGCGTTTCCCACAGTACAACAGCGACTACACTTCAAAAATACCTTATTGACTGCGAAGTGCTTTGGGACATCTTGAGGTCATGAAAGGCGCTATAGAAATGCAAGAGGGGAATAAGTTGGTTGCCTCCGGGGGGCGCTAACGGGGCACTAGGAAGTTAGCACCCGAGCGTGGCGATTTTAGCGCCGCTCGCGAAATTGACCAGTGCTAAACACTACCGCCAAGAACTCCTGCGCCCACAGGTCGTGACGTCCCGGTAGCGTCCCGGACCGGATATTGAGTGGCGCCCCCTGCCTTTCTGCCTGCTGCTAGCAACAACAGGTAGAGGGGAATGTTTTGCAGTCGGGAAGGGGCTGGGCAAGCGCTATTTAAAGGCGGGCGCATCCTGCCTTTTCTTCTTGGCAAAATTTTTAGTACACGCAGGTTGAGAGGGAGAGAGACGTCTGGAGAGATTTAACGCTGTCCTAAGGAGTTTTGGCCCTCAGAACCACTTTTGAGGTTCCTAAGCGCCGAGCTCTTTCCCTGGGCCTATCCATTAGTGCTTCCAACACAATTGCTTTCGAGGTCTCTCCAGGCCGAAATTCAAGGCTGCAATGAGCAGGGGGTGGCTGGCCAGAAAGATGGCCCCTCCCCTTTAAGAACTGGCCGGCGCCAGTCTGTCTGGCTTCCATGGTAACGGACATCGCCTGAGCTTCGGTAGCGTTCTGAGGTAGCGCCTCGCTCCCCGACGTTAGCGCCTTAAGAGAGGTGTGTAGCGCCTGATTTAGCGCTCAAATCACCGCCAGGGGCGATAGAGGCGAATTTTGCAGTCGGAGGCGATAATTAGCGCCGGGCACTAAACTGTGCGCCCGGCCGATATTAGCGCCCCAAAATGGGCGATACCCAATTTCACCCCCAAGTTCTTTATTCCTTATTTTTCATTACTTGAGCCACGTACCATTTGGTCAGATACTTCCGAGTTGGCATCACGTGATGGGTGCTTGTTGAAATGACAGTCTATTTCACAATCTGGGGGAATGAAGGCACAGGTTAGTATCACACGCTACATTCCAGAATTATTCACAGCTCATATCTGCCCCATGGTGTTTTTACTGGGAACTCTCATTTCATGCTACATGATCTGTGGCCTCAGGTTCACTTCGTGAAGATTTTGAAGCCTGACGTTGACAAATAGCTCAGGTTTTACCGGGAATTTCAAACCATGTTTTAATTTTTTTGAACACTTAGCATTGTAGCACTTGTTGGGTGATTGAGGGGGGCACTCCGGGACACACGAGTATTAACATCAGGCTAGATGACGGAGACATCTACAAACAGTGAACTCCAGCCTGAGTGCCAACCGCAACTTGACATTGTTGTTAAAGAGCCAAAAGTCGAATTCGCTATCTGAGGCACTTCAGAGTTCAAAAACAAAATATTCAGCATAGAAATCACAGGCCTGGAAATTGTTCTGTGCAGCGCATGTTTTTTTTTCGGGAGCTACTGGGACTACTAAGGCCCCAACATGGCGGGCAGGAAGCGTGCGCACATTTCCGGCCAGAATTGCGCCGTCCACCATATTGGGTAAGGGCATCTGAGGCTGTCGTTAGGCCCTTTGCATGTGCAAGCAAGGGGGGTCTAATGGCTGTTTGAGGCCCCCCTCTCCAACATTGGTTTGCCCTGAGTGAAACCAGGCCCAGGGATCACCTGCTAGGCCCAACCAAGAATGTAAGGAACCCCCGGTTCCCCGTCCCCGCGGCTCCCGGATGTAATCAGAGAACAATAACTATACTTTTGTCGACACTTGCACAGTAATATGCTACTAGTGACTGCTGTGGCCCAGTGGGTAGCACTCTCTTGCCTCTGAGTGTATGAATTGGTTGTGGGTTCAAGTCCCACTCCAGAGACTTGAGCACCAAAATCCAGTGGAGTGCTGAGGGAGTGCTGCACTGTCGGAGGTGCCGTCTTTCGGATGAGACGTTAAACCGACGCCCCGCCTGCTCTCTCAGGTGGATGTAAAAGATCCCATGCCACTATTTTGAAGAAGAGCAGGGGAGTTATCCCCGGTGTCCTGGGCAATATTTATCCCTCAACCAACATCACTAAAAAACAGATTATCTGGTCATTATCACATTGCTGTTTGTGGGAGCTTGCTGTTTGCAAATTGGCTGTTGTGTTTCACACATTACAACAGTGACGACATTTCAACAAAGTACTTCATTGGCTGTAAAGCGCTTTGGGATGTCCGGTGGTCGTGAAAGGCGCAATAGAAATGCAAGTCTGCCTTTCTTATTTTTTACCATCGTCAATTTAAAATAGAAAATCAAAATACATTTCAGTCACAGCTTTGACCAGCCAGAGGTTAAGTTGTTCACCCCTAATGCTTGTTATTCATTAATCCCAAGAATGCAGTATTGTAGAAAAGGGTCTCTTTACCAAACAGGTTCAGAAAGAGCTCAAAGCACGTGGCGGAATTACTAGTTGGACTATGACCCGATGGTGCTGCCCGTCAGCAGCCAGTCTCCATAAATAGTTCAGTCAATACGATTTTAAATGTTCTTAAAGACATTGATTTTCATAGAATCATTGAATAGTACAGCACAGAAGGAGGCCATTCGTCCCGTCAAGTCTGCGCTGGCTCTTTCGAAAAAAAGAAAGACTTGCATTTATATAGCACCTTCCACGACCACCGGAAGTCCCAAAGTGCTTTACAGCCAATGAAGTACTTTTTGAAGTGTAGCCACTGTTGTAATGTGGGAAACGCAGCAGCCAATTTGTGCACAGCAAGCTCCCACCAACAGCAATGTGATAATGTCCCAGATAATCTGTTTTAGTGATGTTGGTTGAGGGATAAATATTGGCCAGGACGCCGGGGAGAACTCCCCTGCTCTTCTTCGAAATGGTGCCATGGGATCTTTTACGTCCACCTGAGAGGGCAGACGGGGCCTCGGTTTAACGTCCCATCTGAAAGACGGCACCTCCAACAGTGCAGCACTCCCTCAGCACTGCACTGGGAGTGTTAGCCTAGCTTTTTGTGCGCCAGTCCCTGGAGTGGGACTTGAACCAACAACCTTCTGACTCAGAGGCGAGAGAGTGCTACCCACTGAGCCACAGCAGAAGAGCAATCCAGTTAGTCCCACTCCCCCGCTCTATCCCCATATCCCTGCAATTTTTTCTCCTTCAAGTCTTTATCCAATTCCCTTTTGAAGGCTACTATTGAATCTGTATCCACCACCCTATCAGGCAGCGCATTCCAAATCCTAACCACTCGTTGTGTAAAAATGTTTTCCCTCATGTCGCCTCTGGTCCTTTTGCCAATCACCTTAAATCTGTGCCCTCTGGTTATCGACCCTTCAGCCATTGGAAACAGTTTCTATTTATTTACTTCATCTAAACCCTTCCTGATTTTAAACACTTCCATCAAATCTCCTCTTAGCCTTCTCTGCTCCAAGGAGAACAACCCCACCTTCTCCAGTCTATCTGTGTAACTGTAAAACCTCATCCCTGGAACCATTCTAGTAAATCCCTTCTGTACCCTCTCCAAAACCTTCATGTCCTTCCTAAAGTGCGGTGCCCAGAATTGGACACAATACTCCAGCTGGGGCCGAACTAGTGTTTTATATAAAAACAGAAAATGCTGGAGATACTCAGCAGGTCAGGCAGCATCTGTGGAGAGAGAAACAGAGTTAACGTTTCAGGTCGATGACCCTTCGTCAGAACTGGAAGAAGCTGGAGATGGAACAGGTTTTTAAGCAGGTGCGGGGGCAGGGAAAGGGGGGAGGGGAGGAAAGAACAAAAGGGAAGGTCTGTGATAGGGTGGAAGGCAGGAGAGATTAAGAGATAAAAGGGATGATGGTGCGAGGCAAAAGGAGAGGTAATGGGACAAGGTAAGAAACAAAAGATGACTCTAGATGAAGTGTAAATGGCGATGGCAGAATGATCGACAGCTGCCATGTGGGAGAGAGAAAAAAAATGATAGGGGCCGAGGTTATAGTCTGAAATTGTTGAACTCGATTCCAAATTAGTGTTTTATACAGGTTTAGCATAACCTGCTGGCTTCTGTACCCAATGCCACTATTTATAAAGCTCAGGATCCCATATACTTTATTAACTGAAAGGTTTTGTCCCCCAAACATTCAAAAGAGGAATATTTATTGTCAACGTTCCAGGATAAAGTGCGCTTTTTTCCTAAAGTGTCAATGACGATTACAATGATCACTCACCGGAACAACTGGTTTTTCTGCCTTCCCCAGGTTTCGACTTGAATACACAGCAAAAGTTTCCAATTGTATTGACACAGGATGCACCAGCGCCACATTTTGTTGGAGCAATATGGCACTCGTCCGTATCTGTAAATAAATGGTGAAGTACAGTCTTTTTGATTAGTTCAATGGTCCAGTCCATGAAAGAAAGAAAGACTTACATTTCTATAGCGCCTTTCACGAACACCGGATGTCTCAAAGCACTTTACAGCCAATGAAGTACTTTTGTGGAGTGGAGTCACTGTTGTAATGTGGGAAACGCGGCTGCCAATTTGTGCACAGCAAGCTCCCACAAACAGCAATGTGATAATGACCAGATAATCTGTTTTAGTGATGTTGATTGAGGGATAAATATTGGCCAGGACACCGGGGAGAACTCTCCTGCTTTTCTTTGAAATAGTGCCCTGGGATCTTTTACGTCCACCTGAGAGTGCAGACGGGGCCTCGGTTTAAAGTCTCATCTGAAAGTCGGCACTCTGAAGTCCCCCCCCCACCCAGAGTACATTCTGTGCCCTCGCTACTCTCACTGCTTCTTCCAAGTGGTGTTCAACATGGAGGAGTACTGATTCATCGGCTGAGGGAAGAGCGGTAGGTGGTAATCAGCAGGAGGTTTCCTTGCCCACGCTTGACCTGAAGCCATGAGACTTCATGGGGTCTGGAGTCAATGTTGAGAACTCCCAGGGCCACTCCTTCCCGACTGTCTACCACTGCGCCGCCAACCCTGGCTTGGCTTTAATTACACTGCAAGAACAATTATCAAACAGTGGAAATAATCAATGCAGTTAATAGAACCAGAAGATCTTACCTTTACAGTATGGTCTTCCAGTTGTACAGTTGAATTGTGGCAGACATAAACGAAACCCTTTCTGACAGTGGCATTCTTGGCTCCCGGTGGAGGTACGGCACACTGAACCATGCGGACATGGGTTTGCAAGACACGCGTTGATATCTGAAAAACATGTAACAATTGTGATCAACTCATTGGAATGCTGTGCTCCAACATGATGGGAGTTGCAAATATGCTCAGTCGTGTTTAATTTATTGTTGATGCTAATGTTAATCAAAGCGGGGTAGAATTTCCCTGGAGCCCTCCTGATCTCGAGCTGTAACTTCGACAGAGGATTGGCAGGAACCATGTGGAAAGGGTCGAAATGGCCGTTTCTCCAGGGCTTCGTGTCGATCTCCTGCCAACGTTGAGGAAACCACCACCTACAGCCACAACAAATTCCATTTACAGGAAACTCGTTTAAACGGCACCTAAATATCAGGAATTCTCTATTAACCGGCAAAATTCATACTCCGAAAACACCTCAATAACCGGCAACGTTGCTGAGTCCGAGGCTCCCGCGGTGGCCGAGTTAGTCAGGGGGGTAGTTCTCCAAACTGCCACTACTCGCTTCTTGGCGCTGTCGGAAGTCCGAACACCTCAATAACAGGGGTCTGACTGTTTGTTAAAAATAGCCTCGGTAGATAACCCTCTCCGTCATCCAGAATTTTTAATCAACCGGCACCATCCCGGTCCCGTCGGTGCCGGATACCAGAGAGTTTCCTGTATATAGGATTTTAAATGTGGACAAATGTCCCGAAGCACTTCATAGAGGCTCATTCAGACAAAAATGGACATCTTGCCAAAGAAGTCGGGGTGACCAAAACTTGGGTCAAAAGTAGGGTCTTAAAGGAGGAGAAGGAGGTGAAGAGGTTTAGGGAGGACATTCCAGTGGAAACAGATGAAGACAGTCCCACTGAGCTGGACGTCGGCGAAGAGACTTTGGAGGAGGATGGTGTGGTTGGCTGTGCCAAAGACTGCAAAGAGGTCAAGAATGATGAGAAGGGATAGTGCATCATGGTCACAGTCATAGAGAATGTAATTTGTGACTTTGCTTAGGGCTGTTTTAGTGCTGTGATGAGGCTGAAACCTGATTGAAGAGATTCAAACATGGAGTTGCAGGGCAGATGGGCATGGATATGAGAGACACAACATGTTCAAGGCATTGGTGAGGAATGACAAGCTGGAGATGGGGCACGTTTGCAAGGACAGATGGATCAAGGCTGGTTTTTTTTGAGGAGAGGGGTGATGACGGCAGATTTGAAAGGGAGGGGAACAGCACCTGAGCGGAGAGAGCCTTATACAATATCAGCTAGCATGGGGGCCAGGAAGGGAAGCTCGCTGGTCAGCAGTTTAGTGGGTCGAGAAAGCAGGAGGTGGGCCTCATGGACAAGTTGAGCTTGGAGAGGGAATGAGGGGAGATAGGAGTGAAACTAGAGAAAGACCCGGGTTTAGGGATAGGGCAGGGAGCATCTTTGGAGAAGTTTGACTCATTGGGCAACGGGAAGAGGGGGAAGCAGCAGAGAGAGATGACTGAATGGTCTCAATCTTAGTGACAAAGAAGTTCATGAGGTCCTTGCGCTTGTTGGCGAAGGTGAGGGTGGAGAGGGCGGGGCAGAGGGGTTTAAGGAGATGGTTGTTTGTGGAGAAAAGAATCCAGGAGGATCTTTCTTCTGCTTTATAATCCTGCACTAGTGAATGGTTGCAGTAGAGAAGGGCAGGGCCCCGATAGTGCTTGATGTGGTCCAGCCAGATCTGGATATTTGAACCAGTTGCACCAGGTATGCTCAAAGCTGCACCCCTTGGACATGAGTGAGCAAAGGCGGGACTATACCAGCAGGAATGATCAGGAGCGGGAACCCTTGCTGATTGTTCTATCCCTCGGCCAAGAGTCAACTGTCGTCAGTCAGCTGCGATCAGTTAGCTCAGTACAATTGAAGATGGGTCTTTCCTGCTCTGATGGGGCTCCGTTCCACACTAGGGAATGCCGGGGAAGTAGAGGGGAATTTTGTTAACATGTTGATACTGTAACTCTGATCTATAAATGTAAAAAAAAACAATGTTTACTAGAATTATGGGTGGAGCATCTTAAATTTATATAATAATTCCCCTATCATGAACATATAAGGACGCAGATTTAAAATAATTGGCAGAAGAATCAGGAGTGAGAGGAGGAGAATTTGTTTTACGTGTTTGTACGATCTGGAATGCACTGCCTGAAAGGGTGGTGGAAGCAGATTTAATAGTAAGTTTCAAAAAGGAATTGGATCTCTACTTGAAAAGGAAAAATGTGCAGGGATAACCCTTCAATAGTGACATTCAAAAGAGAATTGGATAAATACTTGAAGGGAAAACATGTGCAGGGCTATGGGGAAAAGCAGGGGGAGTGGGTCTAATTGGAGAGCTCTTTCAAAGAGCGGGCACAGGCAGGATGGACGGAATGGCCTCCTTCTGTGCTGTATCATTCTATGTTCCTGTAATCCCCTGTGGGATTTTTTGTTCAATGTATCTGAGCGGGTAAGGTACCATTTAGTAGATGTGAAGGAAGGAACATGTTTGTGACGTTGGTCGTGTGGCCACTCTGCCCCACACTGTTACCAGCGTCATCTCCAGGTCAGCCTAAGGAAAAGGACAAAGGTCAGATGCCACCGAGGGGGTATTGAAATTCTCGACCACCATGACAGCCGCTTTTGTGGGGTGAGTGAGCCACTGAGTCACCGTGTGGTGAGAGGAGCAGGGCTGTGCTCTTGTACCAACATTTCCCCGATGGCTTTGGGTTCATTGCAGTTGATAGAAGTGGCTCTTATATTTTTTTTTATTCGTTCATGGGATGTGGGCGGCGCTGGCAAGGCCAGCATTTAGTGCCCATCCCTAGTTGCCCTCGAGAAGGTGGTGGTGAGCCGTCTTCTTGAACCACTGCAGTGCTGTTAGGCAGGGAGTTCCAGGATTCTGTACCAAGTGACGATGAAGGATCGGCGATATACTTCCAAGTCAGGATGGTGTGTGTGACTTGGAGGGGAACTTGGAGGTGGTGGTGTTCCCATGCACCTGCTGCCCTTGTCCTTCTAGGTGGAAGAGGTCGCGGGTTTGGGAGATGCTGTCGAAGAAGCCTTGGCGAGTTGCTGCAGTGCATCTTGTAGATGGTACACACTGCAGCCACAGTACGCCGGTGGTGGAGGGAGTGAATGTTTAAGGTGGTGGACGGGGTGCCAATCAAGCGGGCTGCTTTGTCTTGGCTTATTGAAGCCACTAGATGGAGCCTCATGCAATAACTTCAACCTGAGATGCTACGAGTGACTCAACAATTCGGCCAACCATTAACCATAGTGTTAGATGTTCTGTTCTTTAAAGTATAGTTTCAGGTTCACCAAGGTTAGGGCCCAAAGTGGAACCGTTTCCATTTCAAACAACCAAGTGTAAGCATCAAGAATTCCCGGTTCAGGCGTGACAACAGTGAGATGCAGAGGAAAGCTTCCATCCCATTAAACTCAGTGACACCTGATCATGTTTGAGAGGATCACGAGTGTCTTTTCTTTTTACCAGATCTCTCCACCCGCCTCCTCTCCTGACGGTACCGGCTTCTGCTGGAGCATTCCATGGTCCAGACTAGGACTGGACAGACTAGATGCAGGAAGGATGTTCCTGATGGCCGGGGAGTCCAGAACCAGGGGTCACAGTCTAAGGATAAGGGGTAAGCCATTTAGGACTGAGATAAGGAGGAATTTCTTCACCCAGAGACTGGTGAACCTGTGGAATTCTCTACCACAGAAGGCAGTGGAGGCCAATTCATTAAATATATTCAAGAAGGAGTTGGATATATTTCTTAAAGCTAGCGGGATCAAGGGGTATGGGGAGAAAGCAGGGACAGGGTACTGAATGTGGATGATCAGCTATGATCGCATTGAATGGCGGAGCAGGCTCGAGGGGCCGAATGGCCTACTCCTGCTCCTATTTTCTATGTTTCTATGTTTCAATGGTCATTATTCTCCATTATGCACCTCCCCCTAGATAGTGAGTGTCACTGGGCTGTTTGACTGTGGAGACCAGCCCAATTCTGCCTTCAACCCAATGCCCTCAAACATGTTCTTTCCAGCAGGTGTCACTGCATAACAATGAGAACCCTTGGTTAAATTCAGACAATTGTAACGTCTCCCAGTTGAGTTCAGGACAATACCTGGTCTGTTTAGCTCTGTTCTATATTGAGCAGTGAAGTAATAACAACCACCGAGGGAACAAAAGAGTCTACCATAACCACCCCAACTTATATAATACTTAATTATGTGTCAGCCGTGGCTCAGTGGGCAGCACCCTCACCTCCGAGTTGTGGATTCAAGCCCCACTCCAGAGACTTGAACACAAAAATCTAGGCTGACGCTTCCAGTGCAGTACTGAGGGAGTGCCGCACTGTCAGAGGTGCCGTCTTTCGGATGAGACGTTAAACCGAGGCCCCGCCTGCTCTCTCAGGTGGATGTAAAAGATCCCGCGGCCACTATTTCAAAGAAGAGGAGAGTTATCCCCAGTGTCCTGGCCAATATTTATCCTTCAATCAACATCACTAAAACACATTATCTGGTCATTATGACATTGCTGTTTGTGGGAGCTTGCTGTGCGCAAATTGGCTGCCACGTTTCCTACATTAGAACAGTGACTATACTTCATTGGCTGTAAAGTGTTTTGGTGGTTGTGAAAGGCGCTATATAAATGCAGGTCTTTCTTTTTGTCTCCAACACACACACAACGTAATACAAATACCCTGCATGCACACCGCCTAATATATTTTTACTTACTGTAATCTTAAGAGTATATCTCCACGCTTACCCCGTCTTTGTAATATGAACATGTACATATGTGCGCTCATTCTTACACGCTGTTTAATATAATTATCCAACCACACTGATTAATATCACATTTTGGACATTTCTATTTGCACATTCAGTTCTGCAGCATTGCTACATGTGTGTCTGCACACTCTCTGTGTCTCTCTTGCACACTGGCAGGGGTTTTCCACTTTTGTGCTTGCCAGCCCATAATTTCACAACCATTATAGTGAATGGGCAGGAAATTGGGGGCTGAGGTCACAGCAGTAGGAAACCCTGGCCTCTCTGTCTCTCACACACACGCTCTCAAATTCTCTGTCTCGCACATTCCCTTTGTCCCTCTCCTCTCTCTGCCTCATGCGCTCTCATTCACTCTCTCAGTAATGTGCATGTTTGAAGGGAGAAGGCGGCACTTCACTACGATCTGAAGACGCCTCTCACCACATGTTTCCAGTACTTTTTCCGATCTGGTTTATTGTGATTCGGACCAGTCTGAGTTGTAACTTAAATGCCGAAAGGGCACCCTATCTGGGAATGAAAGACATTTATATAGCGCCTTTCACAACTTCAGTACGTCCCAAAGCAATTTAGATCCAATGAAGTACTTTTTGACGTGTAGTCACTGTTGCAATGTCGGCAACACGGCAGCCAATTTGCGCACAGCATAGAAACATAGAAGATAGGAGCAGGAGTAGGCCATTCGGCCCCTCGAGCCTGCTCCGCCATTCAATACGATCATGGCTGATCATCCAAATTCAGTACCCTGTCCCTGCTTTCTCCCCATACCTCTTGATCCCGCTAGCCTTGAGAAATATATCCAACTCCTTCTTGAATATATTTAATGAATTGGCCTCTACTGCCTTCTGTGGTAGAGAATTCCACAGGTTCACCACTCTCTGGGTGAAGAAATTCCTCCTCATTTCTGTCCTAAATGGCTTACCCCTTATCCTTAGACTGTGACCCCTGGTTCTGGACTCCCCGACCATCGGAAACATTCTTCCTGCATCTAGTCTGTCCAGTCCTGTCAGAATTTTATAAGTTTCATAAACAGCAATGTGATAATGACCAGATCATCTGTTATAGTGATGTTAGTTGAGGGATAAATATTGGCCCAGGACACTGGGGAGAACTCACCTGCTCTTCTTCAACATAGTGCCATGGGATAGATTACATCCACCCAAGAGGGCAGACAGGACCTTGGTTTAACATCTCCTCCAAAAATTGGCACTTCCAACAGTGCAGCACTCCCTCAGTACTACACTGGAGCATCAGCATAGATTTTGTGCTTAGGTGTCTGGAGTGGGATTTGAACCCACAACCTTCGAGGGTGAGAGTGCCGCCCACTGAGCCACAGCTGAGCTAGTTTCAGTGTTGAACCTCCAGTTTATTTCAGAGCTCTAAAGTTTTTAACAAGGCTTGAAGTGCACGCTCCATCAGCAGATTTAATCTCACGCGTTCTATTTACTTTACATAGATGAGGGTACATGATGAATTCTTTATAAAAACATACTTATGCCTCCTACATTCCCCAATGATTCATTTGGGTAGCTGCACCGCACAGTAAGTACACAGTATGACATCTGGTCTGTTTCACCAAGTTATCTGATCACAGGTGGCTAGCAGTGGCATGCTATGACTGGTGCCAGTGCCACTGAGCTCGGGAGTGGGACAACAGAGCATCCTTCAGGAGTCATGTTCTGGATTATTGCCCAGTGGCCCCCTGGTTGAGTGTGTGTGTGTGTGTGTGTGTGTGTGTATGTGTGTGTGTGTGTGTGTGATGGGAGTCAGGACTCGCACATGAGGAGTTGGCACTTGACCAGGTAACAGGAGGCTGCCAGTGTTTCTGGAGTTGCCCCCCAGAGAGAATCAGCCTCTTTAGTATCAGAAAAGAAAACATTTTGGGGGGAAACATATACAGGAAACTCTCTGGCTGATCATCCAAATTCAGTACCCTGTCCCTGCTTTCTCCCCATACCTCTTGATCCCGCTAGCCTTGAGAAATATATCCAACTCCTTCTTGAATATATTTAATGAATTGGCCTCTACTGCCTTCTGTGGTAGAGAATTCCACAGGTTCACCACTCTCTGGGTGAAGAAATTCCTCCTCATTTCTGCCCTAAATGGCTTACCCCTTATCCTTAGACTGTGACCCCTGGTTCTGGACTCCCCGACCATCGGAAACATTCTTCCTGCATCTAGTCTGTCCAGTCCTGTCAGAATTTTATAAGTTTCATAAACAGCAATGTGATAATGACCAGATCATCTGTTATAGTGATGTTAGTTGAGGGATAAATATTGGCCCAGGACACTGGGGAGAACTCACCTGCTCTTCTTCAACATAGTGCCATGGGATAGATTACATCCACCCAAGAGGGCAGACAGGACCTTGGTTTAACATCTCCTCCAAAAATTGGCACTTCCAACAGTGCAGCACTCCCTCAGTACTACACTGGAGCATCAGCATAGATTTTGTGCTTAGGTGTCTGGAGTGAGATTTGAACCCACAACCTTCGAGGGTGAGAGTGCCGCCCACTGAGCCACAGCTGAGCTAGTTTCAGTGTTGAACCTCCAGTTTATTTCAGAGCTCTAAAGTTTTTAACAAGGCTTGAAGTGCACGCTCCATCAGCAGATTTAATCTCACGCGTTCTATTTACTTTACATAGATGAGGGTACATGATGAATTCTTTATAAAAACATACTTATGCCTCCTACATTCCCCAATGATTCATTTGGGTAGCTGCACCGCACAGTAAGTACACAGTATGACATCTGGTCTGTTTCACCAAGTTATCTGATCACAGGTGGCTAGCAGTGGCATGCTATGACTGGTGCCAGTGCCACTGAGCTCGGGAGTAGGACAACAGAGCATCCTTCAGGAGTCATGCTCTGGATTATTGCCCAGTGACCCCCTGGTTGAGTGTGTGTGTGTGTGTGTGTGTGTGTGTATGTGTGTGTGTGTGTGTGATGGGAGTCAGGACTCGCACATGAGGAGTTGGCACTTGACCAGGTAACAGGAGGCTGCCAGTGTTTCTGGAGTTGCCCCCCCAGCGAGAATCAACCTCTTTAGTATCGGAAAAGAAAACAATTTGGGGGGAAATATATACAGGAAACTCTCTGGTATCCGGCACCGACGGGACCGGCGTGTTGCTGGTTGATTAAAAATTCCGGATGACGGAGAGGGTTATCTACCGAGGCTATTTTTAACAAACAAAAAGTCAGACTCCTGTTATTGAGGTGTTCGGACTTCTGACAGTGCCAAGAAGCCGAGTAGTGGCAGTTTGGAGAACTGCCCCCACTGACTAACTCGGCCACCGCGGGAGACTCGGACTCGGCAACATTGCCGGTTATTGAGGTGTTTTCGGAGTATGAATTTTGCCAGTTAATAGAGAATTCCGGATATTTAGGTGCCGTTTAAACAAGAGTTTCCTGGAACTCCATTGCGAGACCAGATGCTTCAATCTGTCCTGTAAATCATAAATACGTATCGGTTCAACCTCATAATGTAGGCTAGATATGATACTCAACCTGACTCTCAGCTAAAGTCTAGTCTACTTAGATCGTGGTGTATATCCTGCACCACACGTGTATTTGATATGCAAATAAAACCATCATTTCAGCATTCCCTATTTACCACAGTGCACGTCTCTTCCGATAGCCTGTGACCGTGGAGACGCCATTGTGGTAGCCAGGGTCTACCAGCTCATTATTGATTAATGAGGCCCGAACAGTGGTTCAAAGGCATCAGAACCAGAACTGTGCTATCGACTCAGACTCCCTCAGCCACGGGTGCAAGAATATCGATATGTTTTTACTTTGCCTTTAATACGGGGCAAAGACAGAACATCTAAATGGAGGAATTATAGGAACAGGAGGAGGCCATTCAGCCCATCAAGCCTGTTCCACCATTCAATTAGATCACGGCTGGTCTGTATCTTAACTCCATTTACCCGTCTTGGCTCCATAACCCTTGATACCCCCACCTAACAAAAGTCTATCAATCTCAATTTTGAAAGTTTCAATTGATACCCAGCTTTCTGGAGGAGAGAGTTCCCGATTTCCACTACCCTTTGTGTGAAGAAGTGCTTCCTGACATCACCCCTGAATGGTCTGGCTCTAATTTTAAGGTGATGCCCCCTTGTTCTGGACTCCCCCCACCAGAGGAAATAGTTTCTCTCTCTCTACCTGATCAAATCCTTTAATCATCTTAAACACCTCAATTAGATCACCCCGTAAACATTTTTACTCAAGGGAATACAAGGCTAGTCTATGCAACCTGCCCTCATAATCTAACCTTTTTAGCCCCGGTATCATTCTGGTGAATCTACGCTGTACTCCACCCAAGGCCCATATACCCTTCCCGAGGTGCGGGGCCCAGAACTGAACGCAGTTCTCTATGGTTAAATAATATGAGTAGATCAGAGTTGATTTAAGCTGTGCGCTTGCAGATCCTATCTCTGATCACAATGACTCTCATGAGTAAAGCCATAGTTCAGGAAGAGCGAAGATCAGCCACAAAGGCTGCTGAGATTACATTGGAATTGGGCGATAACATTAGAGCTGGAAGGTAGCATTACTACTCAGCAAGAAGAAGCTAACATGCTAGTTAATGATGAGGATGCTTGTTTGCCTCGGGTGACTGTCTGTGTGGAGTTTGCACATTCTCCCCGTGTTTGCGTGGGTTTCCTCCGGGTGCTCCGGTTTCCTCCCACAGTCCAAAGATGTGCGGGTTAGGTTGATTGGCCATGATAAAAATTGGCCCTTAGTGTTAGGAGGGATTAAATATGTGGGGTTACGGGGATAGGGCTTGGGTGGGATGGCTGTCGGTGTAGGGACTGGGTGCTAGGGTTTGGATGATCAGCCATGATCTCGTTGAATGGCGGAGCAGGCTCGAAGGGCCGAATGGCCTACTCCTGCTCCTAGTTTCTATGTTTCTATGCTAAGACAGTACAGCTGAGGGCTGCAAAGCAACACTCAGGTAGGAACTTAAGCTACCTGCAAGGCGAAGCCCCAGGAACCTGGACAGGCAAACGCTCGCGACTCCCGGGGAGTTCTTTACGCGTGAGTTTGTGAACGTTGGGCTGCGTGCACTGCTCTATGTGTGGTCTTAAGCTGAATGCCTTGAACCAATAAAAATGGAGTTAATTGCCAGACATATTACTGTCTCGAGTTTCCACAAATCTGTTATTAAAAGAATCGGGATTGTCCAACAGTGCCACCCTGGACTGTACCCAAATGAGAGGTGTGCTATATATTTGGAACTGACCCTCAGAGGAAGCTTCCCGTTTCCCTTCCAGAATGATTTGACCGCTTACACTTCCCCCAGTCACTGTTAAACAGGGAAGGAAGGCATACTGAAACGTTTTATCTGCCAAAGTCTATTGCGCACCAATGATTGTTACCTTACCTACACAGTGTCCATTTTTGTCCCCAGGTGAGCAGGGAATCGAGGCAGCCAAACACCGATCCACAAGTGTGCAGAGCAACAACACTGGAGGCAAAGGAAGAGGCTCAGTTAGAATCCGCCACCTGAGTAATCCAACATCGGAGAGTTCACTTTGCATTGAGGACACCGAGAGGCAAATTGCACCGCTGACTGTACATTGTATCTGCTCATCAAGATAAGCCATGTCAGTGCTCCCGAGTATTTCTCCGCATTGGAAGCTCCTTCTGTCCCCCTGCACCAACCCCCCTCACCCACCAAAAGCATGTAATGTTGTACCATTGTGATGTTTCTTTCCAATCTCCGCATCAACATTCCTGTATCCCTAATGAGTGAGATTGCCAAACTGCATTGGCCCCGGGCTCTGTCCTCGAGCAAAGAGAAGACTGAGAGGTGACCTAATAGAGGGCTTTAAAATTATGAAGGGTTTCAATAGGGTAGACACAGAGAAGGTGGTCCAACGTCGGGGGGAGACCAAAACTAGGGCCCTTAAACAGAAGATCGTCAGCAATAAATCCAGTAGGGAATTCAGGAGAAACTTCTTTACCCAGAGAGTGGTTAGAATGTGGAACTCGCTACCACAGGGAGTGGTTGAGGTGAATAGCAGAGATGCATTTAAGGGGAAGCTAAATAAACATATGAGGGAGAAAGGAATAGAAGGATATGTTGATTAGGTGCGATGAAGTAAATAGAGTGGCAAACCTGGTTTCACTCGTAATATTGGCCCAGAACTTGGTGTCGGGGGCTTGCCGCGCGTGCAAGCCCCCGATGTGCGCTCACCCTGCGCGCCGACATCTGAAACCTGGCCCGCAGTGGATTTCCTTTCAGTGGCCAGGTTCTGATGTCGGCGCGCTGTGCTAACCTGACCCAGCGGCGTAGTTAGTGCGATGTGCCGGCTGGGATCAGGTGAGCACTGTTCAGCCAATCAGGGGAGGGGAAACTTCATTCATAAGTTTGAGAGTAAGAACTGTCAAACTCATGAGAAGTACTGCACCCCAAAACACTACTTAAACTTTAAATAAAATTTTAAAAAACATCCCAATCATTAAATTAAGTATAAATAAGTTTTAAAAAATAATTTAAACAATAATTTTTTTTTTGAAAAAAATAAATTTTTAGTAAAAAGGGTCTAAAAGTAAACTTAACCTTATTGTAGATTCTTTAAAATAATAAACCTGTGGAAAAAAAATTTCTAAATTGCACTAAAACACCACTTACCTGTAAAAATAAATACTTACGTGTGCTTTTTACAAGCGTAAAGACCGGAGGCCTTTACACATGTGCAAATCCCCCAAAACAGAGGAAATCCAAGACGCACGCGCTGCCCCCTACAGCGCACGTGCTAGCCTCTTCAACTCTTGGGTGAGAGGAGAGGAAATGCCGGTTTTCAGCGCATGCGCTGTGCATGCTGAAAACTGGCATTTCCTCCGGCCAGACGCGTGAGTACCCCTTCCGTACTCACGCGTTTGGGGAGGAATTTCTGCCCCATTATTTTTTTTAATGTTCATCTTGGGATGTGGGCATCGCTGGCAAGGCTGGCATTTATTGCCCATCCCTTGTCGTTGTAAGGTTCGCAAAATTTCGGAAAATTTCGACAGCCCCCGAAGGTTATTTGATTAAAGAAAACCTGGTTGGAATGTACCTTAAAAACCCAGGGCATCAAAGATGGCTGCCAGGCCTCATGGCAAAAGAGAAAGACAGCCTGTCTGAATATCTCCCATCACTGGCTGACACAGGATTTTGAAAAAATACCAGCTTCTGAAGTACTTGAGGTACTTAAACTGTCAACCAACTGCGGTTTAGGAAGTTCAACATCGAACAAAGGATTGTTTGTTTACAAGCTCTCAGCAGTTTTGACTCAAGGGATTAAGCACTTGAAGCTGTCAATTAATTGCGGTGGGACTGCAGCCACAGGACAATGGATTGTTTACAAAACACTTGAGTACTGTTTACCGAACACTTAAGGATTTGTTTGTCCAGCACTTGAGAAATCAGTGGGACATTTTAAACCAATTAAACGAATGGGAAACGCATTCAAACCCATTACGGTCAATGGGGACAGATTGGTCCCTTTTGTGTACCCCGGATACATCCAGATTTGGGCGCGAAGATAAGGGCTCCCAAATGGGGTATAAAGATAGCCCCTCAGGAAGCCATTCTCTCTCTCTCTGCCACCTCACCTCCAGTGCCCTGCTTACCAGAGGAACAGCTCAGCAGCCCACCCAAAGAAGTGGAATACCAGCAGTTACTTTTGAATTACTGGGGTATCTCTACTTCGGGGCGGTGAAGAATTCAAGGCAGGTCGCAGGGGCATGGAGCAGGCGTTTACTCATGAGCATAAACTTTCTGGCCCATTACAAGGCAACCTAGATTGGTATAAGGGGTGGGAATTAAGGGGGAATTTTGTTAAATTGTCATTTTTAGTCAATTTTCCCTCAATGTGTCTGTTTTCGCTCCTCCCCGTTAAGTAAAGTGTGCAAGTGTGCTGTATTCATAATTATTTTCACTGTATAGCAATTTATTCTTTATTTTTAATAAACGTTGGTCTTCTTTGCACCCAACCACGAGTCTCGTTTTACCTATATCGCTACTGAAATAAGTCCGGTGATCAGAACCAGAAAGGGAAGCAATTCGAAACCATATGGGGCCTGGAGCAGCTCAGATACGCCTGACTGGCCAGACAATAACCCCAAAACCAAATACCCCACCCCACTCCCTTTCTACATTGTCCGTGAGAAGGTGGTGAGCCGCCTTCTTGAACCGCTGCAGTCCACAAAGCTGTTAGATAGAGAGTTCCAGGATTTTGACCCAGTGACACTGAAGGAACAGCTGACATATGTCCAAGTCGGGATGGTGTGTGACTTGGAGGGGAACTCGGAACTGATGATGTTCCCATGTGCCTTTTGACCTTGTCCTTCTGGGTGATGGAGGTTGAGGGTTTGTGTTCGATTTCCTGTTTGTGTCTCTCAGATTGTGCTCTCGCTGTCTGTGGCTCTGAAATACATGCCTATGCTGCAGAAGGCCTATGTTTGGTGAGTACCATTGACCGCTCTTTGTCGCTGTGTGTTTTTGTGGTAGGTTAAAGTGCAAAAGGCTTTTGAGAATTTGCAGCACCTGAGCTGAATGATGTAAACCCATCAGCTGGTGCATTGGCGAGGAGCTGTCTTCATCTGACCGCCACATTCTCTGTCATAATCTACATTTCAATATCACCGTATGGTAGCATTTCAGGAAAGCCGGTGGGTATCCAAGATTAAATGACAGTCTGTGACTCAGTGTTGAACAGCTGTTGTTGCACATAATCTCTAGCGATAAACTCAATGAAAAGAAACTAGCAAGCTCTCATATCGAGTTCAACAATTTCAGATCATAACCTCGGCCCCCATTACATTTTTACTTATATTTTTTATCCACACCTTTGTTTTGGCCTCCCCCCCCCCTTTTTTTTCTCTCCCACATGGCAGCTGTCTCCCATTCTGCCAGCGCATTTCACATCTAATCTAGAGCCGTCTTTTGTCTCCACTAGTCCTATCACCATCTCGTCTGGTTTTGAATACCTCTTAATGTCTCTTCACTTCTCTTTTGTTCTTTCATCCCCATTTCCCAGCCCCCAAACTGGCCTTTTAATCTGTTTCATTTCCTGCTTTTTCAGTTCTGACGAAAGGTTTCGACCTGAAACGTTGACTCTATTTCTCTCTCCACGGATGTTGCCTGGCCTGCTGAGTGTTTCCAGCATTTTCTGTTGTTATTTAGCAAGCTCTCCTAATGGTTCGGCTATTAAATTTACTGCCCAGTGTGGGACTGCACTATAGGAAGGTCCTAGGTGAAATCCCCCGTGTTGAATGAACAACAACAACAACTTGAATTGATCTAGTGCCTTTAACATAGTAAAACGACCCAAGGTGCTTCACAGGAGCGTTACCAAACAAAATATGACACCGAGCCACATAAGGAGATATTAGGACAGGTGAGCAAAAGCTTGGTCAAAGGGGTAGGTTTTAAGGAGCGTCTTAAAGGAGGAGAGAGGAGAGGTCTAGAGAGGGAATTCCAGAGCTTAGGGCCTTGGCACGGCCGCCAATGGTGGAACAATGGACATCAGGGATGGCACAAGAGGCCAGAATTGGAGGAGTACAGAGGTCTCGGATAGGTGGTAGGGCTGGAGGTGGTTACAGAGATAGGGAGGGGCGAGGCCGTGGAGGGATTTGAACACAAGGATGAGAATTTTAAAATTGAGGCATTGCTGGACCGGGAGTCAATGTAGGTCGGCTAACACAGGGGTGCTGGGTGAACGGGACTAGGTGCAGGTTAGGTTACGGGCAGCAGAGTTTTGGATTTGAACTACTATCACCCTGCATGATTTCAATCCATGTATTTTGAAATCCTAATGAATCTCGGTTAAAGGAAAAAAGAACTTGCATTTCTATAGCGCCTTTCCCCACCTCAGGACGTCCCAAAGTGCTTTACAGCCAATTAAATACCTTTGAAGTGTAGTCACTGTTGAAATGTAGGAAATACACCAGCCAATTTGCGCACAGCAAGCTCCCACAAGCAGCAATGTGGCATAGCAACTGTGAGGTATCTGACCATCTCAGTCTATGTCTATCATTGTAGCCTCCAATCTCATTGCCAAACAGCTCTTTTTTTAGAGAGGTTAATCATCTTAGCATCCACCATTGTGTTGAGGTTGTGGGGGGGAGGGGGGGATGTTGGGGGGAGGGGGGAGGGGGGAGTTTCTTCTAAGTTCGAGTCTCATTGAGGCTAGTTAACTGTGAACCTATTTCCTTTAGTTTGGTGCTCATAGTCCAAATCACATTACCTGCTGGTACATCTAAAAAAAAACTTCAATTTTTGAGGAATGGCTTATAAAATTGAAGCTTTCTCATTGGAATAGAGAAGGGTGAGTGAGGATCAAATAAAAGTTTTCAAAACAATGAAAGTTTTTGAGAAGGTAAATAGTGAAGGATTTTTTTTACTGATTACTGAATCAGTAATAACCAATAGATTCAGAATTACCACTAGAAGAAAGGGGAATATTGAGAGATTTCTTTTCACACAAGGGGTTATAGGAATGTTGAATTCTTGAACAAGTGAGTTTAAAAGAAAATTATTCTCGGGTTAGGGGCATCCCTGGCAAGGCCGGCATTTATTGCCCATCCCCCATTGCCCTTGAGAAGGTGGTGGTGAGCCGCCGCCTTCTTAAACCGCTGCAGTCCGTGTGGTGAGGGTACTCCCACAGTGCTGTTAGGGAGGGAGTTCCAGGATTTTGACCCAGCCACGATGAAGGATCGGCGATATACTTCCAAGTCAGGATGATGTGTGACTTGGAGGGGAACTTGGAGGTGGTGGTGCTCCCATGCACCTGCTGCCCTTGTCCTTCTAGGTGGGAGAGCTCGCGGGTTTGGGAGGTGCTGCCGAAGAAGCCTTGGCGAGTTGCTGCAGTGCATCTTGTAAATGGTACACACTGCAGCCAGGGTGCGCCGGTGGTGGAGGGAGTGAATGTTTAAGGTGGTGGATGGGGTGCCAATCAAGTGGGTTGCTTTGTCTTGGCTAATTGAAGCCACTAGATGGAGCCTCATGCAATAACTTGGAGGGAAACTTGGAGGTTCCCATGTACCCACTGCCTTTGTCCTTCTCGATGGTCGAGGTTATGGGTTTGGGAGGTTCTGTCAAAGAAGCCTTGGTGAGCATTGAGGTACGGACTGTAAATCATTTAAAAGGGAACCGGATAAATATTTGTAAAGGAAAAATGTGAAAGAAATCGGGAAAAGATGGGGCAAATACATTTAGAATGGATAGCTTCAGTTGAAGACCTAGCACCAGCTCAGGTTGTATCTTAATGTCTTATTAGAGAGAGCCTTGTTCCAAAGTATATTCAGATGGGCCTTCTTCTGTGCTGCCGTTTGTATTAGTCAAAGAACGCGACTGTACATGTGAGCATTTCTGAGACTTGTCTTTGTTTCGATGTGCAATGAAGGGTTCCCTGTGACCTTACAAAACCCAGCTGTGCGTTTATTTAGTGTAAGCAATGTAGCTCCGATCTTCAGATCATACGGTTGGTGCATCGTAAATGGTTATCTGTCATCGCACCAGAACCCAGCTGTGAATGCAATGATAAGCAATTGGCTGAGATCTTATCAGGTCCTGCTGTAGGTGCAGTATCGGACAGATCAAAAATGGCAAGAGTTTAAAAAGTGGCAGGTTTATTTTTAATGGTGAGAAATGTAACCTTTAAATATGAACAACTAAAGCTCAGAAGGAACGTTAAAGAATAATTCAGCTACTGTAAGTAAGTTATATTAGGTTCGGTCTTTCATACTCAGAGACGAGAGTATATATGTTCCAAAGTATATATGTTTATTACAGTTGTAAAAGAAGCTGTAATACAAGAAGTAATGAGGTTAAAATACAAAGGTTACCGCAGTGAATAAGATATTGAGATATGACCTGCTCACATCTACAAGGTTCCGAGGTGATCAGACTCCGATTGACTTGCCTTTACTTGAGCGAGCCCAGTTCCACTCCGAGAACACTCTAAAAATCTAGGCTTCACGCCCCCCCTTTATACACATTAAAAAATGCACCCTTACTCCTAGCAATTCAATTCAATTCAATTCAATTTTATTTGTCATATGTGCAGCAGACGCGTGTACTGCACAATGAAATGTTGATTTTTACGAGTCCTCCCAACATTGGAATAAATATGGCATAACAATGATAAAAATACTAATAGAAATACTAATAGAAAGACAGTAATAATAAATAAAACAACAGTAATAAATAATAATAAATTAATCGTTCATTAGCAGTCCCTGTGTCTCTAGAGGCCTCGCATCCATCGTGTTCTTTGTCTCTGGCCTAGTCACCCATCTGTTTTTTGCTGCCTCATAACACACAGTGCCTGACCTCTGACCCTCCAAGCCACCCTAAAACCATCCAATAAACATAAGATAAAAAGGACGAATGGATACCTCCTTACGCGGAATGTTCCAAAGGACAGATCGGCTAGACGCGGTTTCAATCTTTAGCTGTGTGATTGTTAATCAGACAATAGGAAGCTTTATTCTAAAAGGCGTGCTAAAAGCGCTTTGCTTACATGCACTTTTTTCCAGCCTCCTCCCTTCCTCTCCTGAAGGTGGTCACTCTTGTTGGAGAACAGTTCCACAAGTGCTTGCTCCCTCACCTAGATTGCCATTTGGTGATAGATGGTGAGCGACACTTGACCTCGGCAGTGGGGGTAGGGACTCACAAACAAAGCCAGTCCTGCCCTCACCCATTATCGACACATACCTACTTTCCAACAAGCTCACAAGACCTTGAGTAGGACTCCCCTACTGAGATCAACCAGTTCGACACAGGCTTCAATCAAATCTGGAGACTCCTACGGTGCTCAAATATTTAGCTTCGGAAGGTCCCATTCAATCTGAATCTGTTGGTGTCGACAAAAGTGTACCAGATGAATCAGTTATCACACTTCTCAGAGTTGGGTCGGCACTTAATGGACATAAAAACTATATAGTTAATTCAGCACTCTCGGGTCAAGGTAGAAACGTTCACGTCGCGGCCCTGTTTCAACCAATTCTACCACCACCACGCACAGCAAGTAGTGTATACATCGATTTCGTACCGCTAATTTGATCAAGCACCAACATCATGCCTGAAGACAGAAGTGGTCGTCGATGTCAGAAACACGGGTCTTTTTCAAGACCGGCATTGACTGTTATATCTGCTAACGTTGAAGGGTTCTCTATAGCTAAACAAAACATCCTTGCTACATTATGCAATGAGTTGGAGTGTGATGTCCTCTGCCTGCAGGAGACACATAGAGGAAGTGAGAACAACCACCCAAAAATACCAGGAATGGTCCTGGCTATTGAAAGACCTCATCGACAATATGGCAGTGCTGTATTTGTTTGAGCTGGTTCAGTTGTAGAAGCCACTTCTAAAACAGAGGAGGGCAACATCGAAATTCTAACCGTAGAGCTGAGCAAAGTAGTAGTGACCTCAGTGTACAAGCCACCTGGCACAGATTTCAGCTTCTCTAACCCTGTACCCAACCTGCACAATAAACCACAGATCATCATTGGAGACTTTAATAGCCACAGTACCCAATGGGGGTACAAGGAGACTAACAACGATGGAGAAGCAGTCGAAGAATGGATGGATGCTAACCAGCTTAGTCTCATCCATGATCCTAAACTGCCAGCCTCCTTCCACAGTGCCCACTGGAAGTGTAGATATAATCCAGATCTTGCCATTGCCAGCAACAACATCGCTGGCCTCTGCAAGAAGCTTGTCACAGACCCAATACCACAGACACAACACCGTCCTATTGGCATCCAGGTAAATGCAGCAGTGTTACCAACCGTCGTACCATTCAAAAGGCGCTTCAACTTCAAGAAGGCCGATTGGAACGATTTCACACGAGCACTTGACCGCAAGGTTAAACGCATTAAACCACTACCTGAGCACTACAACCTCTTTGCAAAAGCTGTCCAAAAAACAGCTAGAAGGACGATCCCCCGAGGTTGCAGAGTACACTACGTCCCTGGTCTCACCAAGGAGAATGCTGAACTCTACTGGGAGCATGTCTCAATGTTTGAATCTGACCCCTTCTCAGAGGAAACAATATCTACCGGTGAGAGGGTGATGTTAAGTATCTCTCAAGAACGTCAAAACACCTGGAACACCTTGATAGAGACAACAGATCTTACAAAAAACAACAAGAAGGCATGGTCTCTCATACGCAAACTTGGAGGTGATCCCAAGAAAGCTGCCCAACATCCAAATGTGTCTGCTAACCAAGTTGCACACCAGTTGCTCCTAAATGGAAAAATCAACAAGAAACAACCAAGAGCACAACTAGATAGGAAGAAGTACAGCGATGATCCTGGCTTCACTAGACCATTCACCATGGAAAAGCTGGAAACTGGCACATCTAGTCTAAAACACGGGAAAGCAATTGGTCTTGACAACATAGCAATGGAGCAGATAAAGCATTTTGGACAGCAAGCAAAGAAGTGGCTCCTACAATTGTTCAACCACTGTCTGGCAACACACATGCTACCTAATATCTGGCAGAAGGCACATGTAATAGCACTATTAAAGCCTGGAAAAGATCCCTCAGATCCTAAGAGTTTTCGGCCAATTTCACTGCTTTGCCACACCTATAAGCTGTTTGAACGCCTGATACTCAATAGGATAGCACCAACTGTAGATGAGAAGATCATTCCAGAGCAAGCAGGTTTCCGCCCCGGCAAATCAACAACAAGCCAACTGCTCAACCTCACACAACACATCGAAGATGGTTTTGAGCAAGAGATGGTAACAGGTGCTGTTTTTGTAGACCTGTCAGCAGCATACCATACAGTGAACCATAGACGTCTCCTCTGCAAGGTTCTAGAGATGACAAAAGACATTCACTTAACAGAGCTGTTAGAAAGCATGCTTCAGAATCGCCGGTTCTATGTTGAACTAGGTGGGAAGCGCAGCAGGTGGCTTATTCAGAAGAATGGTCTTCCTCAGGGAAGCATGCTTGCACCGCTGCTGTACAACATCTACATGAATGACCAATCTATAGACGGTGTCACACGCCGTTTTATATATGCTGATGACTTATGTGCCACTGCCCAAAGCACTGATTTTAACACCGTGGAGAAAACGCTTTCTGAGGCCTTGGAGGGACTAAAATCCTACGATGAAGAAAACCACCTTCGCACAAACCCAACAAAGACGCAAGTTTGTGCATTCCACCTCAGAAACCGTGAAACCAAACGCCAGTTGAAAGTAACCTGGTGTGGAGCAACACTGACACATTGCGAGCACCCTATCTACTTAGGAGTCACCCTTGACCGATGCCTCACCTTCAAGAACCACATCGAGAAGACAAAGGCAAAAGTGAGCGCACGAAACAACATCCTGAATAAGCTCACTAACACAAGATGGGGAGCAAGCCCGAAAACATTGCGAACCAGTGCACTTGCTCTTTGCTATTCCACTGCCGAATACGCCTGCCCTGCATGGGAAAGGTCTACTCATGCCAAGAAGATGGATGCCGTTCTGAATGCAAGCTGTCGATTTATCACAGGTTGCTTAAAACCAACAAACACCAACAGCCTATATATCCTGGCGGGTATCGCTCCCCCTGATATAAGAAGAACGGTAGCCAGCAAGAAAGAGCGACTCCGCCAAATATCAGATGAGAGGCACCCTCTGCATTGTCATACACCTACACCCAGCCACCTAAAGTCAAGGAAGAGCTTCATGAACAGTGTTGTTCCATTACAATCAACCTCATCTGAAGCCCACATCACCTTGTGGAAAGACCGGCTCGCCAGTCTTGAACAACCCCCAGTGATGGAAATTTTACTTGATGAAAGCCTTCCCCCAGGAGCTAATTGCAACTGAGCAATCTGGAAGTGCCTTAACAGACTTAGGACCGGTGTAGGTTGCTCAAAGGTGTCACTAAGCAAATGGGGATATTCAACCAGCACGACAACTTGTGAATGTGGAACTGAGGCACAGACTATGCAACATCTCCTGCAATGCCCATCATTAGAGGAACCCTGCACTGTTGCAGATCTTGCTGAATCCAACAACAAGGCGCAAAAATGTGTCCAGTTCTGGCTGGGCTATGTATAGACTGTCCGTGGACACGATAAGAAGAAGAAGAAGCACTCTCACCTCTGTCATAGAAACATAGACGATAGGAGCAGGAGTAGGCCATTCAGCCCCTCGAGCCTGTTCCGCCATTTAATGAGATCATGGCTGATCATCCAAATTCAGTACCCTGTCCCTGCCTTCTCCCCATATCCCTTGATCCCTTTAACCTTAAGAAATATATCCAACTCCTTCTTGAATATATTTAATGAATTGGCCTCAACTGCCTTCTGTGGTAGAGAATTCCACAGGTTCACCACTCTCTGGGTGAAGAAATTCCTCCTCATTTCTGTCCTAAATGGCTTACCCCTTATCCTTAGACTGTGACCCCTGGTTCTGGGCTCCCCTACCATCAGAAACATTCTTCCTGCATCTAGTCTGTCCAGTCCTGTTAGAATTTTATAAGTTTTAATGAGATCCCCTCTCATTCTTCTAAACTCTAGCGAATACAAGCCCAATCGACCCAATCTCTCTTCATACGTCATTCCTGCCATCCCAGGTATCAGTCTGGTGAATCTTCGCTGTACTTCCTCCATGGCAAGTGCATCCTTCCTCAGATAAGGCGACCAAAACTGCACACAATACTCAAGGTGTGGCCTCACCAAGGCCTTGTACAACTGCAGCAAGACATCCTTACTCCTGTACTCGAGTCCTCTCGCTATGAAGGCCAACATACCATTTGCCTTCTTAACTGCCTGCTGCACCTGCATGCTTACCTTCAGCGACTGGTGCACAAGGGCACCCAGGTCTTGTTGCACTTCCCCTTTTCCCAATCTATTGCCGTTCAGATAATAATCTGCCTTCCTGTTTTTGCCACCAAAGTGGATAACCTCGCATTTATCCACATTATACTGCATTTGCCATGTAGTCTGTCAGAAGGTTATAAGTTCAAGTTCCACTCCAGAGACTTGAGTACAAAATCTAGGCTGACACGCCAGTGCAGTGTTGAGGGAGTGCTGCACTGTTGAAGGTGCCGTTTTTTAGATGAACTGTTAAACCGAGGCCCCATCTACTCTCTCAGGTGGACGTAAAAGATGCCTTGTCGCTATTTCGAAGAAGAGTAGGGGAGTTATCCCCGGTGTCCTGGCCAATATTTATCCTTCAACCAACACCTAAAGACAGATTATCTGGTCATTATCACATTGCTGTTTGTGGGAGCTTGCTGTGCATAAATTGGCTGCCGCATTTCCTACATTACAACAGTGACTACACTTCAAAAGTGCTTAATTTTCTCGAAAGCGCTTTGGGGCATCCTGAGGTTGTGAAAGGCGCCATAGAAATGCAAGCTTTTCTTGCAGACGGGGCCTGGGTTTAACGTCTCATCTGAAAGACGGCACCTCCGACAGTGCGGCACTCCCTCAGCCGGGAGCGTCAGCCTAGATTTTTGTGCTCAAGCCCCTGGAGAGGGGCTTGAACCCACAACCCTCTGACAGAGGCGGGAGTACTTACCTCCCATACAGCTATGAAGGGCACAATGTGTGGTCATAGTGTTTATAATGTTTATAAGGTGTTAATTGGTAGGCATCAACAGTAAATGACTTACAGCTCACGAGACAGCCAGTCTAAATAAGAAAATGACGAACATGTCTGGTTAGGCGGTCATAACTATAAATTCTTTGAAGATATGACTCAAATATTTACACACCGAGATGAATCAGCTTGTGGCTACCTTGTCAGCTGTAAGTCCATTTATTTGAGTTCGTATAGTGCCAGATTGAGTTGGATTGGGTTGACGTATGAGGAGAGATTGGGTCGATTGGGCTTATACTCGCTGGAGTTTAGAAGAATGAGAGGGGGTCTCATTGAAACTTATAAAATTCTGACAGGACTGGACAGACTAGATGCAGGAAGGATGTTCCCGATGGTCGGGGAGTCCAGAACCAGGGGTCACAGTCTAAGGATAAGGGGTAAGCCATTTAGGGCAGAAATGAGATGGAATTTCTTCACCCAGAGAGTGGTGAACCTGTGGAATTCTCTACCACAGAAGGCAGTAGAGGCCAATTCATTAAATATATTCAAGAAGGAGTTGGATATATTTCGTAAGGCTAAAGGGATCAAGGGGTATGGGGAGAAAGCAGGGACCGGGTACTGAATTTGGATGATCAGCCATGATCGCATTGAATGGCGGAGCAGGCTCGAGGGGCCGAATGGCCTACTCCTGCTCCTATCTTCTATGTTTCTATGTTTCTATGTATGGGTCTACCAGCAGGAGTTGGGTTAATAAGGGGTCGTGGTGACACCCCTAAATCCACCACTGTTTCTGTCAGTGCCCTGTTTGAACTTTGATGTATGGAGTCCACTCTGCCGGTGGGTTAGTTAGTGATGGGATCGGCATTGTTGGTAGCGTGCTCAGTCCCACAGTAATAGGTTTCCATGGTTATTGGGTTCATCACTCACTCGGCAGTGGATTCAGACAGCCATGGGGTTAGTAAGACTCATAGCAATGAAGTCCCACTGTTGACAGGTTAGTCAGCATCTCAGCAACGGGCCTGCATTGTTGGAGACACCTCAGACAGTGCAGCATTCCTTAGTGCTGAGGGAGCGCTGCACTGTCGGAGGTGCCGTCCTTTGGATGAGACGTTAAGCCGAGGCCCTGTTTGCTCTCCCAGGTGCATGTAAAAGACCCCATGGCTCTATTTGAAGAAGAGCAGGGGAGTCGTGTCCAACATTCTTTTGAACATTTATTTCTTCGACCGATATCAATAAAATTTGATGATCTCATTATTGTTTGTGGGACCTTGCTGTGCGTAAATTGCAATGTTTCCTACATTACAATGGTGGCAACACGTCAAAAAGTACTTGATTGGCTGTGAATTGTTTCGGATGTTCTGGGACCATGCAACAAGGCGAGAGATAAATGGAGATTAAAGGCTCGCTCTTTCTTTCTTGTTCAGTCAGTCAGTTGCTCAGCAATGGATTGTGACTGTCATGGGCTTAGTGGGATGTACAACAGTGGGTTTGCAATTCTGTTGGATTAGTCAGTCGCTCAGCAATGGGCTGAGACCTTTCAGGGGTCTGTCGGTTGGATAATAATGGATCTGCACTGTTGCAAGATCTGCCAGCAGCACAATACATGTTGTACATAATCTGAGCAATATGGTTCATATCAGCATCAGCTTCACAAGAATGGAAACTTAAAATAACCTTGGGAGGTGCTGATAAAGCAAATTCCCAAAAATAAAGTCACCACTTCTTCTGTGAATACCAGAATATAGCTTTTGCATACTGACGACATAAGCATGTTTCCATGTGCATGATCAGATAGATGGGCTTCTGCACACCAAGTTGCTGTCAGCCAGACATCCAAACAGCACAGCGCCCTTTACAGGGCATCCGGGACCTTAGTGAACAGGGCAAGCAACTGTGTATCTCCTTAACCAATCAGATCGAACAATCGTCAATGGGCAGCGCAGAGTCTGAAGCAGGAAGTGTCAGAATAGTGAACTCAATGACAAATCAGGTGTAGGAAGCCAAATAAAGAGAGGGAAAGAGACTGGATTAAGAGAGAGAGACAAAAGAGACAGAAAGATAAAGTAAAAACTAAAAAATGCGGCAAGAAATTCATTATAGCCCAGGAATAGGGCAGTATAATTAGCAAAGTTGGAGAATTAGCGCCAGGCGCTAATGCTTTAGACTGCACGCAAAATTCATGCTCACTGCTCAAAGAAATGAATGGAGTGCTAATTCAAGTCTTAAAGCCCAAGCTCATTGGCGTTACACTTAAAGGGTGGACCAATATCAGGTGCAGTCTAATCGCAAATCATGATTGCCACAGGCTTTTTCCAGTTCTTAAAGGGGAGGTTCATTGATGCTGCAGCACCCCATTCTCAGCATTGCTGGCTGTGCAGCTGCCTCAGCAAGCAGCAGCAGGTCAAGGAGAAGGAGCTGGAGGACTGAAGCAGCTGTACTCATGGCAGATCCACGTCCCAGGGAGAGAGCCCGCAGATTCTGTGATCAAGCATTGGAGGCTTTGGTGTTCGCTGTGGAGAGGCGGAGGGCGGTGCTCTACTCGGCAAGTGGCAGGAGGCCCTCGCCGCAAGTCTTCTGCACCATGTGGAGGGAGGTAGGGCAGCACGCCTCGGGCAGCACTGTGGTCCCCAGGATCCACACACAGTACAGGAAGCAATTTAACAACCTCACTCGGGTGGTCAGTGTGAGTGAATGCTTCAACAAATGCTACATACCACTGTCTGAACCACACACTGCCCAAAGCACCACACCCCCCAGCACTCACCCACCAACAATCTCTACCTATGAACACTCACACCCACATCTCACCTTGCACACAATGACAGCTATTCAACTATGTTAGGCATATCACCCAAACACATTGCTCCGCACTCACTCACACACTTTCCTTTCTCTTGCAGGCCAAGGTGGCTCACAGCAGGAGGGAGTAGGAGCGCACAGACGGGGGACAAGCTGACATCCAACCACTGTCTGCGCTGGAAAATAGAGTGCTGCAGATTATTGGGTGCCAGGTGCTGGGTGCCGTGTCAACCGGCCACATTGACCCCCATGGGGACAACAACGGTATGTTCTTCCCTAGTCCTTCTTCTCACATCCCACTTCCCCCTCACACCACAAGCATTTTGCACTTCCCAGCTAATCATATGCATGCATTTCTCCCCTCCTGCCCCCCTCCCCTCACCTTAACCCATCTCTTGTGCCTTTATGCTTTCAGATAATGAGCAAGCACCTGAGCAGCCTGTCCCTGAGGGCACCCATAGAGAGTGAGGAGGAAGAAGAGGAGGAGGAAGAAGATACCACGTCACTGCTTGTCTCACCCGCAGGCACCAGCTCAGATACTGGCACTACGCGTTCCTTAGAGGCTAGTATAGTAGCGGGATCTGCATAGGCTGAGGCACCGGGGACGAGTGGGCTACAGCAAGGCCAGGGGGAAAGGGTAGCTCCCCGGAGGGCGAGTTCTGCTTCACAGGACTCAGATGAGGACCTCGATGGGGAGGCATTTAGAAGAAGGGTGATGGGCATGCACGTGGAGATGATAGGTGCAATGGCAAGGGTGCCCAAGAGCCTCTTGGCAATGATAAGGAGTGTGGAGGAGTTCGCCTCCAACATTGCACAGAGCTCTGCGCATACCATGGAGCCCATCATTTCCAATCTGCAAAGGATGGTGGACTCCCAGAGAGACCATGGGGACCCAAACCTGATGCCGCGCGTGATGGGCGATCTGGCAGCTTCCATTGCAGCACAGGCAGAAGCAACACAACATCTTAGTGCTGTAATGCAGTCTATGCTTGGTGGCATCCAATCTCGGACTGCTCTCATGCAGTCTCAGCTTGATGTCATGCAAGCTCTGACAGCTGCCATCATGGCTGGGTCTACCACCGTCGACTGGGGCTTTCACGGTGTCGCAGCAGGCCAGCAATCTGTGCTCCAACAGGGTGCTAGGGATGTTGAAGTGCTGCCCTGGGGGAGTGGCAGTGGGTCAGTGGAGCAGGAACCTGCTCTTCTCTCTCAGGATGACAGCATTCCTGCTCCCACCACTGCCACTCCGCCATTGCCCTTGTCGCTGCCTGTCACCCAGCCAGCCCAGACTGCTGCCACCCATGCTGAGGTGGTGCAGTCTACAGCCAGGCCTTCCAGTCCCAGAGCTGGTCGAGGGCGTCCTGCAAGGCCATCTGAAGTCTCCCGTACGGACACTCAGCAGCCTTCCACCAGCCCTGCTGCGGCCACTGGGCCAACACTTCTTAGGAGCACTAGAGTAGGCAAAGGCACCGTAACGAGAGGCACTGAGGGATTGCACAAGGGGGAATAGTTAATATTTTAGTTGTAAATATGTGTTCACTGATTAGTTATAAATTTATTCATTCAGTTTGGATTCTTTTGTGGTGTGTCTCATTTCCACTTTGCGCTGTGATGTGGCCTGTAACAGGGATGAAATGATGGGGATGTGGTGAGCAACGGGATCTGGGGTTTAATTCATTCGAACCGCAGTCTGATGAGGCGGTCACGGAACGTCCTTCCAGAAGGCCGATTGAGTGGCTGCCTCCTGGAAGCCGAAAGAATGAGACTCCACACTTGTAAAAGTGAATTTTCAGTGCCAGAGGTTGTTTGGCAGTAACTTTCAAAAGGGACTTGACTATCTATTTAATAATGAAAGGTTTGGCAGGGCGACGGGGAAAGAGCAGGTGAGTTGGAAAAAATGGATAGCTCGTTCAAAGAGGCCGGCAGTGGCACGATGGGCTGAATGGCCTCCTTCAGTGCTGTAAGGGACATTAACGAGGTGCTATTTACTTATACGATAGCAAAATACTGCGGATGCTGCAAATCCGAAACAACAACAGAAAACGCTGGAAACACTCAGCAGGCCAGACAACATCCGTGGAGAGGGAAACAGAGTCAACGTTTCGGGTCGAAACCCTTCGTCAGAACTGAGAGAAAAGGCAGGAAATGAAACAAAAGGCAGTTTGGAGGCTGGGAAATGGGGGAGGGGCTGAAAGAAGAGACATTAAGAGATATTCAAGGTGAGACGAGATGGTAATAGGACAGGTAAAGAAACAAACAATGGCTCTAAATGAAGTGTGAAATGCGCCGGCAGAGTGAGAGACAGCTGCCATGTCGGAGAGAGAGGAAAAAAAGGAAAAGGCACAAACCAAAAGTGTGGATAAAAGATATAAAAATATAATAGGGGCCGAGGTTATGATCTGAAGTTGTTGAACTCGATATTGAGTCCGGAAGGCTGTAAAGTGCCTAATCGGAAGATGAGGTGCTGTTCCTCGAGCTTACGCTGAGCTTCCGTGGAACAATGCAAGAGGCTATTTACTTATGTTTGCTCTTGCATTCAGTGCACCTTAATGAGCTGCAAATTGATGAGCAAATTAGTGAGCAAATTAGTGAGCAAATTAGTGAGCTGTTTCTGCCTGGAATAAAAGGAGCTCTTAAGACGCTATAACCGGTAGCTTTAAAATTGCCATTAATGGTCAATGCTTATCGTTTTTATGTCCGACATAAGCGACGGCCAATTTTAAATAAAAAACGAAAATGCTGGAAATACTCAGCAGGTCAGGCAGCATCTGTGGAGAGAGAAACAGAGTTAACGTTTCAGGTCGATGATCCACCTCCAACTTTTTCCAGTTCTGACGAAGGGTCATCGACCTGAAACGTTAACCCTGTTTCTCATTGGTGGTCGTGAAAGGCGCTATATAAATGCAAGTCCTTTCTTTCTTATTTCAATACTTTACATTTTTTAATGCTGCAGGCTAGTTTTGTGGTCACATGCGTTTTCAGTATAAAATAGAGAAGTACTTCGAATAAGTACTTCCCCTTCAGTCTGGCCTTCCCCTTTTACGGTTTCCAGCAAACTTTCCGCAGCAGTAAAGCAAACATTGGGGGGGTTAATTATAACCTAACTCTCTGGGCGGGGATCCCGTGGGACTGGGTGGAACGGCGGGTTTACACCCCGCCCAATATGGCCAATTCTGGGCACCACGCTTTGGAAAGGCTGTCAAGGCCTGGGAGAGGGTGCTACCGGAATGGTACCAGGGGTGAAAGACTTCAGTTACGTGGAGATACTAGAGAAACTGGGATTGTTCTCCTGAGAGCAGAGAAGGTTAAGGGAAGATTTGATTGAGCTGTTCAAAATCCTAAAGGGTTTTGATAGAGTAAGGAAGGAGAGACTGTTTCCAGTGGCAGAAGGGTCAGTGACCAGAGGACACAGATTTAAGGTGATTGGCAAAACAACCAGGGCCGACATGAGGAAACATTTTTTTAACACAGCGAGTTGTTATGACCTGGAATGGGCGGTGGAAGCAGATTCAATAATGGCCCAGTAATTCCGGGCACAACGCGTGAGTAAGGACGGGGTACTCACGCGTGTGCCCGGAGGAATTGCCGGTTTTCAGCATGCACAGCGCATGCGCTGAAAACCGGCATTTCCTGTCCTCTGACCCAAGGGGTTAAGAGGCAGAACGCGTGCGACTGCACAGGCAGCGCGTGTGCAGTGAAATTCCTTTTTTTTTCCTCAGAGTTGCGCGTGTGTAAAGGCCTCCGGTCTTTACGCATAGAAAAACCACACGTAAGTACTTAGTTTTTCAGGTAAGTGGGCTTTTAGTACAATTGAGAATTTTTTTCCCACAGATTTGTTATTTTTAAAGAATTTACAGTAAGGTAAGTTTAGTTTTAGGCCCGATTTAAAAAAAAAAAATGTTTTTCAAATTTTAAAATTATTGTTTAAAATAGTTTTTCAGAGTTCTTTATTGTTCATTTAAGTAGTGCAATGTTTTTTTAAATTTTCTTTCAGGTTTAAGTAGTGTTTTGGGGCCAGGAGTTTTCATGAGTTTGACAGCTCTTTCTGTCAAACTCATGAATGAGTTCCCCCTCCCCTGATTGGCTGCAGAGTGCTCACCTGATCCCAGCCGGCACATCGCACTAACTACGCCGCTGGATCAGGTAAGCACATCGCGCCGACATCTGAGCCGGGCCAGTGACAGGAAATGCAAGCAGGCCCGGGCTTCAGATGTCAGCGCGCAGGGTGAGTGCAGATCGGGGGCTTGCACGCGCGGCGAGCTCCCGATCCTAATTTCAGGGCTACAATCTTTCAAAAGGGAATTGGATAAGTACTTGAAAAGGAAAACAAAATGCTATGTTATGGGGAAAGAGCAGGGGGCAGTGAGATTAATTGGAGAACCGAATGGCCTCCCTCTGTGCTGTATGATTAAAAAAAAAGTATTCGTTTTTATGGGATGTGGGCATCGCTGGCAAGGCCAGCATTTATTGCCCACCCCTAATTGCCCCTTGAGAAGGTGGTGGTGAGCCGCCTTCTTGAACCGCTGTAGTCCATGTGGTGAAGGTGCTCCCACAGCGCTGTTAGGGAGGGAGTTCCAGGATTTTGACCCAACGACGATGAAGGAATGCCAATATACTTCTAAGTCAGGATGATGTGTGCCTTGGAGGGGAACTTGGAGGTGGTGGTGTTCCCAGGTGGAAGAGGTCGCGGGTTTGGGAGGTGCTGCCAAAGAAGCCTTGGCGAGTTGCTGCAGTGCATCTTGTAGATGGTACACACTGCAGCCACGGTGCGCCGGTGGTGGAGGGAGTGAATGTTTAAGGTGGTGGATGGGGTGCCAATCAAGCGGGCTGCTTTGTCCTGGATGGTGTCGAGCTTCTTGAGTGTTGTTGGAGCTGCACTCATCCAGGCAAGTGGAGAGTATTCCACCACACTCTTTACTTGTGCCTTCATTCTATGATTCTAAGTTACAATGGTGAGTAAAATCGGGCAAAGTGTAAAAACAGCGTTGCACCCGATCAGGTCAGTTTCCCGGTAGGCACGTTAGTTTAAAATGGACCCCCTAGAACTCAAGTTGTGATCTCAGCCCACTCAACTATTAAACAGCCCAGAGCGATACTCTTACTAAGAATCCTTCCTTTTCCTAGAATTGCCACATTTGTTCAGTACCGATAGGAGTCGAGCTTGACGTGTGTTTGACAGCCCATGCTCATCTACAGTGAAGCAGCTGTGGGTTGAGAGAGCCCTTGCAATGGGCTGCCAGTTTCTGATAGGCGCAGGTGATTGAGCAACAGAAGACTGCCTCTCTTATCAGCCCGGAGACACTGCGGGCCTGGGGCATGAATGTCAGGCTTCTATCAGCGGAGCGCAGTGCTTCATGCTGGGTCAGTTTTGGACCTGATAGGGTCCAGCACAGCATAGCAGTGGGGGAAGGGTGGAGGTGGCTGGGGTTCGGAGCTCCCTGGGGTATGTTCTGAACCCTGCTGATAGTAGTTAGTCCATCACTCTGGGGCTCCAGCCTGGGGGAGGGAAGCCTTAAAAAGCAACAGCGCAATGGAGAATGGAACAGATCGCAAATAAGTAACTACTTTTATAGATTTATAGAGTATATATAGATTTGAGAGGGCAGATTGGAAGAAGCTGTTTTCACTGACAGGAGGGTTGGTACCCAGAGGACGGCAGAACCAGAGGACGGCAGATCCAGAGGACGGCAGATCCAGAGGATGCCAGATCCAGAGGACGGCAGATCCAGAGGACGGCAGATCCAGGGGACGCCAGATCCAGAGGACGCCAGATCCAGAGGACGCCAGATCCAGGGGACGGCAGATCCAGAGGACGCCAGATCCAGGGGACGCCAGATCCAGAGGACGCCAGATCCAGAGGGCGGCAGATCCAGAGGACGCCAGATCCAGAGGACACCAGAGGACGCCAGATCCAGAGGACGGCAGATTTAAGATAATTAACAAAAGCAGCAAGGGAGGAGATGAGAAATTTGTTGATGCAGTGAGTTGTTGGGATCTGGAATGCACTGCCTGAAAGGGTGGTGGAAGCAGATTCAATAGTAACTTTCAAAAGGAAATTGGATAAATACTTGAAAAAGAAAAATTTGCCGGGATGTGGGGAAGGAGCAGGGGAGTGGGACTAATTGGCTCTTTCAAAGAGCCGGCACAGGCACGATGGGCCAAATGGCCTCTGATGCGCTATCAATTACTCATAAAAGACTGAGAGTTAAGAGAGTAACTAAAGGCTTTTATTAACAAAAGAATGAAGGTCTGCCTCGAGTGGTCGACCGGTCCAGAATACAAAGGGCTGGGGAGCAGTCACCTTTATACTAGGACTTGTGGGAGGAGTCAGCCGAGGCAAGTCCAGGCATGTACACAGTGGAATACAAACAGTGGTTTACCACAGCCTCCATCTACGATTCAATGATTCTACATAAAGGAATAGTCGTTGTAAACCTTTGACCCTAACATCGCCTGCCATTCCCAATTTAATGGCTGACTGGTTTATCTATCCAAGCTTGCATTACATAGCAACCAGATTACAGGCACCTTCGGTACGTGGCCGTATCGCCACCGTGACCGAGGTGATGTCATGGTGTAACGCTGCGAACGAAACCGACGGGGCCAGTAAAAGTGAAACTGACATCGTGCCGACTGTACATCTCAGGCCAGCTGTAGGTGACAATTAGCTCAACGGGTCTTTGCTAAACTCGCCCAGTCTTGCTTAATATCCCAGTCAGCAACTTTCTCCGGAGGGGCAAGTGCGCAGCCTGAAAGTGAAAGGATTGGTTAAGGTTTTGGGTGGGACGCTGTTTCAGGGGGAAGACTTGCTCAACCTGTATGCGCTTTGCCTTCGCTCAGCATAACCTTCCTTACCTGTTTCCAGTTTGGCTCGAAATATGGAACAGAAGCAAACGGCAGGAGCACGCAAACAAAGTTGCTACCCGCAACACAGCTTACCCCAAGGACAGGATCCCACCTGAAACATTAAAGAAAGGACTTGCATTTCTATAGCGCCTTCCACGACCTCAGGATGTCCCAAAGCCCTTCACCGCCAATGGCATTGCAAGAGTGACAGCACCCTCTTCTTCTTCTCTTCTTCTTAGGCAGCCCCTCGGAACCGAGGATGACTTGATGCCACACTAACAATGAGTTCTCAGGTGACTGATGAGTCCAATGCGGGACCTACAGTCTCTGTCGCTGTTGAGGTTGTCCATGAGGGTCCTGATGTTCCAGGTCCCGAATTTCATTTTAAAGGGTGGAAGATGCCTGTGTGTGAATTATTTTAACGTGGGGTGGCCGTTGCACACCAGCTACCACACGGGCTTGACAGAGCAAGGCCTTGGTCCAATGGCAAGGGGATCCAATTTGCGCACAGCAAGACCCCACACACAGCAATGTGATAACGACGGCATCATCTGTTTTAGTGATCGTGGTTGAGGGATAAACATTGTCCAGGGCTCCCCTGCTTTTCTTCTAAATAGTGCCACGGGATCATTTACAGAGAGCAGACGGGGCCTCGGCTTAACATCTCATGTGAAAGACGGCACCTCCGACAGTGCAGCACTCCCTCAGAACAGCACTGGGAGTGTCGGCCTAGCTTTTGTGCTGGAGTGGGACTCAAAGCCCACAACTTTCCGACTCAGAGGCGAGAGCGCGCTACCCACTGAGGCACGGCTGACACTAAACTTTCTTTTCTCTTTCAGATGCTGACTGGCCTGCGGTGAATTACCAGCATTTTCTGTTCTAATTTCCGCTCCCTAGTGATTGTTTTTCTTGCCTTTTGATGTCTGTCAGCTGTGGCTCAGTGGGTAGCACACTTGCGTCTGAGTCAGAAGGTTTGTGGGTTCAGGTCCCTCGCCAAAGACTTGTCATACATAAATCCAGGCTGACACTCCCGGTGCAGTGCTGAGAGAGTGTCGCACTGTCGGAGTTGCCTTCTTTCAGATGAGACGTTAAACTGAGGCCCCGTCTGCGATCTCAGGTGGATGTAAAAGATCCCATGGCCACTATTTCGAAGAAGAGTCAGGGGCTGGTGTCCTGGCCAATATTCATCCCTCAATCAACATAACAAAAACACAGATTATCTGGTCATTATCACATTGCTGTTTGTGGGAGCTTGCTGTGTGCAAATTGGCTGCTGTGTTTCCCACATTACAACAGTGACTACACTCCAAAAGCACTTCATTGGCTGCAAAGCGCATTGAGATGTCTGGTGGTCGTGAAAGGCGCTATAGAAATGAAAGTCTTTCTTTCTTGTGTGTATGACTAGCTGGTCTGTGCTGCTCATGTGGAATCTGAGATGCAGGGAACACTTGCGATATTTTATTGCTAACCGCTGCTCCCTCCGAGCGCCCTAGGTAGATTCGGAGGTCAATCAGGGATTAATTGTTTGTTTGGTTAGGAAAATCGCAGTCGGAGGTGCCGGTAAATTTTTCAGTTTCAGCTGAGGACACAGGAGCAACATGAAAAGACTGGCCTTCTTTCCCTTGCTTCAAATAGCTCTGACAAATTCAAGCGTGACTTCTCGAGCTGTGACACAGCTCAATTAAAATTTTACAGAGAGACGAATAGGACAATAGAATTCCTGGCAGCGAGTCAATCAAGGGAGTTGGATGATGTCGCAGTCACAGAGAGTATATTGTAGTCTGGCCGCCTCTACCCGCCCCTGCTCACTGTTTGATTATAAACTCGGCATATTATTCTGCCCCCTTGTCCTGTGCTAAAGTTCTTTCTGCGAGTCTGGCTATCAATGATTGTCGCCACCACAAAATGAGAGCAGATCAATGGTCATGATCTCATTACTGCCGGCTTCTTGAGAAATAATTGTCATTACATTCCCAAGGAATCCTAAATTTGGCCTGCAGCAACCCGACTGAATCCTCTATCCAGCCTACTTTACTCTGACTGAATCCTCTATCCAGCCTACTTTACTCTGACTGAATCCTCTATCCAGCCTACTTTACTCTGACTGAATCCTCTATCCATCCTATTTTTCACGGACTGAATCCTTTATCCATCTTATTTTACACTGACTGAATCCTCTATCCAGCCTACTTTACTCTGACTGAATCCTCTATCCATCTTATTTTACCCTGACTGAATCCTCTATCCATCTTATTTTACCCTGACTGAATCCTCTAACCAGCCTACTTTACTCTGACTGAATCCTTTATCCAGCCTACTTTACTCTGACTGAATCCTCTATCCATCTTATTTTACCCTGACTGAATCCTCTATCCATCTTATTTTACCCTGACTGAATCCTCTATCCAGCCTACTTCACCCTGACTGAATCCTCTATCCATCTTATTTTACCCTGACTGAACCCTCTATCCATCTTATTTTACTCTGACTGAATCCTCTATCCAGCCTACTTTACCCTGACTGAATCCTCTATCCATCTTATTTTACTCTGACTGAATCCTCTATCCATCTTATTTTACACTGACTGAATCCTCTATCCATCTTATTTTACTCTGACTGAATCCTCTATCCATCTTATTTTACCCAGACTGAATCCTCTATCCATCTTATTTTACCCAGACTGAATCCTCTATCCATCTTATTTTACCCAGACTGAATCCTTCACCATCAACATCCTGGGGGGTCACCATTGACCAGCACCTCAACAGCACCGTCCACATAAATACCATGGCTACTAGAGCAGGTCAGAGGCTGGGTATTCTGTGATGAGTGGCTCACCTCCTGACTCCCCAAAGCATCTGCACCATACACAATGCGTCAAGTCAAGAGTGTGATGGAATACGCTCCATTTGCCTGGATGAGTGCAGCTGCAACAACACTCAAGAAGCTCGACATCATCCAGGACAAAGCAGCCCGCTTGATCAGCAGCCCATCCACAACCTTACACATCCACTCCCTTCACCACCGGCGCATCGTGGCAGCAGTGCATACCATCTACAGGCTGCACCGCAGCAACTCGCCAAGGCTTCTTTGACAGCACCTCCCAGGTGCATGGGAGTACCATTACCACTAAGTTCCCTCCAAGTTGCACGCCAACAAGCCATCCTGACTTAGAAGTATATCGCCGTTCCTTCATCGTCGCTGGGTCAAAATCCTGGAACTCCCTCCCTAACAGCACTGTGGGAGTACCTTCACCACACGGACTGCAGCGGTTCAAGAAGGCGGCTCACCACCACCTTCTCAAGGGCAATTAGGGATGGGCAATAAATGCTGGACTTGCCCGCGATGCCCACATCCCAATAAAATAAAAACCTCACTCTCTGGGCCAACACATGAAAAATGCCCAGTTGGTCCAGGTGGAGGTGGGTGACTACAAAGGAAGGAGCCAACCGCTTCAGGGCAAGAGGGGAGAGAATTCTAAATTGGTGGAATGGAGTGAAATACCATTGCAAGGAACTGGCCGAATGCTACACGTGTTCAAGGGGAGAGGTAATGCTGTATGTAACAGGGTGTCAAAACTACTGCTGCTGCACCGATGGTTATCGGTGTGGGGCTGCTTTCACACAACATGCACTTACAGTAGAAATCAAATAAAGGAAAAGCAGTGTGAGACTCTGATGTGGTCACATTCAGTAAATTGTTTGGTGCCTCACGTTGTGACTCAGGTACCCATGTGTGTCTATCGGGTGAGTTAGAGCGATAGTTGTATGGGTGGATTAAACCAGGCATCATTAACAAACAAAAAGAAACACAAATATGATATTCTTGCTTATCATGGCATTCTGCAAAGCTTGCTCCTTCCCCGCGCTCCCATATCAGACCTGCCACACTCCCCTTCCTGTGCGATTCATGTGTTTCCTGATCATTTCCCGGAATAGTTTCTCTAATTCATGTCAAGAAAAGAATGCTTACACTTTCGTGGTCCAGAATTATGCTTTAATAGTTAACCCTGTAACAGTGCTTCTCCTAATTTGTTTACATCTTCTTGCTGCTGTTTATTTAACCTTTTTTCAGTCAGTTTTTCATCATTGTCAGCTGTGGCTCATTAAGTAGCACTTGTCTCCAAGCCTCAATGGTTGTGGGCTCAGGTCTCACTCCAGGGACTTGAGCACATCAAGCTAGGCTGACACTCCCAGTGCAGTGCTGAGGGAGTGCCGCACTGTCGGAGGTGCAGTCTTTCAGATGAGACGTTAAACCGAGGCCCTTTCTGCTCTCTCAGGTGGACGTAAAAGATCCCAGGGCCTCTATTTCGAAGAAGAGCAGGGGGAGTTCTCCCCGGTGTCCTGGTCAATATTTATCCCTCAACCAACATAACAAAAACAGATTATCTGGTCATTATCACATTGCTGAGCGCAAATTGGCTGCCGTGTTTCCCACATTACAACAGTGACTTCACTCCAAAAGTACTTCATTGGCTGTAAAGCGCTTTGAGACGCGCGGTGGTCGTGAAAGGCGCTATAGAAATGCAAGTCTTTATGTGTATCCTGATTTTCTTTTCTCTCTCTCTGCTTCCCTCCTTTCTCTCCTTTCTTTTTTTGCTCTCTCCCTCCTTTCTTCTCTTTCCCTTCCTTTCCTTCTGCTCTTCCTCATTGTCCGCTCTTCCCCTCGTTCCTTCCTCTCCCTCTGCTATTTCCCGCAATGCTTCATTTTAATATGCTTTCCCCCCCTCACTCCCTCCTTTTCCTCCCGGCTCTTTCCCTCATTCTTTATTTTCCTTAATGCTGCGTCCTTGTTTTCATTCATTATTTTCATTCCTGTCTCTTACTCCCAGATCCATTGGCCCCCCGCACGCTGCAACGAAATAATTGCCGAGGCTTCAGAGATCACCCAAGAAAAATGTGCAATCCTGATGTCTGTGCCACCCAACTTCTACCAAACTAGCTGGAAATCCCGCAAACATCCTCTCTAATGCCCTGTGTTGCCATTCGCTGGGGAAATCCCCGCTAGCAGCTCTACCCAAACAGAGGTGATGGGTGTCTCTACACAGAGGTATTAGCACTGACAACGAAACAGCAGACATGGCCCCCTCAGTGTATTTAACACAAGGAGACACTTTCTTTCCCGAGTCTCATAGTCACACCAACCGAAATAGTTAAAACAACTTGCATTTATGCAGCACCTTTAACATAGTAAAACGCCCCCCAGGACGCTTCACAGGAGCGATTATCAAACAAAATTTGACACCGAGCCACATAGGGAGATATTAGGGCAGGTGACCAAAAGCTTGGTCAAAGAGGTAGGTTTTAAGGAGCATCTTAAAGGAGGAAAGAAAGGCAGAGAGGTTTAGGGAGAGAATTCCAGAGCTTAGGATAACGCTGAGAATTATTAGAAATGGATAATTCCTAAAGGAAATAGGATTAGAGAGACAGAAGCAGAAAGGAAGAGAGAGGACAGAGAGGCTAAGCAGTGGTTATCACAATCTTTGACTCTGTATCGAGTATACAGTGGGCTTGTCAAACTCACCCAGCAAGAAAGAGAATGGACTGGATTCCGTGAATGCAGATTGTTGCCTGCTCTTCATATTAAACAGCAGAACTCCGGTAGACAGCAGCAACACAGCCCTCTCACACTGTATGGTCACACACTGCTCCTGAACTGTCCTTCCCTGCCCTTGCATGCAGTTCTCCTGTCACTGACTGCTTTCCCTCTTATCTGAAAGGGCACAGATCATGCTTTCAGGTTTGTTGCCTTACCAATCCGACCGACTCTAGCTCCCTCTATCTCGGCGATGTCAGCCAATGACTAAGCTAAAGGGGAGGGTGCCTTGATGACATTTGCAGTCATTAATTATCATTAATGAGTCACCGTTTATTTTGGTGGAAGCTGTAATTTTTCAATACTGCAGTGGGGTTTCCTCAGCAAATTAAAAAGGGAAGCGTTTAGGCGCTTGTAATAAATTCATGTAAATTCACCCACCTTACCCAGTTCCCACCTACACGGCGATCGTTCCTACAACTCCTCTGTTGTCCCTTCAGATCCTTGGCTCAGTGCTTGAAGGGTCCCCGGTAAATGCACATTGCATTGGGGCACACTCACACAGCGTGGGGGGTAAGTTTGAATTTGGGGGATGATGTAATACGGGAGGGCGCTCGTTATTGAATAGAATGGGCCTATGCTTGCTGCAGTTTAGAAGAATGAAAGGTGATCTCATTGAATCATATAAGATTCTGAGAGGGCTTGACAGGGGAGATGCTGAGAGGCTGCTTTCCCCTGGCTGGAGAGTCTAGAACCAGGGGGGTCACAGTCACAGGATAAGGGGTCGGCCTCAGTGGAGTCACTGTTGTAATGTGGGAAATGCAACAGCCAATGTGCTAAATATTAGCCAGGACACCAGGGATAACTCACCCTGCTCTTCTTCGAAATAGCGCCATGGGATCTTTTACATCCACCTGAGAGAGCAGGCGGGGCCTCGGTTTAACGTCTCATCCAAAAGACGGCACTTCTGACAGTGCTGCACTCCCTCAGCACTGCACTGGAGTGTCAGCCTAGCTTGATGTGCTTCAGTCTCTGGAGTGGGACTTGAACCCACAACCTTCTGACTCAGAGGCGAGTGTGCTACCCACTGAGTCACAGCCAACGCTGCCAATGAGCCAGAGACATGAGTTCAAATCCCACCGGGGCAGTTTGTGAATTTGAATTCAGTTTAAAATAAATCTGAAATAAAAAGCTGGTGTCATTTAAATTGAACGGATTTTTGTAGAACTGAGATGAGGAGAAATTTCTTCACTCAGAGGCTGGTGAATCATTGGAATTCTCTACCCCAGAGGGCTGTGGAGGCTCAGTCGTTGAGTATATTCAAGGCTGAGATCGATAGATTTTTTGACTCGAAGGGAATCAAGGGATATGGAGATTGGACGGGAAAGTGGAGTTGAGGTTGAAGATCAGCCATGATCTTACTGAATGGTGGAGCAGGCTCGAAGGGCCGAATGGCCGACTCCTGCTGCTAATTATGTTCTACTGTTCTTAACCATCTCTCCCAATTTTCATGTCCGTTGACTTGAACAGCAGTTCAGCTAGCGCCCATTTTACACAATTGCCCAAGGTTAAAATGGCGCCCCCATGAGATTTCTATCTTATTTCTATCACGGCAGAGGTTCTTGAGCTGGACCCAGCCTTCGGAGACAACCCTGGAATACAGAAAGTAGCGGAGTACCTGCCTGCGCTGGCTGGTTTCATCCCCTACCTTTGAAAGCAGACACGTGCAGCCCACCCAGGTGGATCATCAGAAGGATTTTTTGCTTCGCCGTCCTAGGCTCACCATTCCCCCCTCACCCCTCCGACACCAGGAATCTTTGTAACCAGAAGGGTGAATCCACAAACACCAGCGTCGCACACGTGCAGCCGTTCCGTTTCCGCTGCTGGTTTCCAAACGTGCTCACGGCCGAAGTCACATGATCTCTTCTTCTTAGGCAGTCCCTGGGAACCGAGGATGACTTGCTTCCACATTAAAAATTAGTTCGCAGGTGACTGATGAGCCCAATGAAGGACTTACAGTCTCTGTCACAGGTGGGGCAGACGGTGGTTGAAGGGGCGGGTGGGTGGGGTGCTTGGGTTGACGTGCGCTCCTTGCGCTGCCTGCGCTTGGCTTCCGCTTGCTCCCGGCGAAGAGACTCGAGGTGTTTGGCGCCTTCCTGGATGCTTCTCCTCCACTTTGTGCGGTCTTGGGCCAGGGATTCCCAGGTGTCGGTGGGGATGTTACACTTTTTCCAAGGAGGCTTTGAGGGTGTCCTTGAAGCATTTCCTCTGCCCAACTGAGGCTCTCTTGCCGTGCCGGAGCTCCGAGTAGAGCGCTTCTTTTGGGAGTCTCGTATCGGGCATGTGGACGATGTGACCCGTCCATCGGAGCTGATCGAGCGTGGTCAAAGCTTCGATGCTGGGGATGTTGGCCTGAGCGAGAACACTGACGTTGGTGCGCCTATCCTGCCAATGGATTTGCAGGATCTTGTGGAGGCAGCGTTGGTGGTACAAGAACTCAGAGCATGAGGAGCCAGACCACAGATTAGAGCCAACTGCATTGGCAGTGACTCTGCAATATAAATAAACTAGTACACCTAGATATTAATAGAGGGTCCAGGAATATATCAGCCGGTGGTAATAGGATTACGAAGCATAGCTTGACTGGAAAGCGTGTGCGATAAGTTTGAAATGGCTCGTCAGTAAACTTACCAATTCACGTACTGTAGAAGGGTTTCGACCCGAAAACGCTGACGCTGTTTCTCTCCCCATGGATGTTTTTCCAGCATTTTCTGTTGTTATTACCAATTTCATGGATGGACGTCGACCCCCCAAACACCATAAAAAATTCCCAAGAATCCCCTGTAATGAAAACAGACTTGCATTTCTGTAGCGCCTTTCACAAACTCAGGACGTCCCAAACGCTTTACAGCCAATTAAGTACTTTTGAAGCACGGTCACTGTTGTAATGTGGGAAATGCGGCAGCCAATTTGTGCACAGCAAGCTCCCACAAACAGCAATGTGATGATGACCAGAGCATCTTTTTTTTTACTGATGTTGATTGAGGGAAAAGATTTGGCCAGGATATCGGGGCTAACTCTCCTGCTCTTCTTCGAAATAGTGGCCGTGGGGTCTTTTACATCCACCTGAGAGAGCAGACGGGGCCTCTCTTTAACGTCTCATCTGAAAAACGGCACCTCCGACAGTGCAGCACTCCCTCAGCACTACACTGGAGCGTTTTGTGAAGATTTTGTGCTCAAGTGTCATTGGAGATGGCCTTGAACCTACAACCTTCTGACTCATAGGCGAGACGGAGACCCACTGAGGAGTGGCTAGAAGCTCTTAACAATGAGCTTAATTGTTTGAGTAGTGATTATTTTGTGCTGTCGTGGCATTAGGTGCAAGGCTGTCTCCTGTAAATAGTTAACTATATTATTTAACTGCTGCTTATTTGCCGATAGTAAAATAAATATACTGGCTATTTTAGAACAAGAGCTAATGTGATGCCCTATTGCTTTTGAAGACTGGAGTGAGAATTCATGGAGGCTTAAGGTAAGCCAATCACAAAAAATAATGAACAGACAGCGTTTGTTATTTGTGTTCAGAGCACGTTGCTTATCTGACTCCCGAGGATCGACTCTCTCGCAAGGATGGCGAGTTCGGACTTGCCCATGAGAGTGCTGTAAGATGGCTGAAATAATCCAGAAATAGGTTAGAAAAGATCCTGAAGCATAATGTAGATCCTGAGGCCTGGAAATTTATTGGCGCCGCGCCCGTTTTAGGGGGCAAAGCAGGCGACTGAACGTCCAATTTGGTGGCTGCTCGCACGTCCCGTGCTGAAGTGCGAACAGCCACCTGTGTATTGGTCGTAAAGATGTCCAGGGCCCAGCCCTGAAACAGGCCCAGGGACTCCGTATTTGCAAATATGGGGCCTAATTCTTGTTTCAAGCCCCCTTCCCGAAATTGGGCTGTTCTGATCGCTGGTGCTAGGCCTGCTATGTTCAGGGTAACCGGGTCAACAGGCGGCCTAACGCCTGCTTATTTGCTTGTAGTAAATTAAATATACTGGCTATTTTAAAACAAGATCTAATGTGATGTTCTACTGCTTTTGAAGACTGGAGTGAGAATTCGTGGAGGCTTAAGGTAAGCCTCGTCACAAAAACTAATGAACAGACAGGGACCACTGGAGGCCGCCACCAAAAAAGTAAGTTTTTAAAGAACGCACAGCTGAAGGTAGAGCCAAGAGGAGCATGAGTACTCGAAGTAGTCCCACAGAGACCTTCGCTGGCCCCCTCCCCATTGCCCCCTACCCTTCCTGCTCAAACGTCTGAAAAACAGATCAAATGTTTGTGGGAGCTTGCTGTGCGCCAATTGGCTGTAAAGCGCTTTGAAGGAAAGATAGGCTTGCATTTCTATAGCGCCTTTCACGACCTCAGGACGTCCCAAAGCGCCTTACAGCCAATCAAGTCCTTTTGAAGTGCAGTCATTGTTGTGATTTCGGACATCCTGAGATTGTGACAGGCGCTTTATAAATGTCTTTCTTTCGTTCTATGAAACGCAGGAAACATAGCAGTCAGATTGCGCACAGCAAGATCCCACAAACAGCAATGCGATAATGACCAGATCATTTTTTTAGTGATGTTGATTGAGGGATAAATGTTGGTCACAGGACACCGGGGAGAACACCCCATCCCACTGCTCTTCTTCGACACAGTGCAGTGGGATCTTTTACATCCACCTGAGAGAGCAGACGGGGCCTCGGTTTATCGTCGCATCCGAAAGACGGCACCTTGGACAGTGCAGCACTCCCTCAGCACTGCACTGGGAGCGTCAGCCTGGATTTTTGCGGTCAAGTCTCGCTGAAGTAGGCCTTGAACCCACAACCTTCTGACTCAGAAGGCACAAGCGCTGCCCACGGAGCCACTGGAACCGGCAGAAATAATATTGAAATTAAAAAAAACAAATCGCTGTGGTAGAGTTTGACTTTTGGTCAGCCTCCCATTCCGGCGGTGAAGGGACCCTCGTCATTCTGAGGCTCTGGCCTTATTCATATTCACCAGGCGAGCTGCAGGGAGCCAGACAGGCCTCCCCACACAGCTTGCCAGATTCAGTACAGAAACGTGGCTCAGAGCTGCCACCATTGAGGTAAGCAGAGAGGGGGGGGAGGGGTCGCGATCGCGGAGAGTGGAATCCAGGGGTGCCGGCAGCCCAGATCTCCAGCACCAGCAAAAAAAAATAACTCAAGACTTCCCTTTGCTGGGCCTCTCCTCTTCCGTCACCCGCGGAACTGATCGGAGTGAGCAGGGTGCAGGCCCCAAGCAGTTTCTACCTAAAATGGCAATCGGAGTCACAGGAGCATGATTTCCATGTTAAAAGGCGGCTTATGGCCTGAATCAGGTGGGCGCTTTGGATAAGCTGGTGGCAGGCTCCTTTCAAAATGGCGGCGGCCGCATCGCCAGCGGTAACGGGATGGGAAGGCTGCTGACGCCATTTTGAGGCCTTCACCGCCTCATTGACGCCAGGCAGAGGGAGTCAAAATGTGTGTAACACATGAAGCCATCAAACAATTTTATATTCTGCAAACCACCAGCCACTCTGTGTGTTCCAATGAAATGGGAAATGTAATCTTTAAAATCATCTCTGTTCCAGATTTGACAATCAAATTTGGGGAACCTGATAACAGCAAAGTAACATGTGCACTGTAGAATTCGCAAAATTAATATTGTATTATTGGAGTCCTTTGGCAGAAGAGGCCCTGGATTTAAAGACTGTTTTAAAAGAAGCCCTGGAAAAGGGACACATAAAATGGCCGCCAGACCCCGTGACTAGCTTTTGAACACTTTAAAATCGTTCCTGCAGTCCCCAGACAGCCTTTGTGGATTCAACCCACAGTAAGTTCTGGAAGCCGTTTCTGAGAAAACGAAACCAGACACAGCCATATACATATAGATTGGATGCAGATCCAGTCAGATCGGCCTGTAGATAAAGGCCATCAAAATGTTTACCCGGACAAAGGGGAACAATTTCATATTCATGAGAAGAGCATCAAAGACACCAAGAAGACATTAAAACATTACCAGGTCATTCCAGACCAGAGATGCCCGTCACCGGCCATCCCGAAAGCAGTTTAAATATAATAACTACCCCGCTGTGCTATAAGCCCGCCAAAAGTTAAACAAAGACTAACCTTGATTTGGGCGGGAGAAAGAGGCTTCTCCTGAGAAGTATATCTGGGGGAACCCGGGGGTAGAAAAAAACAGTCATCGTGGTGCTACCATTGTAGTGGTGGCATCATCTCGAAGAAGAAGAAGAAGGGGATTCGAGTCCGCATCCCGCCCCGGGGTAACCATCGGGAGATCATCGACAAACCCCGGGCCGTTTGATGAGACCAAAAGGGTAGAAAACTACAGAAGAAACCTATATGAAAGCCGGCTAGGGGCTTCCAACCATGGTCAAGCAGATGGTCTCTTCCTCCATATCGACATCCAGGCCCGCTGAGATCCAGCCTGTCCGTGACCTTCACCTCGAGGAAGAGAAGGCGTGTCGCAGCTCACAGCCCGCAGTGCTGACCACAAGGAGACAGGACGCCTGAAAGGATCAAAACGCAGACCTGTTTAAAAACCTTGTAATTCCTAGTTGGATTGGTGAACATGTTTCTGGCCCTTCATAATCGGATCTAGATAGGTTTAATGGGGTGGTCATTTTGGGTATAATTAACATGAGTTGTTGTCCCTCGATGTTCCGTGTGTTTCCCCATTTCATGATGACTTTTGTAAAGTATAATATGCCTGTATCTATTTTAGTTAGTACTGTATTGTTATGATTTGTTTTTCCCTCCCATGTACCCTCTTATTTGCTTGCATTTGATTTGTTTTTCCTTATCCAATAAAATTTCATTTCGTTTCATTAAACTTGGTCTATCAGAGTATTCTCTACATTGTAGTTCCTGCACCTAAGTCCAGTGTCTAGAACCTAAGGGGCAAGTGGGTCGAACCACTCAAGGTTTTACTGTGCAAAAGAGAGAGAGAGGCCTCTGGCGAGAGAAACCTCTGCGATCTCGGAAGAGAAAATCCCTTACAGCAATGAATCGTGCCAAAATTGACAAAGGAGAATGTTAAGAAAAATCATTAAAACTGCTAAAAAAAATATCAGTTTACATAAGCATAAAGATGTGACTCTGCCATGTTGGTACCACGGATTGGTGTGGTGCTCAGCCACACTGAGTGGAGGGACCCAGGTTTGTTCTCTGTTCTGTGTGGGGTTAATTGATCTCAACCTGGGTAGTTGACGAAAAAGAAAGAACTTGCATTTCTACAGCGCCTTTCCTGACCTCAGAATGTCCCAAAGCCAATGAAGCACTTCTGAAATTTAGTCTTGACTGCTGCCTTGTGGGTAGTCTAGTGCCTCATGGGTAATGTAGTCTTAATATACATACAGCTGGGTAGTGTAGTCTTATATATATACAGCTCTACACAGCTCTACGGCTCCACCTAGTGTCCACTATAGAATGACATGTTATTGATCATTACATCCCCCTTTCTTTGAGGTTTAACAAAATCAATATCAATCAACTTTCAAGAAAACAATAAAGATAGTATCAGTAACACTTTTGTTAGTGCTCTATAAACATAAACATTTTCAAAACAGTCAACACATTTTCAAAGCTTTACATTGTACTCAAAGATTAAGTCTATCAGGCTTTTTAACTTCACGTGTGGATCTTCTCAACATGGGTAAGTCTGATGTGTCTTCATGAGATTGTTCTGGCGGTGAATGACAAGATGCAGTTGCGGCATTGTCATCAATCTGCTCTTGTATAGATCGAGGTCTCCTTGCGATCTTTGCTTGGAGAGGGTTTCAGTGTTTCCTTCACTCTTCATGCCATAACTCTCAATGTAGTCAATGCACTCTCGAAAAACTGCTGGCAGCTGGATCCCATCATACAGCATAGTCCTCTCAGCAGCCTCGGCTAATGGAACACCAAAGATTGGCCTGAGGGAAGAAGGAGTATCCACCGGAATTGCTTCCTGCTCTGGTGCAGGCTTCTTCTTTTTCTTTTTCTCTTTCCACTGCTTAACAACATCTGCTGCGGTTATATCTTTGGACTTTTTCTCCTTGTGTTTTTCCTCTTTGTGCTTTTCTTCCTTTGGCTTCTCTTTGACCTTAAAGTCTTTTTCTTTCTTCTTGGAGAAACTAGGCTTTTTGAAGACATGGATACCCTTTGGCCTTTTCATCCTTGATGGGCTCTCTGCTTCATCACCTGAGTCATCTGGTCTGCTTATGGCACAGTTTATACGCTAGACTCTCTTGACCAGTTCTAAGTCTTCACAAGCTTTGTCACCTAGTATCGAATCAAGTCTTTCAGCCACAACAGAAAACATGAGATGATGCACTTTGTCTTTGACTGTCACTTTAAGTCTGCATACACCTAAGCTATCTATTTTCTGTCCATTATAGCTCTTCAGTAGTACTGACTTTTTCTGTATTTTGGGCTTTTCTTTCATATTTTTTATGTCACTCATACTGATTAAGTTTGCTTTTGCCCCAGTGTCCAGTTTCAATGTAACTAATGCTCCATGTATCTGCAGTGGGATCATCCATTTGTCCACTTTTACTGCATTGACTTTATGTTCAGCATTGTCCATTTCTGAGGGCTGCACATTTTCTGTATCTTTTTTGATATCGTCACATGACACCATTCCTACAAAAAATGTCTCACTTAAATCAGTGTCCTCAATCACATTAACTTGTTGCCCTTTCGTTGTTTTTACTTTTGAAAAGCATTGTTTGGCAAAGTGATTCTTTCCATTACACTTTGTGCACATTTTTCCAAACGCTGGGCATTGTCTTAACTGGTGTTTGTAACCACAGTGTTTACAATTAAAAATTTCATCCTCCGATTGCTTTTCATTTCTGTTCTGCCCACGTTTCTTCCCCTTGTAGGACAGCAGCACCGACAGCAGCATTATCACTCATTACAATCGCATCATTATTGATTTCACTGAAAGTCTTCGCGTGCTTTCGAGCTAGCTCGCTGGCTTGGCACATTTTCACTGCATTTTCCAAATTTAGTTTGGTTTCTCTCAACAGACGTTCCCTGACTTTTTTTATCATGAATACCAAACACAATCTGGTCACGAATCATGGATGATTTCAGCTCAGAGAAATTACATGTCTGTGCTTTCAGTTTCAGATCAGTTATAAAGCTATCAAAAGTCTCATTTTGTTGCTGTGTCCGAGAACGGAAGATATATCTTTCATAGGTCTCATTCTTTTTGGGAGAGCAATGTGCATCAAATTTTTTTAGCACATCTACCAATTTTTCCCTGTTCTCCTCTGGATTAAATACAAATGTATTGAATACCTCTATCGCCTGTGGGCCTGCAACCGTAAGCAGCAACGCTATTTTTCTTGCGTCTGGCTTCGTACCGAATCTGATGGCAGCAATGTAGAGTTTGAATTGTTGTTTAAAAATCCACCAATTGTAGTCGACATTTCCCTCGAGATTCAAACGCTCTGGTGGCTTCAAATTCTCCATGTCGCTTTTCACAATTCTTTAGCAGATATTTACAACTCTTGGTATCCTGGTACCATCTTATGTTCATTAATAAATAGACATTCTTATTATGAACACAGCTAGCTTTTGCTAGACACTTTTATTGAGCACATGTGGACTAGGTACAGTATTTGTAGAGGCATCCATCTTGACTGCTGCCTTGTGGGTAGCCTAGTGCCTCATGGGTAATGTAGTCTTAATATACATACAGCTGGGTAGTGTAGTCTTATATATATACAGCTCTACACAGCTCTACGGCTCCACCTAGTGTCCACTATAGAATGACATGTTATTGATCATTACACATGCTACGCGTCATAGGCTTGGTGACAGTCAGCAGCACCCTGGAAAGACCGTCGGCGTTGCTGTGCAGGTCAGACTTATGATATCTAATGTCAAATGTGTGTGCAGACAACAGCAGCGCCCACCTTTGCATTCTGCTCGCAGCAAGTGACAGAATCCCTGTATGTGGCCCGAAGATGGTCGTGAGAGGGCGGTGATCTGTTAGTAGGGTGAACTACCTCCTGTACAAATATTGGTGAAACTTGCGAACGCAAAAAACGATGCTCAGTGCTTCTCATTCTATTTGGGCGTAGTTGGTTTCAACTCTGTTCAAAGTCCTAGATGCGAATGCTATCGGCTTCTCTTCTCCGTTTGGCATGATATGAGAAATGACCACTCCCACACCATATGACGATGCATCGCAAGCTAACTGTATTGGTAATGAAGGGTTAAAATGCGTCAAAGCCGCTGACTTCAGTAGCGTGTCCTTTGCTGTCATGAACGCCTCCTGGCACTTGATAGTCCATTCCCACTTCTTGTCTTTACATAACAACCAATGCAGCGGCCTCAGCATCGAGGCTAGGTTCGGTATGAAGCGTCCATAGCAGTTCAGTAACCCTAAAAAAGAACGCAGCTGGCTGATATTTTCAGGTGCTGGGGCATCCACGATTGCCTTGGTCTTGGACAGTGCCTTGTGAAGGCCTGTGGCGTCGATCACATGACCGAGGTACTCAACTGATGCTTGAAAAAAATCGCATTTATCCCTGCGAACTCTGAGTCCGTAATCCCTCAGTCTCTGTAGCGTTGCGTCCAAGTTACGCAGATGGTCTTGGTCATCACACCCAGTAACTAAGCTATCATCTAAGTAGCACTGGACTCCAGGCAATCCACTAAGAATCTGGTCCATAGCACGTTGGAAAAGCGCTGAAGCTGATGTAATTCCGAAAGGAAGTCAACGATACCTAAATAGGCCCTTGTGCGTCACAATAGTCAGCATTTCTCATGACTGTTCGTCCACATGCATTTGCAGGTAGGCTTGACAGAGGTCGATTGTGCTAAACTTCTGGCCCCCAGCAAGTCCCGCAAACAAATCATCAATATGGGGAAGCGGATATTGCTCCACTGACAATACAGGGTTAACAGTTACTTTAAAATCTCCACATATCCTAACTCCACCCCCTTTCTTGAGCACTGGTACGATGGGCGTTGCCCATTCACTCACGCTGACTGGTTCTAGTACTCCGCTTTCAACTAGGGCTTCTAAGTCAGCCTCGACTTTTGGTCTGATGGCATAAGGCACGGGTCGTGCCTTCATGAACTTGGGTTTGCTACCCTGCTTAATACGAAGCTTCACAGTAATATCTTTCATGCTACCCAGTTCTCCATTAAAGACTTCTGCATGTTTCTTTAAGATGGCGGGTAAGCCTGGATCATTGTGTGACATCATGTAGACTGATGACCAGTCTAATTTTATTCCCTCCATCCACGAACGTCCCAGCAGGGAGGGGGTAGTCTCCTTTAACTACGTAGAGTAGTAACTTCCTAGTTTGTCCATTCAATTGAACTGTGACCTCAGTGATACCTCTCACGGCTACTCTTTCACCGGTATATGTCTTTAACACTATGTTAGCTGGCTGAAGTGGAAGGTGCTTTAATGTCTTTTTGTAGACTGTCTCTGACATAAGAGATACTGCTGCCCCGGTATCGATCTGCATTCGCACAGGCTGCCCCTTCTAGCAAGGGTGAGACCCAGTAGCCATGCGAATCCCCAGCTACAGTCAGCACATTCAGTAATAGTTCCTCCTCTGAAGTGTCACTTGCCTCTGTTTTGTCCTGTTCTACAGAGCGGACATGCTTTTTTGTCTGAATGATTTTTTTCTTCCTTCCGTCTTTGACATTTTCTCTGTGTCCTTTTTATTTCTGCATGCGCGCTGAATATGTTCCTTTTTACCACAGCTGTGGCAATCCATGTCCACACACCAGCATGCAGACGCAAGATGCCCCGTTTTGCCACACCGGAAGCATGGCCCTTGGCTCTCTGTTCTTACTTTGTGCACTTTTTCTGTTGCACCCAACTGTTGAGCTTCCTTAGCTGCCAATTCCATGGAAATACTGATTTCAATGGCCTTTTGTAGAGTCAGATTACTCTCCGTTAATAGTCTCTTCTGTATGGCTTCAGTTCTCATACCACACACTAGCCTGTCTCTTATAGTATCATTTAGCACGTCATTAAACTCACAGTGCTCTGATAGTCCTTTTAGTGCAGCTACAAACATGGTCACTATTTCTCCTTCTTCCTGGTTACGCCTGTGGAACCGAAACCTCTCAGCTATGACTAGGGGTTTGGGTGAAAAATGCCCTTTTAGTATCTCCACAATTTCGCTATATTGTTTAGTCCCTGGTTTATCTGGATGCACTAAAGTACGCAAAAGATTGAAAGTCTTTGGTCCCATCACACTTAACAATGTAAGTACTACTTTGTTCCCTCCGATGTCATTTGCTTGTGTGAAGTATTCAAATCGTTCTGTGTATGAGCTCCATTGTTCGACCTTCTCATCAAACGGTCCAATGTTACCGGTAATTCCAGCCATTTTCCTTCTCTCAGACTCCTAATTATCATTCACTAAGGACCCTTCTGTAGTGGATGTACCCGTCTACCTTTAAGGGAACTATTGAATGTAACCGTTCACCTTTAAGAGAACTACTTTAGGTGTGGCACTATTTGTTTGGCTTCTGTATACTGTAATACCGATAGTGACCACACCAGTATATAAGTGTTGTGGCAGGATTGCTGGGGCAGATTCACCCGGACCTTCGAATAGTAAAGACCTGTTTTGTTTGTTACTTCTGAAGTCTGTGTATTTATTAACTGCACAACCCACAGACTTTACAGTGGTGACGAGTCCGATCGTACCCTGCGGCAAGATTACCAAAGCAAGAAGAGCGTCGAAGAGAGGCAACCGCCCTCGTCGTGCTGCTGGAAGAAAACACGAGGCTGCAGCAGGAGAAAGGTGGAAGACTTTAGCAACAAAAGCTTCCATTAGCAACAGGCACTGACTACCCTTCTACCACAGTGCGGAGTGAGCCGATCAGCAGGGAACAAGGCGGCCGAAGAGACTGTGAGTAGGGGAAGGTGTAGAAGTATCCGGAGGATAAGGGCAGAGCACTCGACCTCGGTCGAGGGGGAGCTGTGCCGGCCAAAAGTCGGGTCCAACGGCGTCGGGTGACAGCCGGACCGCGATCGGCGGGAAAAATCCGGGTAGCGACCGCAGCCACGAAGCGCTGAGCCTGCGAGTAGGCGCGGGAAGAGAAACCCAGCCGCAGCCGGGGAGGGAAACACCGGTCTGCGAGAGGGCTGGGGAGGCGAACGGGAACCATGCGGGTGAGAGCCGGGTGCGGAGAGAGAGACTGTGAGGAGCCAGTCCAGCGGCTGAGCTGTTCTCCACCAACGGGGTACTCAGAGCCGGCAAAACCGAACGTGCGGGAGTGGGTGAGAGACACAGCCGAAAATGGGGTGAGAGACTGTGCGAGAGCCAGTCCAGCGGCTGAACTGTTCTCCACCAACGGGGTACCCAGGGCCGGTAGCACCGAACGTGCGGGTGAGAGAGCGACAGAGCCGGGGACGGAGAGAGAGACTGCGCGAGAGCCAGTCCAGCGGCTGAACTGTCCTCCGTTAACGGGGTGTACCCAGCGCCGGTAGAGCCGTGCGGGCGGGAGGAAAAGACATAGCCGAGTAAGGGGAGCTGTGCGGAAGCCAGCCAGCGGCTGAACCTGTCCGCTGTGGGGGAAGCGTACCCCTTCCACCGGGAAGAAACGCGGGAAGCCGCCATTAGGTGGAGAAGGCGCCAGAAGCGGGAAACCGCCATTGAAGTGGGCGGGGCGAGAAAGGAAGAGCGGGAAACCGCCATTTTCGCGGGAAAATCGCCATCTTGATTGACATACCGCCATTGAAGTGGGCGGGGAGAGAAGGAAAGAGCGGGAAACCGCCGATTTCGCGGGAAAACCGCCATCTTAGAAACAAACAAATAAATAAGAATACTTAAAGAAATACTGGTGCTGCTCCCAAGGGAAGAAAAATGCCTAAGCGAGGGAATATTAACAACTTTAATTCTGAAATAGAAGACTGGGCCACGTACGTGGAACGCATCGAGATCTATTGTGAAGCCAACAAAATAGAGGAAGACGACAAGGCGATAACATTGTTAAACTCGATGGGCGCAAAGACATACGGGCTCTTGAAGGATTTACTAGCACCAGCTAAACCGGCGGATCAGTCTTTCGAAGAGATTGTGGTTGTTCTGAAGGACCACTTGAACCCCACACCGTTGATGTTGGCTGAACGATTCAAATTCTATGCAAGAACGCAACGGAAAGACGAAAACAACGCAGAATACTTGGTCGAACTGCGTAGGCTAGCGAAATACTGCCAGTTCGGAGGGAATCTGACAGAGGCACTGCGAGACAAGTTCGTAGGCGGATTGTCCAAGGAAGGGACGCAAAAGCGCCTACTAGAAGAGAACGACCTTACACTTGACAGGGCTGTCCTTATAGCCGCATCACACGAAGCCGCAGCGAAAGGAACGGCGGAAATGCAACTAAAGGCGGCGGCGCTCGGGGTGGACCAAATTACCTCGAGTACAACAAAATGCTATCGTTGTGGGAAGACAACACACGACCAGAATCAATGCTGGTTTAAGAACCAAGAATGTAGGAAATGTGGCAAACTGGGTCACATCGCTAAGGTATGCCGGTCAGGGAAGAAGACCAACAACCAAAGGAAGCCATCACAAGAAAAGTACAACAAGGTATACAAGGGGGCTGAGAAGAGTTCAGACGAACAGAACCCAGACTCAGATCCAAACGGCCAGGAGCTGGGTAGTCTGAGTATCCACCATGTGAGTAAGGAAGCTGACCTACAAACTATCTGGGTCATGCTAAAAATAGCTGGAGTCCAAGTGAAAATGGAGTTGGACACTGGATCAGCTGTATCAGTCATAAATCGAGGGGATTACCACCGGCTATTCTCACACATACCCTTAAGAGATACCAAGTTCATATTGCAGACATACACGGGGCATAAAGTATACCCCATGGGAAAAATAAGAGTCAAGGTGAGAGATAGGGGTAAAGAACACCCAAGAATGAACTTGTATGTACTACATGAGGGAGGACCACCACTTCTAGGATGGGAGTGGATCAAGAAAATAGACACGGAATGGCACTACCTACAAGCAATGACAAGTGAGGACTCGGTGCAGACAAGCAGCTCAGACTCTGAGCCGGAAGACAATAAGTCCAGCCCACGTATGAAAAACAAGGTTAACATGAACTCACTGACTAAAGTTGGAAAAACGATGGCGTGCATAAAGACAGAGAATTCTGAGTCTGTTCAAGTCACAGACATATGCATTACGGAGGAACACCGAGCTCGAACTCAACGTTATTTCAAAGTACGACAACAATTCAAACAATTAAGTTACCGTCTCGTACAGGAGATGAAAACAATGAAAAAGTTCTATGACACCGAATGGGAGAGTCTGGAAAGACAACAGAACCTGCTGGCTCAAGCAGAGAGCGACCATAGAGCCATCGTGACCAATTACCGATCACACCTCCCTTATGATGTTCAGGAGTTAGAATATTTGCATGATCTAGAGATACAGCATAAAGGCAAACCACGCTACACTGAGGATTTTGTTCTGCAATTGGAGACGGAGCTAGTGCAGACAAGGTTAAGAGAAGCTGAATCGCAGTGTGCACTTAAAGAGATGCAGAAAAAAATCTTGGACATGGAAAAGAGAAACGCTTCTTTACCTGATGTGAATAATGTGGCCATGTTGCAAGAGGAGCTTATCACTCAGTTAAATGAAAATAAAGGGAAAATGACTGAGATAGACTGCAAGAATAAAGAAGATTTGATGGCAGTGAGACTTCAAGAGGCAGATAGCATAGCAGCCTTGGCTGAACTCCAACAGGAAATTGCGAAAGAAGCAAATGAAGAGGAATCTTCAGGAAGCCGGGATTTTATTCCAGTTCTTCTCTACGACTCCTTACAAGCAGAGTGTGAGAAGTGGAAAGAACAGTATGAACAGGCCCAGGCTACAGTTCTGGAGGGGATTAACTCGGCAACCTCCGAAAAGCTAGTTTCAGTAGAAGCATATGAACAACTAAAGGTTGAACATGAGCAAGAAGTCCAAAGGCTGCAGGAAATTCTTGATGATGAGAATTTAGCGGTGAAAGACATGGCAGAACATGAAAGACAAGATGCCCAAGAACTCATAAAAATATTGGAGGAAACCCAAGACAAATATGAGGCGGCAATGACCGAGGTTCAACGACTTGAAGAGCAGAGTCAACTGGGAATCCTTTCAGTGGAAGGGAAGGAAACTGTAAGCAACACAGAGACTGTAAGAATGGGCTCTGAACATGAGCTTGGGAGCATCAAGGCGCAACTTCTTCGAGCGCTTGAAACCAAAGTACAAGAGGAAAGGAAGGTGAAAGCATTGGAGGGAAAGGTGGATGAAATGGTGAAGACTCTGATCCACAGAGTCCCCGCGGAAGAGTTAACGGTCAGCCAACTCCTTCACATGCTGAGAGACAAGACTCCACAATGGGAACACGAGCTTCAATCTGCAAAGGGAAGGAATTCGGAGCTCCCAAAAGTTACAGAAATAACTGAGGTGGCAACACAGATTTTGTGTTACAGTTTACTCTATGAAGAGTTCGTTGAATCACGTCAATGTGAACAGAAGAATGTTGAAACAGCTGCTTCAGTAGAAGGATTAAATAGCCTGATACCGCAATCCCCGGTGGAAGGGAAGGTATTGAACTCACAAATGAGGTCAGTAGTGAAGGAATGGCAGACAACCCAGGAAGAGCGGGATGAATATGAATGCATGAAGAAGTCTTTTCAAGAAAGATGTCTAGGGAAGGAACCACCGTCAGCTAACGTCCAGACGGGTGAGGAGGAAGAAGAAGGCTCTCTCGCTGGCCTAACTCAGGACGAACCCGAATATTACCATGACCTGTTGAGTGGCGCTGAATATTACGAGGATGTGGTCTGCCCAGCTTGTGATGAAAACTCCCAAAGTGCTGAAATCCGGAGGAAGCACTTAAGGTCTAAGGAACATAGAGAGTTGGTGGCGCTACAGCTGGCAGCTGAGAAAGGAGCTCCGAGAGTTTCAAAAAGGCAGAAAAGAAAAAGAAGAAGCAGAAGATAATAACTGTCTAAAATATTAGCACTTCTACCATCTCAGGCGGAACACTACGAAAGGAGCTAAATTCGTTGAAAAACTGGAAAATGTCAAGACAGCCAGTTGGTTGTAAAAGTCCGCACTGCTGGTTCAACAGGACGAAAGTTCAAGCTGTTACGTCAAGAAAAAGGCTATGGAGGAGTCACGCTAGCCAGGTGAACCGGCTACACCAAAGAAATGTTGTTCGGAACGAGTCAAGATCAGAGACTGAATCTATGAACTGTTTCCGCAGAGACTGAACCTGTGAACTGTTCCCACCGAGATTATATCTGTAAATTGTTTTATATGACATTGACTCCACCGAGATTATATCTGTAATTGTTTATAGGAAGTTGAAGATATGTATGTTTAACGGAGACTCTGTAAGTAATAAGCTAAAAAGGGAGGATTGTAGTGTATGTACCCGTCTACCTTTAAGGGAACTATTGAATGTAACCGTTCACCTTTAAGAGAACTACTTTAGGTGTGGCACTATTTGTTTGGCTTCTGTATACTGTAATACTGATAGTGACCACACCAGTATATAAGTGTTGTGGCAGGATTGCTGGGGCAGATTCGCCCAGACCTTCGAATAGTAAAGACCTGTTTTGTTTGTTACTTCTGAAGTCTGTGTATTTATTAACTGCACAACCCACAGACTTTACACCTTCCAATGTTGAACTCAACTAAAATCACTATCAGTTAAGTGCTTCAATTCACAGATCGTTTCACAGTTGAATAAATGTCCTTCCCGATTTACTCACTGTTTTTCCTCCCCTTCCTCAAGTCGTTAGTACCTTATACGCCGTCTCGTCTTCCCACTATTGCAAGCTCCTGTATCCTCGAGCCAGCCTCACTTTAATTAACTGTCCACGGCAAAAATAACAGTTTTAAACACGTAAAACCTGACTATCTTCCGTCATGACTTTCCAGAATCTTCTCCACTTCATGCATTCTATTTCCCATAGTGCATTGCACATCACAACTACGGTAAGCTATGTGGGACAATTCTAATACAACATTCAAAATACACAACAGGCTTATGGCCTGAATCAGGCGGGCGCTTTGGACAAGCTGGCGTCAGGCCCCTTTCAAAAGGGCGGCGGCCGCATCGTCAGCGGTAACATGATGGGAAGGCTGCTGACGCCACTTTGAGGCCTTCACCATCTCATTGACGCCAGGCAGAGGGAGTCAAAATGTGTGTAACGCATGAAGCCATCAAACAATTTTATATTCTGTAAACCACCAGCCGCTCTGTGTGTGAGTGTGTGGGTGTGTCTGTGTCTGTGTTTGTGTGTGTGAGTGAGTGTGTGTGTGTGTGAGAGTGTGTGTGAAAGTGTGTGTGTGTGTTTGTCTCTGTATATGTCTGTGTGTGTGAAACTGTTTGTGTGTGTGTGTGAGAGTGTGTGTGTTTGTGTGTGCGTGAGTGTGTTTGTGTGTGAGTGTGTGTGTGGTGTGTGTGTGTGAGTTTGTGTGTGTGTGAAAGTGTGTGTGTGTGAGTGTGTGTGAGAGTGTGTGTGTGAGTGTGTGAGAGTGTGTGTGTGAGTGAGTGTGAGAGTGAGTGTGAGAGTGTGTGTGTGAGTGTGTGTGTGCGTGTGTGAGCGAGTGAGTGTGTGTGAGTGGGTGAGTGTGTAGATACTAGATAAGGATTATCCCCCTGGTTGAATAGCTGGCCAATGTGCAATGTCTAACCTTCCACTTGAAGGATGATTATTGGGCAGTGACCACTGTTGTTAAGTCTGTGAGTTGTTCAAGTAATTAATACTCAGACTTAATCAGTAACAATAAAACAGGTCTTTACTGGTTGGAGGTAGGGACTATACGTAGGTCTTTACTTCATGCCCACAGGCGGGAACTGAGGGGAGATCAGTACCCACAGTACTATTTATACCCCTATGGCCAGGAGTGGTACTGCGTATCACTACGCCCAACAAGTAGTGCAGTCCTGTCCATAGGTTCAAAGTAGCACACATATTACATACACAACATTCCTCCCTTCCTAGCTTTACAGTCATCTCCCCATTTAACATAACGTAATAACATATATACATATATAACTTCAGGTTTACATAACAGAATAACATAGATACATAGATAACTTCATGTCAAAACAGATCACAGATTCAGTCTCTGCGGAAAACAGTTCACAGATTCAATCTCTGTGGTGGAGTCGGTTCACGTTGCTGGAGTGACTCATTCAATAGTCCTTCCATGGATTTAACAGTTTGAACTTCCGAACTGAATTGGCTCCGTTCGGAGGGACCACGTGTGTGATCTGGTAGAGGTAATAATGGTTCAGATGGGTCATCTTCTGTTTCGACTTTTCCTTTTCTGCTTCTTGGAGACTCTCTGGGCTCCACTGTCAGCTGCCAGCTGCATGCGCAGTTCCTCCTTCTCTCCCTCCTTTTTCCGTAGTAGAGCCACCTTCTCCCGATGTTCCGTAGACTTTCGGTGCTCCTCCATGATTTCTGTATGGTGGGAGTCGAAGTTACAAGTTGGGCAGGACAGGACATAGTAATATTCGGTGTCGTCCTGATCTAGGCCAGCGAGAGGGTCTTCTATTTCCTCCATACCCAGCTGGGCGTTAGCCAGCTTTTGTTCCAAGTCCAGACATCTTTCCTGAAGAGACTTCTTCATGCGTACCTCTTCATCCAGCTTTTTCTGGGCTTTCAGCAAGTCGTTTACTAATGACCTCATTTGAGATTTTACTACTTCAACTTCTTTTGGAGATTGATTGATCGGACTATTCAATCCCTCTACCGGAGCAGCTGTTTCAGCGGTCTGTTGTTCTACGTTGACGGGAGTCAGCGTACTTTTGGCATCCAAGGGCTGCTCTGTTGCAGTCATCTCAGTCTGTGTTGCCACCTCAGCTCTTCCAATAACCTTTGAGAGCTCCGAACCCCTTTCGTTTGAATATTGAAGTTCGTGTTCAAGTTTTTCCCATTTCAGAGTCCTGTCCTTCAGCATATGCAGGAGTTGGCTGACCGTTAACTCCTCTGACATCAGACGTTTTGTGTGCTCCTGCTCCATTTTCTCCATCAGCTGCTTCTGTTGTCTTTCCAGATTCTCCAACTCTATATCAAAGAACTCTTTCGTTGCATTCAACTCTTGCTCAAAACGGCGAAGCATTTGTTCTAATTGCTGTTGTAGTTTGAAATGGAGTTGAGTTCGAGCCCGGTGTCCCTCAGAAATGGGCACATCAGTAGACTTGCCAGACTCAGAATCCACAGTTAAACTATGTTGTTGTTGCTCAGTGGAATTCTGTGCTGAAACTTTGTCTTTTGCACCTGAGTTGGGCTTACCATCATCCGTTCCAGAGTCTGGGCCGACTATCTTCACCGAGTTCTCACTCGTTATTGTTTGTAGGAAATGCCAGTCCATATTCATTTTCCTAATCCACTCCCGTCCTAGTAGTGGAGAACCTCCTTCAGATATCACATATAAGTCCATTATTTGACTGTCTTCGCCCTTGTGGACCACTGCAACCTCTATTTTCCCGATGGGGTACACTCTTTGCCCCGTGTATGTTTTCAATATAATCCCCGTATCCTGTAGGGGAATATGTTGGAATAACTTTCCGTAATCTTTCTTATTTATGACCGTCAATGCCGATCCAGTGTCCAATTCCAGTTTTACTTGGACTCCTTCTATCTGAAGAGTGACCCAAATTGTCTGGAGGTCTGCACCCTTACCAGCATTGAGTACTCTTAAGCTAGCCAGTTCATTACAGCTTAAGCTAGCCAGTTCATTACTGCTAGCATCTGAATCGGACTCCTGTTCGGTCACCTTGTGTACCTTTGCGTATTTCCCTTGCGGTGACTTCTTGTTGCTGGTCTTCTTCGCTGACCTGCATACTCTAGCTATATGTCCAAGCCTACCACAAGTTCTACATTCTTGGTTTTTAAACCAACACTGGTTCTGATCATGCGTTGTCTTTCCACAATGATAACATTTGCCAGAACTCACACCCAATTTGTGTGCACTGAGCTCCGGTGACCGTAGCTGCATTACTGCCGTGCCTCTCGCTGCGGCTTCGTGTGCTGCTGCCATAGTGACCGCCTTCTCAAGCGTCAGCTCATTCTCCTCGAGCAGTCGCTTTTGTGTATCCTGTTTAAATAAACCACACACAAATTTGTCTCGAAGTGCCTCTGTCAGTCCCGTTCCAAACTGGCAATATTTCGCTAATTTACGCAATTCCAGCAAATATTCAGCATTGCTTTCATGCTGTAGCTGCCTTCTGTCGTAAAATTTAAATCGTTCCGCTAGCATCAGCGGCGTGGGGTTTAGATGATCTTTCAGGACAGTAACAATCTCATCGAACGTCTTATCCGCCGGTTCATCTGGTGATAACAGGTGTTTCAATTGCCCGTATGTCTTCGCACCCATTAAATTTAATAATGTTAGAGCTTTATCTTGGTCACGAATTTTATTGGCCTTACAATAATTTTTTACTCTTTCAACATATATGGCCCAATCTTCGCGGTCACTATCAAAGGTGCTAATATTCCCGTGTTTAGGCATTGTAGATTTGCAATTTCTCAGATTTTATTTTCTTTACTTGTTATCAAAGATGGCGGCTTCCCGCTCTTGCCGCCGTCCTCCGCCCACAAAATGGCGGTTTTCCCGCGCTTGGCGGTCTTCACCCGTCCCCCGACGCCGTCTCCCTTCAGCCCTCGAGTGCGGCCCTTATCTTCGCCGCGATCGCCCGAGTGCTGCCCTTATCAGCGGATGCGATCGCTGGATCGCGAAGTGGCTCCCGACCAAAGCGGCTCTTGCTCGCTCCCTCCCGGGCTCTGGCTTACCCGCTCGCGCGTTTCACCGCGGCTCTTATCAGGGATTGCGATCGCCCTTATCTTCTCCAACTTCCCCAGCCCTGTCTTTGCAGCCAACACTGCACGGCTTACCCCACCACCTAGGTTGAACAAGGAAACTGCAGAAAGACTTCTGTCAGTCGCTGGAAGCTGTCAGTCGCTGATGGAGGCTTCAGAGTCCTAAAGCCTGTCGCTTCTAGTGGGGTGGTGATGTTTGAAACCTCTCTTCAACTGCCGCAGGGTAAGAACCTGACTTGTCGCCAGTGTTAAGTCTGTGAGTTGTTCAAGTAATTAATACTCAGACTTAATCAGTAACAATAAAACAGGTCTTTACTGGTTGGAGGTAGGGACTATACGTAGGTCTTTACTTCATGCCCACAGGCGGGAACTGAGGGGAGATCAGTACCCACAGTACTATTTATACCCCTATGGCCAGGAGTGGTACTGCGTATCACTACGCCCAACAAGTAGTGCAGTCCTGTCCATAGGTTCAAAGTAGCACACGTCTAACCTTCCACTTGAAGGATGATTATTGGGCAGTGACCACTGTCACTCAACAAGAGTCACAAAAGTGGGGAATGGAATCAAATGTCTTTACCAACACAGGTGGTTTAGCAGAAATGAAGTAAATTCTGTCCTGCAGAAAAAGAATTCCATCTGTGCCTCAGCTAAAGGACAAACCCCACAGAGTGTAGCTGACCAGAGGAACCAAACATGGGTGACATGAAGCAAGATCAGTCTTCCAAGGCTTGTGAACCCTGGTGTGGTATGTGTGGGCCTCGAGAGGTTTACTGTAAAACAATAAATGCTTTGTGTGGTGTCCTGTCCCGGGCACTTCAAAGAGTCACAGGGGATCAGAGCCATGAGCCCACAGCGCTGTCGAAAGATCTCGGCTCTGAAAAATGCTATAACAGCAGTCTAGGCTTGTGAGAAGGGAAGTGCTTCAAGTAAAAAAAAGAACCAGGCGGTTTGCTAGTCAGATCAATGGCAGGAGGCAGACAGCGAGGCTCAGGCATTGTTTCATCATGGGTGGCGGGAATTACCACCTGCTTAACTAACAAAGGAACTAATGTGGGCACCCACAGCAGTTAGGCGTGTCCTAAATGGTGCAACTGGAAAGTACCCATGAAGAACTCACAATCAGAGGAATAGCGGGGAAGCCTACAGTAGATCATCTTCTCATGGCTCAGTGGGTAGCACCCTCGCCTCTGAGTCAGAAGGTTGTGGGTTCAAAAGCCCCCACTCCAGGGACTTGAGCACAGAATCTAGGCTGACACTCCAGCGCAGTGCTGAGGGAGCGCCGCACTGTCAGAGGTGCCGTCTTTCGGATGAGACGTGAAACTGAGGCCTCCGTCTACCCTCTTGGGCGGATGTAAAGGATCCCCTGGCACTATTTCGAAGAAGAGCAGTGTCCTGGCCAATGCTTAGCACTAAAAAACAGAATTTCTGGCCATTATTGGATTTGCTGTTTGTGGGAGCTTGCTGTGTGCAAATTGGCTGCCACACTTCCCTACATTACAACAGTGACTACTCCTCATAATGTACTTCATTGGCTGTAAAGTGCTGTGGGATGTTGTGAAAGGTGCTATATAAATGCAAGTCTTTCTTTTTTTCTCTCTGGCAGACATGTACCCAAACTCTCGGGAGTTAACATGTCTCAGACCCCAGTAACTGCATCACTTGTGGGCCGTTCTGTTTCTCCCTGTTAGGATGTGCCTGGGCCCTCTTGCTCTGATTCATTGGAGCAGACACTGCGTGTGACATGAGGAAGTGACAGAAAGAAGAAAGAAAGAACTTACATTTCTATAGCGCCCTTCACGGCCACCAGACGTCTCAAAGCGCTTTACAGCCAATGAAGTACTTTTGGAGTGTAGTCACTGTTGTAATGTGGGAAAGAGGAGAGGAGAGGAGAGACAGGAGAGCCACCGATTGCTCAATGGGTCATGGTGCTGCTCGATCCGGTCCCGAGCCACACAGAACATAATGTGTGGCTCCCAGTCTGCACTGACTTAACTAATTTCTCCTTGGGCTGGGTAGTTAGGTCGTTACAATTGGCCTCGCCAGTTAGATCAGGGAGAACTCAACCAGGTTTCCTGCTGCTGAAGTAAGGTGGTGGTTTCAACCTGTTTAAATGGAGGAAGGGATTTTAATGTAGCGCATGCAAGTCATTGCTGTGAGGGAAGATAGGCAGCCATATCATAATATCCCTAGTTAGTGCCACCCCACCTTAACCAGAGTGTATTGTGATGGTCTATTTTAGAGTGTGAAGATGGTCAAGGGTGTGTTGATGTCTAATAAGTCCACAGAGGGAAAAGGGGAGAGGTCATTTACCTTGCCTGCCCTGGTCAAGTCATTGAACTTCTTGTGGCACTGGTATGCAGTCCTGGGGATGAGAGCGTTCATAGAGACATAGAATGGTTACAGCACGGAAGAAGGCCATTCGGCCCGTCGAGCCCGTGCCGGCTCTCTGCAATAGCACTTCAGCTAGTCCCCCTCCCCCGTCCTTTCCCCGTTGGCACTCAGTGGCACTGTTTCACTTCCTTCCATGTGAACGAAAGACATTTTTGTCAAGTTTCCTGCCACAGACACCCCACAGTCTGTCCCTCCTGATCTCAGTTCCTTCCAAGAATGTTTGCAGGGTCTCTTCTGAGAAATTGTGGCATCAAAGGGACGGTAACCAGAGGCCACAGATTTAAGATGATTGGCAAAAAAAAACCCAGGTGGGGAATTTTTTTCTACGCAGCGAGTTGTTGTGACCTGCAACGCACTGCCTGTACGGGCGGTGGAAACAGATTCAATAGTAACTTTCAAAAGGAAATTGGATAGATACTTGAAAAGGAGAAACTCCTGGGCTATGAGGAAAGAGCGAGGGAGTGGGACTAGTGGGATTGATCTTTCAAAGAGCCGGCACAGGGACGATGGGCCCAATGGCCTGCTTCTGTGCTGTCTGATTCTATGATGGAGTTTAGAAGAATGAGAGGGGATCTCATTGAAACTTATAAAATTCTGACAGGACTGGACAGACTAGATGCAGGAAGGATGTTCCTGATGGTTGGGGAGTCCAGAACCAGGGGTCACAGTCTAAGGATAAGGGGTAAGCCATTTAGGACAGAAATGAGGAGGAATTTCTTCACCCAGAGAGTGGTGAACCTGTGGAATTCTCTACCACAGAAGGCAGTAGAGGCCAATTCATTAAATATGTTCAAGAAGGAGTTGGATATATTTCTTAAGGCTAAAGGGATCAAGGGGTATGGGGAGAAAGCGGGGACAGGGTACTGAACTTGGATGATCAGCCATGATCGCATTGAATGGCGGAGCAGGCTCAAGGGGCCGAATGGCCGACTCCTGCTCCTATCTTCTATGTTTCTATGTTTCTATATTTCTATGATTCGGTAAATGGGGCACAATTCACCGTTTGGAAATACAAGGCTATTGTGAAATCGGGTTGAGATAAGTGAACGCCACCCACAGACTGTAAATTGGATCTAGGACCAATCTGGGCCTGTATGGCCAGGGGTCTTTACCCAGCCAGCCCTCTGAAGTTTCCTGCAGAGCCAGGGAGTGGCCACGATGATGGCTGAAGGTGGGAGGGGGAAGGGCAAGATTATAATGTTGTTTCTTATCTTGTCCCATGACCATCTCCTTTTGCCTCGCACCATCCTCCCTTTTGTCTCTTAATCTCTCCTGCCTTCCACCCAATCACAGACCTTCCCTTTTGTTCTTTCCTCCCCTCCCCCCTCTACACTTGCTTAAAAACCTGTTACATCTCCAACGTTTTCCAGTTCTGACGAAGGGTCATCGACCTGAAACGTTAACTCTGTTTCTCTCTCCACAGATGCTGCCTGACCTGCTGAGTATCTCCAGCATTTTCTGTTGTTGTTTCAAATTTCCAGCGTCCGCAGTATTTTGCTATTGTAGTAAAATTTTCCATTTGTTATCACATTTCTCAGACAGAGTACAGAGTCACATTGATTAAAAATAATTTGAGATGTTGATACCAGAAGTGTGATTAAAATTTGCGTGCTGTCATCCTACATAGCTGTTGTAATAAGTCTGGATGTCGCGAGCCCTAGTTGATAAATCCTGTGAGAAGGAACTGCCAATCTACCACTTCCTTATGTCAAAATAAAGACACTCCATTGCCACTTCTCTCTATTTCTTCCCATTGCAAATGAACATTTTTATTTGTGAATTCTGTGCTAGTCGCAATGAGGGATGTTCGAGCTAGCGGATGGAAGAGGACAGATGCAGCACAGTTAAATAGTGTACAGCTCCCGCTACACTGTCCCGTTAAACACTCCCAGGTTAGGTACATGTAAGATTCGCAAAATTTCCACATTCTCCCAAGGTTATTAATAAAAGGGACCCTATGGACATTTTAAAAAGGGTACCCAAAGATGGCGTCCGCACCTCGTGACCAAAAGCCTGCAAGATTTTAAAAGCTTGGACTCTGTGGCAGCACAAGCAGCTCTTGGGGAAATCGAAACCTAAAATGCAGTTTCTGTGAAATAGGACTTTGTATTTTGGAAAACAGACAGCAATCATTGAATATGCATTAAGCCACATCGTAGACAGATCAAAACCAGTTAGGCCTATGCTTGAGGCCATCAAGTTGTCTGCATAAATAATCAGAAACAGCTTATGGAAGCCATCAAGACTGGCCAGGCCGATTAGAATGCATTAATAACAATACAGTCCGGACACCAGGCCATTAGGTGTGATAAACGGCCATCTAAAAACAGTTAGTTTAGATTGCTATAATTATTTAAAACAGCCCGCCAAAATTGAAACAATGAACTAAGCTGATTTGGCGCGCAGATAAGGGCCTTTCGAAAGGAGTATAACTGTGGGCCCCGGGTAGCAATCGCTCTCTTGCTCTCTTGCCCTTGCTCCTGCTCTCGTGGCTCCGGCCTCTCGGGCTGCCTGTACTCGTGCCCTGGCCTCGTGGCGGGTTCTCTCCTCGCTCCCCGTAGCAGAGTCTCAACAACTAAGGACATCCATACCAATTGCAGGGGAGGGGAATGAGACCCGAGTCCCTAGTCATCCAGGACACCCAGGCCGCAAAGAGGGGTGAGACGAAACTGAAACAAGACGAGACGAATCGAGACGAAGAGTAAGGTAGACCCGACAAAGCGCAGAGAAGGGCAGCAGAAGACGTATTAATTAAAAAACCCGAGCGCCGAGTTATAAGCTGACGCTCGGGGAAGAAAGTATCTGAGGACAGTGAGACGAAGTTGGTTGGGCGAACCCTGCAACTAAGTTGGCGCTTGGAGGCAAGCCTTTCGTTGAACATTGTGAATAAACGCAGGTGTCCACGCCATGACGAATATGTTGCTGTTCTAAGAATGGGTAACAAAATCTAAGCAGTAAAAACTGCTAATCGTCTCATTGACGTAACGTTACCGCTGACGACCGCCCGAGGGAGAAGAAGAGGAGAACCCATCGTGACGAGTCGACGATGGCAGCGGAGGAGAAGAAGGTGTGTCGCAGCAGCAGCTCCAGCACCGCGCCCCTGAAGACCACGTGGCGATGGGGTACCTAAGAGGACAGAAAACCAAACCTCAAAACCTGCATTCGTTAACAGTTGGCTTTACTTTGGATTGGTGAGCATGAATTCTGGCCCCTCATAGCTTAATGTAGTTAGGTATAGGGGGTGGGATAAGGATAAGGGGATTGTTAAAGTAATTGTTTTTCCCTCGATGTGCCGTGTGTTCCCCATTCCCTGTATAAGTGTAGTTATTTTGTAATTTGCCTGAATTTTTTTTATACTAGTGACTTCTCATAAGACTTTTATTTTTCTGTTTAATAAAATCTTGGCTTTCTTACATCCAAACCACCTGTCTACTCGAGTCTTTCTGTATCACTGCCTATACCTAAGTCCAGTGTCTAGAACCCAGTGGCATGGGAGCGATTCAAACCGCTCACCAACAGTCAGGGGCATAACTGACTGGGCGCACGCGCCACACCCGCCACACCCCTACATACATCACAGGATAGATACTAAGTAAAGCTCCCCCTACTTTCTCCTATCAAACACTCCGAGGGCAGGTACAGCACAGATTAGAACATAAGAACATAAGATATAGGAGCTGGAGTAGGCCATTTGGCCCTTCGAGCCTGCTCCGCCATTCAACAAGGTCATGGCTGATCTTCTACCTCAACTCCACCTTCCCGCACTATCCCTATATCCGTTAATTCCCTTAGTTCCCAAAAAATTATCGACCACTGCCTTGAATATACTCAACGACTGAGCCTCCACAGCCCTCTGGGGCAGATAATTCCAAGGATTCACAACCCTCTGAGTGAAGAAATTTCTCCTCATCTCAGTCCTAAATGGCCGACCCCTTATCCTGAGACTGTGACCCTGTGTTCTAGATTCCGCAGCCAGGGGAAACATTTTCTCAGCAATAACCCTGTCAAGCCCCTTAAGAATTTTATATGATTCAATGAGATCACCTCTCATTCTTCTAAACTCTAGAGAATATAGGCTTAGTCTACTCAATCTCTCCTCATAGGGCAATCCCCTCGTCCCAGGAACCAGTCTAGTGAACCTTCATTGCACTCCCTCTATGACAAGCATGTCTTTCCTCAGGGAAAGAGACTAGAACTGTACACAATACTCCAGGTGTGGCCTCACCAATGTTCTGTATAATTGTAGTAAGACTTCTTTACTCTTATACTCTAATCCCTTTGTAATAAAAGCTAACATACCATTTGCTTTCCTAATTGCTTGTTGTACCTGCATGTTAACTTTCAGTGATTCGTGTCCAAGGACACCCAGGTCCTTCTGAATACAAACATTTCCCAGTCTCTCACCATTCAAAAAATATTCTGCTTTTTTGTTTTTTTATACCAAAGTGGATAATTTCACACTTCCCCACATTGTATTCCATTTGCCATGTTCTTGTCCACTCAGTCAACCTGTCTATATCTCTCTGCAGCCTCTTTGCGTCCTCCTCACAGGTTACTTTCCCACCTAACTTTGAATCATCAGCAAATTTGGATACGTTACACTCAATGTAAATAGCTGAGGCCCCAGCACTGATCTTTGCGTTAGCCCACTAGTTACAGCCTGCCAACCCGTTTATTCCCACTCTCTGTTTTCTGCCCATTAACTAATCCTCAATCCATGCTAATATATTACCCTCAATCCCACGAGTCCTAATTTTGTGTAATAACCTCTTGTGTGGCGCCTTATCGAAAGCTTTTTGAAAATCCAAATAAATTACATACACTGGTTCCCCCTTATCCATCCTACTAGTTACATCTTCAAAAAACTCTAGCAGATTTATCAAACACAATTTCCCTTTCATAAAACCATGTTGACTCTGCCTAACCATATTACAATTTTCTAAGTACCCTGTTACCACGTCCCTAATAATAGATTCTAGCTCCCTCTACACTGTCCCATCAAACACTCCCAGGTCAGGTACAGCACGGGTTAGATACAGAGTAAAGCTCCCTCTACACTGTCCCATCAAACACCCCCAGGGCAGGTACAGCACGGGTTAGATACAGAGTAAAGCTCCCTCTACACTGTCCCATCAAACACTCCCAGGGCAGGTACAGCACGGGTTAGATACAGAGTAAAGCTCCCTCTACACTGTCCCATCAAACACTCCCAGGGCAGGTACAGCACGGGTTAGATACAGAGTAAAGCTCCCTCGACACTGTCCCATCAAATACTCCCAGGGCAGGTACAGCACGAGTTAGATACAGGGTAAAGCTCCCTCTACACTGTCCCATCAAACACTCCCAGGTCAGGTACAGCACGGGTTAGATACAGAGTAAAGCTCCCTCTACACTGTCCCATCAAACACTCCCAGGGCAGGTACAGCACGGGTTAGATACAGAGTAAAGCTCCCTCTACACTGTCCCATCAAACACTCCCAAGGCAGGTACAGCACGGGTTAGATACAGAGTAAAGCTCCCTCTACACTGTCCCATCAAACACTCCCAGGGCAGGTACAGCACGGGTTAGATACAGAGTAAAGCTCCCTCTACACTGTCCCATCAAACACTCCCAAGGCAGGTACAGCACGGGTTAGATACAGAGTAAAGCTCCCTCTACACTGTCCCATCAAACACTCCCAGGGCAGGTACAGCACGGGTTAGATACAGGGTAAAGCTCCCTCTACACTGTCCCATCAAACACTCCCAGGGCAGGTACAGCACGAGTTAGAAACACAGTAAAGGTCCCTCTAGTCTGTCCCATCAAACACCCCCAGGGAAGGTACAGCACGGGTTAGAGACAGAGTAAAGCTCCCTCTACACTGTCCCATCAAACACTCCCAGGGAAGGTACAGCACGGGTTAGATACAGAGTAAAGCTCCCTCTACACTGTCCCATCAAACACTCCCAGGTCAGGTACAGCACGGGTTAGAGGCAGAGTAAAGCTCCCTCTACACTGTCCTGTCAAACATTCCCACGACAGGTACAGCACGGGTTAGATACAGAGTAAAGCTCCCTCTACACTGTCCCATCAAACACTCCCAGGTCAGGTACAGCATGGGTTAGATACAGAGTAAAGCTCCCTCTACACTGTCCCATCAAACACTCCCAGGTCAGGTACAGCATGGGTTAGATACAGAGTAAAGCTCCCTCTACACTGTCCCATCAAACACTCCCAAGGCAAGTACAGCACGGGTTAGATACAGAGTAAAGCTCCCTCTACACTGTCCCATCAAACACTCCCAGGTCAGGTACAGCATGGGTTAGATACAGAGTAAAGCTCCCTCTACACTGTCCCATCAAACACTCCCAGGTCAGGTACAGCATGGGTTAGATACAGAGTAAAGCTCCCTCTACACTGTCCCATCAAACACTCCCAAGGCAAGTACAGCACGGGTTAGATACAGAGTAAAGCTCCCTCTACACTGTCCCATCAAACACTCCCAGGGCAGGTACAGCACGGGTTAGAGACAGAGTAAAGCTCCCTCTACACTGTCCCATCAAACACTCCCAGGTCAGGTACAGCATGGGTTAGATACAGAGTAAAGCTCCCTCTACACTGTCCCATCAAACACTCCTCGGGCAGGTACAGCACAGGTTAGATGCAGAGTAAAGCTCCCTCTACACTGTCCCATCAAACACTCCCAGGGCAGGTACAGCACGGGTTAGATACAGAGTAAAGCTCCCTCTACACTGCCCCATCAAACACTCCCAGGGCAGGTACAGCACGGGTTAGATACAGAGTAAAGCTCCCTCTACACTGTCCCATCAAACACTCCCAGGGCAGGTACAGCATGAGTTCGATGGAAAATGAGGTCCTAACCTCAGGAGAGTGCCCTCCTGTACCACTGATATTTTTTCATTTCATGTAGTTCCCATTCTTTGGCCTCTCTGAGCTAGATTGTCAATTCAGTTCCAAATAGCTGAGCTGTGAACCCTTCTTCAAATAGTGCCATGGGATCTTTTACACCCACCTGAGGGAGCAGACAGGGCCTTGGTGTAACATCTGATCCCTCTGTCATAAGAACATAAGAAATAGGAGCAGGAATAGGCCTATTGGCCCCTCGAGCCTGCTCCGCCATTCAATAAGATCATGGCTGATCTTGGGCTCAAAGCCACTTCCCTGCCCGCTCCCCATAACCCTTCACTTCCTTATCTTGCAAAAATCTGTCTATCTCCACCTTAAATGTATTTAATGACCCAGCCTCCACGGCTCTCTGGGGCAGAGAATTCCACAGATTTACGACCCTCTGAGGGAAGAAATTCCTCCTCATCTCAGTTCTAAAAGGGCGACCCTTTATTCTGAAACTATGCCCCCGAGTTCTAGATTCCCCCACGAGGGGAAACATCCTCTCTGCATCTGCCCTGTCGAGCCCCCTCAGTATCTTATATGTTTCAATAAGATCACCTCTCATTCTTCTAAATTCCAATGAGTATAGGCCCAGCCTGCTCAACCTTTCTTCATAAGTCAACCCCCTCCTCTCAGGAATCAACCGAGTGAATTGTCTCTGAACTGCACGGAACATCACAGCGTTCTCCTGGGCACAAAGCTGAAATGAGAGCCACCACAAAACAAACATTCCAAACAAAATTCATGGCCCAGAAATTCGGGTCGGGGGCTTCCCGCGGGTGCAAGCCCCCGACCTGCACTTACCTAGCGCGCCGGCCGTTGAGCTGTGGGCTCGCGTGGAATTCCGATCCTGGGCCTGCTCCAGCTGCCGGCGCGCAGTGCTCGCGTATCCCAGGGGCGCAGTTAGTTTGAAGCGTCCCCTGGGATCACGTGGGCCATGGGGAGCCAATCGGAGCAGGGAATGCTTCATTCATAAGTTTGACAGGAAGTGCTGTCAAACTTATAAATACTACGAGCCCCAAAACATCACTAAATCTTCAAATAATCTTGCTTTTTAGAGTCACATTTTTAAAATAAACTATAAATTACATGAAATAACTATTTTAAACAATAATTTAAATTTTTGAAAAAAATAATTTTGTTTTCTAACGGGGCTAAAAATAAACTTACCTTTCTTTAAAGTATTTAAAAATAATAAACCTGTGGAAAAATTGTTTTAATTTTAATTAATTCACCACTTACCTTGTAAAAAACAGGCCTTGCGACTGCTTTTTAAATGTCTAACTTCTGGAGACTTACCCTCCCGGGAAAATCTGCAAAAAAAAATGTAAGTTCGATGCGCACGCGCAGCCTCTCCTGCGCACGCGTTCGACCTCTGAACCCCTTCTTTCAGGGGAATGGAAGTGCCGGTTTCCCGTGCATGCGCAGTGCATGCAGGAAACCGGCACTTCCATTGGGCTTACGGGTGAGTACCCCGTGCGTACTCACCCGTGGAGACCCGAATTTCTGGAATATTAATACATTTATCACAATTCAATTAACATTACAATATGAACTAATCATCCTTGTGCAGTCCATTCGTGCCCTTCGTGTGCCCTGTCCTACACTAGTGCTGCTACGCTGTGCTCCCCCAGTGGCTGCAGCACGGCAGATGGAAGGCTGCTGTTTTTCCGTGGCGGAGAATACAGATGGCCTTGCAGGACCACCTCGACCAGCTGTGGACCTAGAATTCGGCCCGGCTGTAGACGGCACCACCTCGGCATGGGCGGAGGCAATATGGGCTGGCTGGCTGACAGGCAGCGGAAAGGGCAATGGCGGAGTGGCAGTGCTGGGATCAGGAATGCTGTCATCCTGAGAGAGGACAGCGGGTTCCTGCTCCACTGAACCACTGCCACTACCCCGGGGCGGCGCCTCAGCATTCCTAGCAATCGGTTGGAGGACAGATTGCTGGCCTGCTGTGACACCCTGCAAGCCCCTTTCGACACTCGTGAACCCAATCACGATGGCAGATGTCTGAGCTGGCGTGGCAGCAAGCTGTGCCTGTAGGAGAGCGGTTTGCACTTCCATAGAAACATAGAAGATAGGAGCAGGAGTCGGCCATTCGGCCCCTCCAGCCTGCTCCGCCATTCAATCAGATCATGGCTGAGACTGCAGCACTGAGACTTTGGGTCACTTCCCCCTGTGCTGCAATGGAAGCTGCGACATCGCCTATAACACGTAGCATCATGGCTGGGTCCACAAGTTCTCTCCTGGAGTTGTCCATCTTTTCCAGCCTGGAAATCATGGGCTCCAAGCTCTGCGCAAAACCCCGCCTAATGTTGGAGCAGGGCTCCTCCATGCTCATTGCCAAGAGGTTCTCTGGCAGGCTTGCCATTGCACCTTGCATTTCAGCGTGCATGGCCATCACCCTTCTTCTGAAGGCCGCCCCATCGAGCTCATCATCTGATTCATGTGCAGCAGAACACTTGCGCGAACTCATCCTCCGGGGAACTGGCCCTCGAGCTACCCTTTCCTCCTGGCTTTGCTACAGCCCACTTGTGCCCGGTGCCTCACCCTGTGCAGATCCCGCATCTGTACGACCCTCTACATTCTGCGCAGTGCCAGGTTCTGAGCTGCTGTCTGCGAGTGTCAGATGCAGTGACGGTGTGTCTTCTCCGTCTTCTTCTTCTTCTTCATCTCCACTCTCCTCCATGACTTCGGGGACAGGCTGGCCTGCTGGCAGTTCTTGGTCCTCTGAAAGCAGAAAGGCGCAAGAGTCGGGTTGTGGCGAGGAGCAAGATATCCATGCATGAATCATCAGCAGCTTGTAAGTGAGAAGAGATTGTGGGGTGAGGGGGAAGTGGGATATGAGAAGAAGGATGAGGAATGACCATGCCGTTATTGTCCCCAAGGGCTTCAACTTCGACCGTTGACACAGCCTCAGTGACTTCCACTCCAATGATGTCAAACACCGACTCCTCCAGCTGGCTCAAGGTCTGCACAGCGGCTTGGCCGCTTCCCGTCTGTCGCTGCTCCCGGCGGTTGTGAGCCACCTTGGCCTGCAAGAGAAATTGAGGTGCGCCAGCGAGTGTGCTGCAATGTTTTTTGGATGATGCGCCTGCCATAGTTGAATAGCTGTCAGTGTGTGCAAGGTATGAGATGTGGGTGTGAATGTTGCAGCAGTGGTAAGGTGGTGACAATGAAGCGAATCTGCGATTGTGAAGTATGAGCGGTGATAAGTAGAGATTGTTGGTAGGTAAGTGATGTGGTGCAGTGAGCCGTGTGTGAAGCTTGTGGGATACGGCATTTGTTGAAGCTGTCACTCACCTTGAACCGCTGTGTGAGGTCATTAATCACTTCTTGCGGCCCTGTATCCAGGCCCTCGACGCGACACTGTTGGCCGTAACGTAGGCAGCTATCTCTTGCCAGGGCCTTCTGCAAGTGGGCTTTGATGGCTTCCTGCCACCCTGCGGGAACAGGACCCCTCACCTTCTCTCCACTGCCACGACCAAAGCCTCAGTAGCAGCATCGGAAAACCTTCTGGCTCTTTCTCTGTGTCGCTGTGCCATGGCTTCAATCTGCATTTCTATAGCGCTTTTCACGACGACCAGAGGTCCCAAAGCGCTTTACAGCCAATGTAACAATTTTGAAGTGTAGTCACTGTTGTAATGTAGGAAATGCGGTAGCCAACTTGTGCACAGCAAGCTCCCACAAACAGCAAAGTGATAATGACCAGATAATGTTTTTTTAGTGATGAGGGATAAATATTGGCCAGGACAGCAGGGATAACTCCCCTGCTCTTCTTCGAAATAGTGCCAGGGATCTTTTACGTCCACTTGAGAGAGCAGACGGGGCCTCAGCTTTAACGCCTCATCCGAAAGACGGCACCGCCGACAGTGCAGCACTCCCTCAGCACTGCACTGGAGTGTCGGCCTGGATTTTTGTTCGCAACTGGGACTTGAGCCAGCAGCCTTCTGACTTAGAGGTGAGAGTGCTACCCACTGAGCCACAGCTGACACCTTGAGAGACCAATGACAATGAGGTGCTACTGCATCAAAGCACCTCCCCTTTAAGCAGTGGATTCTGAGCCTCGGCCAAACTTTACTGGCCATTAGACTGCACCCGATACTGGGCCACCTGTTGAGCACTAAGCCAATCAGCAGCGCGTTTAGCGCTGAGATCAGCACGCCAATCATTCGAATTTTGCGAGCTGCCTGGACCACTTTCATCGGGCACGGGCAAATAGCGCTGGCCCTTGACACCGCCCGTTTTCAGGCCTAATCCAATTTCTAGGCCTCAATATTTAATTGGAGCAAATTTCTTCTCAACGAATACTGGATGTTGGACGAGCAGCGTGACAAGTCGGAGGTGGTGGAGGGATGGAGAGAGCTGGTAGTGAGGTAGAGCTGGGGGTCATCAGCGTGCACGTGGAGCCTGACGTCAGGACATCACCTTCAATCAACTACTTTGGAAGCAAAACCACTGGTGTTACTCCTGTAATGGCAAAACAGAAAGTGAAACAATCAATATACCAGTGCCCCGTCCTCACCCAGTGACTCACTTGGGGGTAGATGTTGATTTTTGTGTGATTGTGTAAAACGGACGATAGCGAGTTCGCAGCCCGGTTTACATCTCTCTCACAAAGGCAAGATCCACCTCGATTGTGTGTGCCAGCCGATTGAACTAATTAAGTTACTTTTCAGGTTAGCAAATGGCGTTGCACCTTTTAACTTAAAGGATTGAGTTGATAAGTGGGACGAGTGCAAGGTAAAGAACCAACACCTCCTCAGTGCCCCCAACAGCAGAGGTCCCCGGCTTCGACCTCCCTCGCAGACGGTGGACGGCGCTCAACCCAATCCGCACAGGGCACGGACGATGCGGCCGTCTGCTCCGCAAGTGGAGGATGAGGGACGGCCTGAAGTTCGACTGTGGCCGCGAGTCCCAGACCATGGAACACATCGCATCAACCTGCCCACTGAGATCTGTTGCGGGAGGCACCTCATTTCTCAACTCGGCCTCTCAAGATGGACAGCCAAGCTAGACATCCCATTATAAGCTTTTCCCATCATATGAAACAACAACTTAAAGGGTCTCAATAGGGATTGAGGAATAAGTGTTTGGCAAACATTAATTTTGTTGGCGAGGGAGAAGAGCTAATCGAGCTATGATGATGATGTCTGGTAATGGTGCATTTTGGCACCACTTGCATCACATTTAGTGACCACTTGTTTATTTCTATGCCCGTATTTTTCGTGAAGCCTTTGCCCCCTTTAACTTCACCCTCGGGTTGCGTGCAGTGAGTTAGTCAGCCTGAAACTGATCATTTTTCGGTTCTGTTCTAGTTTTTTGTTTCCCACTGGAAACTTGGGGTGGGAAAGCCTCGGCTTGAGTAACATCCTCTTATGCCAGTCATGTGAACGTTGGTGTGGGAAATACCCTTGGTGTTCAAATCATGATTTATGTCAGACGATAAGGAAGAAAGCCAGCTTGCGAAGCGATGCAGCCAGTCCCTGGCAGGTCACGTGGGCTCTGAGGTCTCTCCGCTCCTCCAGCTCTGGCCTCTTGGGCAGCCCCGATTTTAACCTCTCCACCAATGGCGGCCGTGCCTTCAGCTGCCTAGCCCCTACACTCTGGAATTCCCCCCCTAAACCTCTCCGCCTCTCCACCTCCTTTAAGACACTCCTTAAAACTGACCTCTTTGACCATTCTTTTGGTCACCTGTCCTAATATCTTATGTGGCTCGGTGTCAAATTTTGTTTGATAATCGCTCCTGTGAAGCGTCTCGGGATGTTTTACTAAATTAAAGGCGCTATATAAATGCAAGTTGTTATTGTTGGTAGATAAAGGGATGAAGCTTCACTTGGGCGCCTGGCAAAATAACTGCAGTGATGACAAAATAACTTGTTGCGGTCCCTGGAGTCGCAGGCTGAAAGCTGAGGGACCTTTCTTGTCAGCCGTCGCTCAGTGGGTAGCACTCGCGCCTCTCAGTTAGAAGGTTGTGTGTTCATAGCCCCATTCCAGAGACTTAAGCACGTAATCCAGGCTGACACTCCAGTACAGTGCTGAGGGAGTGCTGCACTGTCGGAGGTGCCGTCTTTCGGGTGAGACATTAAACCGAGGCCCCGTCTGTTCTCTCAGGTGGATGTAAAAGATCCCACGGTCACTATTTTGAAGAAGAGCAGGGGAGTTATCCCCGGTGTCCTGGGCCAATATTTATCCCTCAATCAACATAACAAAAACAGAAGATCTGATCATTATCACTTTGCTGTTTGTGGGAGCTTGCTGTGCGCAAATTGGCAGCCGCGTTTCCTGCATTGCAACAGTGACTACACTTCAAAAAGAACTTCATTGGCTGTAAAGTGCTTTGGGACGTCCTGAGGTCGTGAAAGGCGCTATATAAATGCAAGACCCATCTTTCTTTTTCCCTCTGCTTCATATATATAAGAAGCACAAAAACTCCAGAGGACAATGTTGCCCGTCGGGTGGGGAGCTCTCTCAATGGGAGCACTGGTCAGAGAATCATCTGGGCGAAGGATTGGCAGAGGGACCTTTGCCCTTTCCCTCTGCCATTGACAAGGATACAACTGTTGTACCCTTATCTCTGACTCGGGCTTCTGTCGAGTGAGCCTGTCTGCTGGGGATGCTGCATTTACCACGTGGTGTCATCTCTGGAGGGCATTTGGCCAGGGCCGAGTGGGGGACTTGTGAAATTAGGATGAATCTTCTGGACATTCGCTTGGTGATCAGGAAGTATTGATACAGAACTTTCCCCCGGGTAATTAAATGGGTGGGGAGACCTCATGAGAAGGTAGATTGTCCATGAACCCTTCTTTGTTCAGTGCTTTCTTGTGTTATTGTTCCCTTCTTCCCACTGTAGAATTGCGTCAAGAAGCCCCTGCACTCGGAGTGTAAATATTGTGTCATAAAGCTCATCCCCATAGTACCCTAACTCTCTCACAAAGTCCATCCCTCTCATACCCTAACTCTCTCACAGCGTCCATCCCTCGAGTACCCTAACTCTCTCACAAAGTCCATCCCTCTCATACCCTAACTCTCTCACAGCGTCCATCCCTCTAGGACCCTAACTCTCTCACAGCGTCCATCCCTCTAGTACCCTAACTCTCTCACAGCGTCCATCCCTCTAGGACCCTAACGCTCCCACAAAGCTCCTCTTCTCGTACCTTAACTCCCCCATTATAGTACCCAGCTGGATTGCGAATGTGTGCTATGTTTCTAGCTCTGTCACTGTGCTCGGCAGGTTATTTTAAACAGTTAGCAAGCAAACCTCTAATGTGCAATCAACTGCTTAACACTTTTACTCCTTGCTAGGTGTTAATTTCCGCTAAAGATATCTGTTTGGTATCTGGAGCTGGGCCAGATAGGAGCCAGTGCAAAATACCAAGAACGATTCATTCACACTCCGCAGAGCTGCAAAGTCTATATTTATAGTTAATGCTTAATGTGTAAGTAATGCAACTTTTCTCTCACGGCATTAGTGAGGTGGGCCTTGTACATTTTGTAGGTGTTAAGGAAACACCCCTCCACTATTCATCTCTGCAGGTTTACAGTCAATTTCCAACACAGAGAACAGACCATAAATAGTTTGTTGTTTTCCCCCCTCCCATTTTCCGCTCTACCCTTCTGAAGGCTGAGTCGAGAAATTCAATTCAGCACGACAATCAGTCCATCTTTTCTCAAGGGTTAAGGTTAGAGAGCGACAGGGATTGTAGGTAACAAGAAAGACTCCACTTCAGAAAGTACTTTAAGGTTCTTTGAGACGTCCGGTGGTCGTGAAAGAAACATAGAAACATAGAAGATAGGAGCAGGAGTAGGCCATTCGGCCCCTCGAGCCTGCTCCGCCATTCAATGCGATTATGGCTGATCATCCAAATTCAGTACCCCGTCCCTGCATTCTCCCCATACCCCTTGATCCCTTTAGCCTTAAGAAATATATCCAACTCCTTCTTGAATATATTTAATGAATTGGCCTCCACCGCCTTCTGTGGTAGAGAATTCCACAGGTTCACCACTCTCTGGGTGAAGAAATTCCTCATCATTTCTGTCCTAAATGGCCTACCCCTTATCTTTAGACTGTGTCCCCTGGTTCTGGACTCCCCAGCCATCGGGAACATCCTTCCTGCATCTAGTCTGTCCAGTCCTGTCAGAATTTTATAAGTTTCAATGAGATCACCTCTCATTCTTCTAAACTCCAGCGAGTACAAGCCCAATCGACCCAATCTCTCCTCATACGTCATTCCTGCCATCCCAGGTATCAGCCTGGTGAATCTTCGCTGAACTCCTTCCATGGCAAGAACATCCTTCCTCAGATAAGGCGACCAAAACTGCACACAATACTCAAGGTGTGGTCTCACCAAGGCCCTGTACAACTGCAGCAAGACATCCTTGTTCCTGTACTCAAACCCTCTCGCTACGAAGGCCAACATACCATTTGCCTTCTTAACCGCCTGCATGCTTACCTTCAGCGACTGGTGCACAAGGACACCCAGGTCTCATTGCACTTCCCCTTCTCCCAATCTATTGCCATTTAGATAATAATCTGCCTTCCTGTTTTTGCCACCAAAGTGGATAACCTAACATTTATCCACATTATATTGCATCTGCCATGTTTCTGCCCAATCACCCAACTAGTGCAAATCATCCTGGAGTTTCTCGACATCCTCCTCACAGCACACACGCCCACCCAGCTTTGTGTCGTCTGCAAATTTGGAGATATTACATCTAGTTCCCTTGTCTAGATCATTCATATATATTGTGAATAGCTGGGGTCCAAGGATTGATCCCTGCGGTACCCCGCTAGTCACTGCCTGCCACTCGGAAAAAGACCCGTTTATTCCAACTCTTTGCTTTCTGTCTGCCAACCAGTTCTCTATCCAAGTCAATACCTTGCCCCAATCCCATGTGCCTTAACTTTACACGCTAATCTCTTATGCGGCACCTTATCGAAGGCCTTCTGAAAGTCCAGATACACCACATCCACTGGTTCTCCCTTATCTATTTTATCAGTTACATCCTCAAAAAATTCCAGTAGATTAGTCAAGCACAATATAGCTTTTGTGAATCCATGTTGACTTTGTCCGATCCTGTCACTGTTTTCCAAGTACTCTGCTATTACATCTTTTATAATGGGCTCTAGCATTTTCCCCACTACCGATGTCAGGCTTACCGGTCTGTAATTCCCCGTTTTCTCTCTACCACCTTTTTTGAATAGTGGGGTAACATTAGCTACCCTCCAATCCATGGGTACTGTTCCAGATTCCATTGAATGTTGGAAGATGATCAGCAATGCATCTACTATTTCTAGGGCCACTTCCTTAAGTACCCTAGGATGTAGATTATCAGGCCCTGGGGATTTATCGGCCTTCCATCCTATCAGTTTCCCTAACACCATTTCCCTACAAATACTGATTTCTTTTAGTTCCGCCCTTTCATCAGACCCTATGTTCCCCGGCATCTCTGGGAGGTTATTTGTGTCCTCCTTTGTGAAGACAGAACCAAAATATGTATTTAATTGGTCTGCCATTTCTTTGTTCCCCATTATAAATTCCCCTCATTCTGACTGCAAGGGACCTACGCTTGACTTCACTAATCTTTTTCTCTTCACATATCTGTAAAAGCTTTTACAGTCAATTTTTATGTTCCCTGAAAGCTTACTCTCATATTTTATTTTCCCCTTCTTAATTAATCCCTTTGTCCTCCTTTGTTGGATCCTAAACTGCTCCCAATCCTCAGGACCACTACTTTCTCTGGCCAATTTATATGTCCTCTCCTTGGATCTTATGCTATCCCTAATTTTCCTTGTTAGCCACGGTTGAGTCACCTTTTTTGTTTTATTTTTATGCCAAACTGGGATGAACAAATTCTGTAGTTCATCCATGCGGTCTTTGAATGTTTGCCATTGCCTATCCACCATCAACACTTTGAGTGACATTCCCCAATCAATCCTACCCAACTCGCGCCTCAGACCATCGTAGTTTCCTTTATTTAAATTTAGGACCCTAGTCTCTGAGTCAACTACTTCATTCTCCATCGTAATGAAGAATTCGATCATATTATGATCGCTCCGACCCAAGGGGCCTCGTACAACAAAATTGCTAATGAATCCTTTCTCGTTACATAATACCCAGTCTAAGATGGCCTGATCTCTGGTTGGTTCCTCGACATATTGGTCCAGGAAACCATCCCGTAAACACTCCAGGAATTCCTCCTCCACAGTATTGTTACTAATTTGGTTAGCCCAATCTATATGTAGATTAAAGTCACCCATGATGACTGCTGTGCCCTTATTGCACGCTTCTTTAATTTCCCTTTTAATGCCATCCCCAACCTCTGCATTACTGTTTGGAGGTCTATATACCACTCCCACTAACGTTTTCTGCCCCTTGGTATTTCTCAATTCAACCCATACAGATTCCACATCATCAGAGATAATATCCTTCCTTACAATTGTGTTAATCCCTTCTTTAATCAGTAATGCTACCCCACCTCCCTTTCCTTTTTGCCTATCTTTCCTGAATATCGAATACCCCTGGATGTTGAGTTCTCAGCCTTGGCCATCCTTGAGCCACGTTTCTGTAATCCCAACCAGATCATGTTCGTTTACCTCTATTTGCGCAGCCAATTCATCCACCTTATTACGAATGCGCCTCGCATTAAGACACAAAGCCTTCAGGCTTATTTTTTTAACGCTGTTAGACCTATTAGAATTATTATTTACTGTGGCCATGTTTAATTTAAACCATTGATTTCTCTGACTGCCACTTTTGCTTTTCTCCTTTCTTTCTTTTGCTTTTATGCTTGTTTCCCTTTCCTCTGTCTCCCTGCTCAGGTTCCCAACCCCCTGCCATCTTAGTTTAAACCCTCCCCCAGTGCACTAGCAAACACTCCCCCTAGGACATCGGTTCCAGCCCTGCCCAGGTGCAAACCGTCCGATTTGAACTGGTCCCACCTCCCCCAGAACCGGTTCCAATGTCCCAGGAATTTGAATCCCTCCCCCTCGCACCATTCCTCTGGCCACATATTCATCTGAAACATCCTTCTATTTCTACTCTGACTAGCACGTGGCACTGGTAGCAAAGGCGCTATAGAAACGTAAGTTTTTTTTTGTATTGCGCCTTTCATGACCACCGGACGTCCCAAAGCGCTTTACAGTCAATGCAGTACGTTTTGAAGTGTAGCCACTGTTGTAATGTAGGAAACACAGCAGCCAACAAACAGCAGTGTGGTAATGACCAGATAACACAAAAAGAAAATACTGCAGATGCTGGAATCTGAAATAAAAACAGACAATGCTGGAAATACTCAGCAGGTCAGGGCAGCATCTGTGAAGAGAGAAACAAAGTTAACGTTTCAGGTCGATGACCTTTCGTCAGAACTGGAAAAAAGCAGGAAATGGAACAGATTTTTAAGCAAGTGTAGGGGCTGGGAAAGGGGGAGGGGATGAAGGAACAAAAGCGAAGTTCTGTGATAGGATAGAAGGCAGGAGAGGTTAAGAGACATTAAGAGATATTCAAGGCGAGAGGAGATGGTAATGGGACAGGTTAAGAAACAAAGGCTGGCTCGAGATGAAGTGTGAATTGCGCTGGCAGAATGAAAGACAGCTGCCCTGTGGGAGAGAAGAACAGAACAAAAGTATGGTTAAACAAAATATATATATGTTATGATCTGAAATTGTTGAATTCTATGATGAGTCCAGAAGGCTGTAAAGTGCCTAATGGAAAGATGAGGTGCTGTTCCTCGAGCTTACGCTGAGCTTCCGTGGAACAATGACCAGATAATCTGTTTTTAGTGATGTTGATTGAGGGATAAATATTGGCCAGGACACCGGGGATAACTCCCCCTGCTCTTCTTCAAAATAGCACCATGGGATCTTTTACGTCCACCTGAGAGAGCAGATGGGGTCTTGGTTTAACGTCTCATCTGAAAGATGGCACCTCTGACAGTGCGGCGCTCCCTCAGCAGTGCACTGGATTGTCAGCCTGGATTTTTGTGCTCAAGTCTCTGGGGTGGGACTTGAAAAAGCGGGTGGGTGGCGCGACTGGGGATAGAAATGGGCAGAATGAGATTAAAGGAGATGTCATTAAAGCATGAACAGGGATAGCAGATGCAGTAGGCATTCATTTTGACGTCTCAGGCTGCAGTAGGGTTTACTTCAATATTGCTCATATTGGCCCAGAATTTGCAGAAACAGATAACGGCGTGTGAATGAGGCTCGCCGTTATCAATGAGCAAATCGGCCAGCAACTTGTGGGGAGGAGACACTCCGTGAATTGCCAATCGCCACAAGTCACTGGCCGATTTGCTCCGCTCCGCCGCCAGCTTCGCGAAAACGACATCTCGCCCGCAACCTCCCCGTGATGTCCATGACACTGATGCGTTTGCGCATTAATTGCCCATTAAACTCGCCACGGAAAGTTAAGTCTGGTAATTAACCGCTTCAGTACCCTGTTAATGACGCCATGTTTGTTAATGACTGCCAACCAGTCCCACATTCGACGGATCAGATCAAATCTCTGCCGTCCTGCCACGTCCAGTCGTGAATGGTGGCGGACCATTGAACGACTAACGGGAGGAGGAGGCTCCATGAATGTCCCCGTCCTCAATGATGGTGGAGACCAGCACAGGAGTGCAAAAGACAAGGCTGAAGCCTTTGCAGCCATCTTCAGCCAGAAGTGCCAAGTGGATGATTATAGCATATTAGCCTCCTCCTGAGATCCCCACCACCACAAATGCCAGTCTTCAGCCAATTCAGTTCACTCCACGTGATATCAAGAAACGGCTGAGCGCACTGGATACAGCAAAGGCTGTGGGCCCCGACAACAACCCGGCTGTCATGCTGAAGACTTGTGCTCCAAAACTAGCTGCACCTCTAGCCAAGTTGTTCCAGTACAGCTATAACACTGGCATCTATCCGACAATGTGGAAAACTGCCCAGGTATGTCCTGTCCACAAAAAGCAGGACAACTCCAATCCGGCCAATTACCACCCAATCAGTCTACTCTCAATCATCAGCAAAGTGATGGAAGGTGTCGCCGACAGTATAATCCAAACATGGACAAAAGAGCTGAATTTAAGAGGAGAGGTGAGAGTTACTGCCCTTGACATCAAGGCAGCATTTGACTGAGTGTGGAATCAAGGAGCCCTAGTAAAACTGAGGTCAATGGGAATCAGGGGGAAAATGCTCCACTGGCTGGAGTCATACCTAGCACAACAGGAGATGGTTGTGGTGGTTGAAGGTCAATCACCACAGCCCCAGGACATCACTGCAGGAGTTCCTCAGGGCAGTGTCCTAAGCCCAAACATCTTCAGCTGCTTCATCAATGACCTTCACTCCATCATAAGGTCAGAAGTGGGGATGTTCGCTGATGACTGCACAGTGTTCAGTGCCATTTGCAACTCCTCAGATAATGAAGCAGTCCGTGCCCACATGCAGCAAGACCTGGACGACATTCAGGTTTGGGCTGATAAGTGGCAGGTAACATTCATGCCACAGAAGTGGCAGGCAATGACTATCTCCAACAAGCGAGCATTTAACCACCTCCCCTTGACATTCAATGGCATTATCATCACTGAATCCCCAACCATCAATATCCTGGGGGTCACCATTGACCAGAAACTTAACTGGACCAGCCACATAAATACAGTGACAACAAGAGCCGGTCAGAGGCTGGGTATTCTGCGGAGAGTGTCTCACGTCCGAACTCCCCAAAGCCTTTCCACCATCTACAAGGCACAAATCAGGAGTGTGATGGAATACTCTCCACTTGCCTGGATGAGTGCAGCTCCAACACTCAAGAAGCTCGACACCATCCAAGACAAAGCAGCCCACTTGATTGACACCCCTTCTACCACCTTAAACATTCACTCCCTCACCACCGGCGTACCGTGGCTGCAGTGTACACCATCTACAAGAAGCACTGCAGCAACTCGCCAAGGCTTCTTCGGCAGCACCTCCCAAACCCGCAACCTCTACCGCCTAAAAGAACAAGGGCAGCAGACACATGGGAACACCACCACCTCCAAGTTCCCCTCCAAGTCACACACCATCCTGACTTTGAAGTATATCACCGTTCCTTCATCGTTGCTGGGTCAAAATCCTGGAACTCCCTCCCTAACAGCACTGTGGGAGTACCTTCACCACACAGACTGCAGCGGTTCAATAAGGCGGCTCACCACCACCTTCTCAAGGTCAACTAGGGATGAGCAATAAATGTTGGCCTTGCCAGTGATGCCCACATCCCATGAACAAATTTTAAAAAATCTCTCTGGCCCAGAAAGTGAACAATTAAAAGTGTGGACTCTCAATCCTTCAGGTTGTGAATTGTTGTTGGAGATTTTTTAAATGTCAAACGTAAAATGTTTACATTTTATTTCTTACTTTTCCTTTCTGTCTCTTTCTTTCTCCATCTCCTAATCCAACCTTTCTTTCTTTCTCTTTATTTTACTTTCTGTACCTGATTTAACATTGAATTCAGCCCCTCTAATTCATCCTCCTTCTCAGTCCTACCTCTGTTTATTTCGCAATCCTTTAATTTGATTGGTTAAGAAGATAGACTTTTGGTCCCATTGTTCACCCAGGTCCCAGATGCCCTGTTGTCCTTGCTCGCTATTAGCTCGCAATTCCAGCTACTTTGTAGGCAAAAATGTTTTGAGCTAAATGGTGTGGGAACAAGTCTAATGAACAGGGCATACCACGAGATGTCCCACTCCTGCAAAAATCTGTGCCAATATTGATGGCAGGAAGAAAAACCAAGGATTATGGGTTGTCACCTCTATCCCGTGAGGGGCTGGCAGACATCACAGTGGTCTACCTGTGGCCATGGTCATGCCCAATTCTTCGCCTCCCAGACATGGCTGCACTGTAAACAGAGGCAGCCAGTCGTGGACTGGCAGTGCGGCGAATGGAGATTTTCACACGCTGCCAGTGCTTCGCTAACAATTCCAATATATTCTCACCCCGAATAATGAGGTGACTATGCTTCACAGAAACATAGAAACATAGAAGATAGGAGCAGGAGTAGGCCATTCGGCCCCTCGAGCCTGCTCCGCCATTCAATGCGATCATGGCTGATCATCCAAATTCAGTACCCGGTCCCTGCTTTCTCCCCATATCCCATACCCTTTAGCCTTAAGAAATATATCCAACTCCTTCTTGAATATATTTAATGAATTGGCCTCTACTGCCTTCTGTGGTAGAGAATTCCACAGGTTCACCACTCTGTGGGTGAAGAAATTCCTCCTCATCTCCATTCTAAATGGCTTACCCCTTATCCTTAGACTCTGACCCCTGGTTCTGGACTCCCCGGCCATCGGGAACATCCTTCCTGCATCTAGTCTGTCTAGTCCTTATGACTTATGTTTGAACACTATACTGTGCAGTGGTCCTCCAAGCCCTACTAACCCCTCAAACAGCGATGGAAGATGAACAGGGGCTGGATCTTGACAAAGGGTGAAGGTCAGTGGCGACGGAGGTAAAGTTTAAGAAAGCAATTGGTATTGGGAACAGGGAGGGATCGTGAAAAAAAGGGTCTGATTCCCACATTATAACTAGGCTGGGCTTTGATATCCCTATATTATATATATATATCTATATATATAAAACAGTCTGTCTTTCTGTCTGTCTTTCTGTCTGTCTTTCTGTCTGTCCGGCTATACAATCAAAATTTATAGAGCGTACCTACACATGTGTTGTATCAAAAGGAAGCTTATGATTATCGAAACCTCATAAGCATATTTACTTTTTGCTCAGACAAAAATTGTTCAGGCAGTATACAAAAACCCTTCAAAAACCTTCAAAATTCCACTCATTATCCACTCATTAGCATTGAGTGACGTGAAGATTGACCAATCCTGTGACGTGATGATTGACCAATCCTACAGTTCACTCACCTGATGGTTGACCAATCAGTGCATCACGGGCGGGTCCTAATCCTCCACTCTCCCTAAACTTCGCCGCCATTTTTTCCATCCCCACAGGGACAGCAGCACCAAAACAAACCCCCACATTCCGGCTCCCGATCCTGCTCCCGCCCCGCCGGAGCGGCAGGTAATTTGGGCTCACTCGGGCCGTGCCTCGCAACCGCTCGGCCCGACACACACAGCGGTCGGGGGAGCCACAGCGGCCGGCCGTCAGCCGCGCGATCCGCGGGGGAGCTCAGCTCAGGTCCGTCTCGGCCCGACAGCCCGGCCGCGCCTCAACCGCTAGGCCCCGCACGGCCGCTATCACAACGGCACCGGGCCTCAGGTGCTAGACAGGGAGAGGGGAGGGAGGGGGAGGGGAGGGAGGGAGAGGACAGCACAGGGAGACCAGGCGAGGGACACAGAGGGGGGACAGACAGGGTCACTGAGGCCGCGCGGCCCAAAATTGCCCTGGCAATGCCGGGCTCCCCTGCTTGTATATATATAAAAGAATGATTTATATAGCACCTTTCATGAACTCAGGATGTCGCTCTACAGCCAATGAAGTACTTTTTGAAGTGTAGTCATTGTTGTAATGTAGGAAACGCGGCAGCCAATTTGCGCACAGCAAGCTCCCACAAACACCAATGAAATAATGACCAGATAATCTGTTGTTAGGAGTTGGTTGAGGGATGAATATTGGCCAGGACACCGGGGAGAGCTCCCCTGCTCCTCTTCATTTTAACATCTCATCCAAAAGATGGCACCTACGACAGTGCTGCACTACTGTAGTACTGCCAATGTCAGGCTAGATTTGGTGCCCAAGTCTCGGGATTGGGGCTATGAACCCACAACCTTCTGATCCAGAGGTGAGAGAGTGCTGCCAACTGAGCCACTGGCTGACGGCGCATATGATATATTAAATGCCAGTTTATTAGCAGCCAAGGCACTGGACACACTGCCCGTTCCCCACCGCACTCTGTGCCTGCTGTTGATGTGACTCTCGCTGCCAGTCCCACACTGAGCACCCGAAACCAGCTTCCTCTTAGGAAACATGCTGACACTTCCTCACCCTGACAGCTTATTGCGTCACCTTAGAATATTGCAATGACCTTGTGGGACTTAACAGCGTCTATCAGAGGTGTCAGTCGGACCATTCCAGGAGGTCCATCTCTCTTGTGAAATGATCTGGACCTTTTCCCAGGAGAGGAGAAAGCTCGGCCTATATCTGACTGGCTGTGGCTCAGTGAGGGATTCTCAAGCCAATCCCTTAGCACCACTGCAAGGTGTCTCAAGGAATAAAAGTCAGCCTGACATGAACGTTTAATTTTAGTTCCTCACCTTTTAAAAAAATTCAATGCTCTCACCAATTTTGTCCACCCCCGAAGATGTTGCCTCCTTGATTCGATGCAGTTCCACTGATGGGCAAGTGGGACTCAAGTGTGGGGCAGTACACAATTGGATTTCAATGAGGTGGGAGTGACATTATGGTCTTTCCTGCCTCATTTACTGTGCCGCCCCCCCAGCCCCCTACAGCCCCCCTTCCCCAAGTGCTGGATGGGTGGATGCCCATTAGGAAGATTGCCCAGGAGAAGAGGGCTTTAGGCCGACCTCTCTGATTGGAGGAACTGAGCAGGGAGAAGGAGCAGGACCATGGAGCACCTGGAAAGATAACTGCCCCTGTTTTTCAGGCCCTCCATAGACCTTAGGGCCAGAACCATCACTTGCTGCTGCAATTGGACATTAGCCAGAAGGACCTACACCCAAAGGACAGCACTGCTACTGTAAGGCTGTAGACTTACAAGTTCCGAAATAAGATTTATCCACCAGCGAACCTAGAACAATAAGAACATGCCCTTTCCAAATCACCAGGCTCACAGAAATTCAGATAGGACAAACCAGGGTGTAAGAGGTACAGACACAAATAGAACTGTGTATTCTGGGTGTCATAGGTCAAGGGTAATTCGGGACGGGCAATAAATGCTGGCCTAGCCAGCGACGCCCGTATCCCAGGAACGAATTAAAAAGAAAAAATTGCCAGAGCTTGCGGGCCATATGTGGTCCCCAGACTTTGCACCCAGGAACTGAGCATTTTCTGGATGCAAAGCAGAGGAAAATTGGAGTAGCAACAGAAAATGCTGGAAGCCCTCAGCAGGCCAGGCAGCATCCGTGGCGAGAGAGAAACAGAGTTAAAGTTTCAGGTCTGGGACCCTTCATCAGAACTGGAGATGTAACAGATTTTAGAAGAGCAGAACGTCTTCAAGGTGGGCATGCCTAGAAGAGAGGTGGCAGTGAACCAAACACTAAGACAATAGCAAAATACTGCGGATGCTGGAAATCTGAAACAACAACAGAAAATGCTGGAAACACTCAGTGGGTCAGGCAGCATCCGTGGAGAGAGAAACAGAGTTAATGGGCTAGAAATTCAGTAGGCTTTGCGCCCAGTTTTCGCCCAAAGAGGGCTTTTGCGCCACTTGCTGAGCTTTCGCCGATATTCAGCGCTGCGGTAATGGCGGCGTTAGCCAGTAGCGCTGCGCCACCACCGATGACATCATCAGTGTGCGCAGTGCCCCGCTACCGCCCCGCTACCGGCCCGACCGCCATATTTAGTTGCGGCCGCCTCTTCCGCAGCGGCTGCAAACAGCGATCAGAAAACGGGGCCGTCCTGTAGCGTTAGTGGGGCGAGTTAAGGCGGAGGTGCGGTCGGCCGCTTTTTCGGCGGCCGCCTGCCCGCACCTCCTTCCCCGGCCTCCTCCACCCACCCCCCGCGGCATTGCCGGCTGTTTTCCAGGAGCCCGGCACTTCTCCGTGGTGCCGGGCTCATTTGCCGGCACTAGCGAGCGGCGATCTCGCTGTTGCAGGCACCTCCCCCTTAAGAGAGGGAGGAAGGCCTGCAGTACCGCAGCCTGCCGCTCCGCAGCGGGTGGCGCTGCGGCACCTAGCGCGCCGATATTCAGTTTCTGCGCCCCAAGCGGGGGCGCCGAAACCCTTGAATAGCGGCCGCCTTCGAGTTGGGGCGCTGAAACTGAATTTCCGGCGGGCGCAAGTGGCTCCGCGCGCAGCGGTACTTTCTGGGCGCGAGCGAGCTGGCCACCCCAAACTGAATTTCTAGGCCAATGTTTTTAGAAACATAGAAGATAGGAGCAGGAGTAGGCCATTCAGCCCCTCGAGCCTGTTCCGCCATTTAATGAGATCATGGCTGATCATCCAAACTCAGTACCCTGTCCCTGCTTTCTCCCCATATCCCTTGATCCCTGTAGCCTTAAGAAATATATCTAACTCCTTCTTGAATATTTTTAATGAATTGGCCTCAACTGCCTTCTGTGGCAGAGAATTCCACAGGTTCACCACTCTCTGGATGAAGAAATTCCTCCTCATCTCAGTCGTAAATGGCTTACCCCTTATCCTTAGACTGTGACCCCTGGTTCTGGACTCCCCTGCCATCGGGAACAGCCTTCCTGCATCTAGTCTGTCCAGTCCTGTTAGAATTTTATAAGTTTCAATGAGATCCCCTCTCAACCTTCACAGCGCACTTTTGCACCCCACAGACCCCCACAGACCCACAACTCGCCTCAGTGACCCTGGCGGGGTTCGCAGCCTTCGGGAAGCCCGCACTCGTGTGGGTAAAATGGGGATAATCCTCTTATCTGCCTGTTAACTACCTGTTAACAGGCAGATAAGTGGCACTAATCCCCTACCCGCCTCTGCAGGGCTGGCAAGATCGCACCCTCTGTCTGCAGTTTATTGGTGCAGTTGCTGTGTATCGATAAAGTTTGTTCCGTATACTCCACTACGAAGTCTCGCGCTCACTCGAAACATGCTGTTGTGAACCAGAGGAGAAAGGAGGTTGCTCAACATTTGGTGCCGTGAAGTCGTCCAACGAATACGCGGTCGGTATAAGTTAATATCGACACTGAGTGATGTAAGACAACTACTAGGCACTTGGTCTGAGCGTTAAACAAAGCTTTAATCAACTGTTTTACAACATGGAGGTCTAGTTGTGTCCTTCACTAGTTCCTGTTAAGAATGTCCTGCGCAAGCTGGGCCCGTGCCCGAGTATTTATACTCTCCCTGGACAGCGCCACCCGCAGGCCGCTCAGTATTATTTCATAAGTCTTTCTTTCACGAATGACTGATTCATGTCACTGAGTATAATTATAGCTCCTGAGAATCGCGATCTAGCGAATACGTTGGAATCAGACAAGATAGACAGTTTCTCGACCATGTTGGTCCCTTTGAAAATTTCTGACTGGATTAAAAGTAAGGGGGGGGCGGTCCTTACAGTTTCTCCAAGAAAATTTTAAATGGGAGCTGGGAGGAGATTGAACAGGTGCTGGAGAATGTGGGCTCCATTTTGTCAATGGGGACGTGATGGAGGCGGGACTCCCACTTTTTGGGTTGTAGTCCCGCCTCCATCGACTTGTGGCCAACCCACGCTATTTTCCCTTGCTTGACCTTGTTAAACCCACCCAGCGGGCTCAGCAGGCCCATTAAGGGACACTTGGTTACTGTTGACGTCAGTGATTGGCATTTCATCTGTCGAGAGCTTTTGACAGATGAAAAATCAGCGTTTGACGGCTCTGTGAAGCTGTCAAACACTGACAATCCGTCTTCTAACTTGAGTCCCTCTACTCAGACTCAGTTAGTGATCTCTCCAGACCAGAAAGCAGAGGCTGCAGCTTTTGACAGTTCAGCGGCCATTCTGCTTTCTGGCCGGTGAGCTGAGGGACTCCCGAGAACTGAAGAGAGGAAGCCTGCAGGAGAAAGTAAAGGTAAGTAAAACTTATTAAAACACTTTACACTTACCTCACACACTTACCTCTGCACACATGCACCCATCACTCACCTGCACAACGGACATCTTGACCCCTCCAACCCATGCAGACCCACGGTCTGCCTCGCTAACTTGGCGTGGTTCGGAGCCGTCAGACAGCCCACACTTCAGGGCTAAAAATAGGGAATAGGCAAAAAACTGCCTGTTAACTACCAGTTAATTGGCACTAATCCCCTTCCCGCCTCGGGGAGGTGGCTCCCAGCACAGGTCGGATACCCGCCTCCTGGGACATTGGCACGGAGGCGGGTTGGGGGCGGGATGGGTTCCTGCCCCCCGATTCTGCAATTTTCCCACCACTCCCGCCTCCAAACCCGCCTCCTCGGGGCTTGGAAAATCGAGCCCTGTGAGTCTGCAGAGACAGAGATTGTGGACAGAAAATGTTCCTGTTTCAGCAGAAACAAAATGAAAGGAGACAGAGAACATACCTATTGCAAGGGCTTTGTGTGGGATTAGGCGCCTTGCGGAGAAAGCATGATCAGACGCAGGCTGAAAATAGAGTCCTGAAGTTAGAAATAAAGAAGCTTAAAGAGGAAATAACAACAGAAACTGTTGGAAACACTCAGCAGGTCAGGCAGCCTCTGTGGAGAGAGAAACAGAGTTAACGGTTCAGGTCGATGACCCTTTGTCAGAACTGGAAAAAGTGAGAGAAGTGACAGATTTTTAAGCAAGTGTAGGGGCTGGGAAAGGGGGGAGGGGAGGAAAGAACAAAAGGGAAGGTCTGTGATAGGGTGGAAGGCAGGAGAGATTGGCCCAGAAATTAGGTTCGGGGGCTTGCCGCGCGTGCAAGCCCCCGACGTGCACTCACCCGGCGCGCCGACGGCTGAAGCCTGGGCCTGCTTGGAATTCCTGTCACTGGCCTGGTTCAGCTGTCGGCGCGCTGTGCTTGCCTGATCCAACGGCGTAGTTAGTTCGATGTGCCGGCTGGGATCAGCTTAGCACTGGGCAGCCAATCAGGGGAGGGAAAACTTCATTCATGAGTTTGATAGCAAGAACTGTCAAACTCATGAAAACTACGGGCGCCCAAAACACTACTTAAACTTTCAATAAAATTTTTAAAAAATCCCACTAATTAAATGAACTATAAATAACTTTAAAAAACTATTTTAAACAATTATTCAAATTTTAAAAAATAATAAAATTTTTAAAAATCGGGTCTAAAAATACACTTATCTTACTGTAAAGTCCTTAAAAACAATAAAGCTGTGGAAAAAATGTTATAATTTTAAATAATAGACCACTTACCTTAAAGAATCAAGTCCTTACGTCTCCTTTTTACATTTCTAAAAAGTTGAGGCCCTTGCACACGGGCAAACCTGTCAAAAAGAAGGAAGTTCAACGTGTGCGCGCAGAGTCCTGCGCGCACGCATTGGACCTCTGAACCCCTTGGAGGAAATGCCGGTTTCCCGCGCATGCGCTGTGCATGCTGAAATCCGGCACTTCCAACGGGCCCACGCGTGAGTACCCCGTCTGCACTCACGCGTTGGGACTGGAATTACTGGGCCAATAAGAGACAAAAGGGATGATGGTGCAAGGCAAAAGGAGATGGTAATGGGACAAGTTAAGAAACAAAAGATGAGTCTAGATGAGGTAAAAGGCGATGGCAGAATCATCAACAGCTGCCATGTGAGAGAAAAAGAGGATAAAGAAAAGAGAAAAAAAAACATAGGGGCTGAGGTTATAGTCTGAAATTGTTGAACTCAATGTTGAGTCCAGAAGGCTGTAAAGTGCCTAATCGAAAGATGAGGTGCTGTTCCTCGAGCTTACGCTGAGCTTTGTTGGAACAGTGGAAGAGGCCGAGGACGGAGAGGTCAGAGTGGGAGTGGAGCGGGGAATTAAAATGACAGGCGACCGCAAGCTCGGGGTCACGCTTACTGACTGAACGGAGGTGTTCCGCAAAGCGGTCACCCAATCTGCGTTTGGTCTCCCCAATGTAGAGGAGACCGCACCGTGAGCAGCGAATACTAAATTGCAAGATGTACAAGTAAATCGCCATTTCACCTGGAGCTTAAAGAGGAGTTTGGTGCAGTCAAGGTCCACGCTGTGCAAGCTACTAATTCCTTCCATACCTGGGATGGCAGGAATGACGTATGAGGACAGATTGGGTCGATTGGGCTTATACTCGCTGGAGTTTAGAAGAATGAGAGGGGATCTCATTAAAACTTATAAAGTTCTAACAGGACTAGACAGACTAGATGCAGGAAGGATGTTCCCGATGGTCGGGGAGTCCAGAACCAGGAGCCACAGTCTAAGGATAAGGGGTAAGCCATTTAGGACTGAGATGAGGAGGAATTTCTTCACCCAGAGAGTGGTGAACCTGTGGAATTCTCTACCACAGAAGGCAGTGGAGGCCAATTCATTAAATATATTCAAGAAGGAGTTAGATATATTTCTTAAGGCTAAAGGGATCAAGGGATATGGGGAGAAGGCAGGGACAGGGTACTGAATTTGGATGATCAGCCGTGATCTCGTTGAATGGCGGAGCAGGCTCAAGGGGCCGAATGGCCGACTCCTGCTCCTATCTTCTATGTTTCTATGTTTCTATGTTTCTAGTTCCGATGCTGTGGTGCAAGTGCGTGATATGAGAGAGGAATTGGAAGATAAAGAGGGCAGCTTAGAAGCTGAGACCGACAGACTAAAGCTGTAAAGGGCACTGGAAAAAGTATGCCTACAGATACAAAGACAAATACAGAAACTGGAACAGAAGCAGAAACAGACAGTGGCCTCGGGTGAGTGAAAGAACAATCTGAGGTGTTGCTCATTAATTCGCTGAAGGGAGCCGTGGATGAGAAACTGATACAGAAACAGTTAGAGATGAAAGGAATTGGAGAAGCTTGCTCAGAAGCACGTAGGGGGCTAAATTCGGTTGATTTGCACCTCCCGTTAGTGCCCTAAGAGGGCGCTAACGGGGCGCAAATCAACTAGCGCCTGGGCGCGGCGCCGCTAACGCCTCCCGCGAAATTCATCGCCGTGCGCAGCACCCCGCTCGCGCCCCGGCTGTAATATTGGGTGGCGCCCTCCCGACTTATCTCGGGGCACTACCTGGGAAAATCGGCCGCAACGGCGCTAACTTTTTCGGCGCTATCCAATTTTTACCCCTTAAAGTTTCTGTAGGAATGGGCTGTCTCAGAACTGATGAGACGTTAAGTGAAAAGCTAAGATGTGGGAGTTGTAAGCTAGGTCCAAAGGGATGCGAAACGGACATTGAAATGTTGAAAACATCGAGCGAGACAGTTATAGCAGGTCAGAAGGCTGGACTGAGTAAAGGATTGGGGCCCTCGACTGAATATTCAGCGTTCCCTTCACCCTTCACTCTATGTCATTACACACCTCCCATAGACCAGAGGAAAGTGTGAAGAATTGAGCAGGAGGCTTGGTTGAGGACACGGACTGCGAGCTTGACATTTTGAACCAGTACAGAATGGGATTCAGCAGGAAACATCAGAAATTGAAAATTGGCGTCAGGGAAAAAGGATAAAAACAGTTTGCGATGTAATAAAGAAGACAAGTGTAGTGTATGTGACCGTTCCACCTTTAAGAGAACCGTTCCACCTTTAAGAGAACTATTTTAAGAGTTGCACTACTTTATCTTGGCTGCTGTATACTGTAATACCGGTGGTGACCACACCGGTATATAAGTGCTGTGTAACGGTTTATTGGGCAGTTCCGCCCTGACCTTCAACTAGTAAAGACCTGTTAAAATTTACTCTTGTGGTCTGTGTAATAATTCTCATTATAACACACAGACTTAACAGTGGCGACGAGTACGATCTTACCCTGCGGCAGAGATACATCCAAGGCAGTTTAATGGGCGTCAAGAAGAGGCATCCGCCCTCATCATTCTGCTGAGAGAAGACTCGGGTCTGCAGAGCAAAGGAAGAATTCTGACACGAAGCCTTCCATCAGCAACAGGCAGTGATCATCCCTTCTATCACGGTGGTGGGTAAGCCGATCAGCGACGAGCAGCAAGTCGGCCACGTTGGCTGTGAAATAGGGGAGGGAAAAACGGAGGATATAAGGGCGGAGAACTCGACCACGGCCGGGGAAAAGAGCCGGACAGAAGTCGGGGCCAGAGGCGCTGAGACTGGGGCAGCGTAAGGCACGGGAGCCGCGGTGAATGCAAACGCAGCCGGTGTGAGAGACCGGGCTACAAGCGGGCTGGGAGACGCAACAGCGTCGAGAGAGTGCTCGACCACGACCGGTGAAAAAGGCCGGGCAGCTACCGAGGCCGCGAGGCGCAGCGACCGGGACAGCGTAAGGCGCGGGAGAAAATTAAAAAAAACGCGGAGAACTCAGCCGCAGCCGGGGGGGAAAGGACCGGACTGCAAGAGGGGCTGGGAGGCACGATTTGAAAACCGCTGGGGAGGGCGAACGCAGCAATTCGGCATTCGCCATTACAGCCAGCGGGGGAGAAAGGCAAAACGCAGGAAGCCGCCATTTTCGTAGGCGGGGGAAGAAGACAAGCGCGGGAAACCGCCATTTTGAAAAAAAAAAAAAAATAAAAGAAAAATTTCTTTGTGTTTCTCAAGAAGGTTGCTAAGATGCCTAAGCGTGGTAACATCAACGATTTCGATCCTGATGTTGAAGATTGGGCCACGTATGTAGAACGCATAGAGATATATTGTAAGGCAAATAAAATATCAAATGAAGATAAAGCACTAACCTTACTAAACTCAATGGGTGCGAAGACATACGGGCTATTGAAGCATCTTCTATCACCAGCTAAACCGGCGGATCAGACTTTCGCTAATATTGTTGCTGTCCTGAAGAATCATTTGAACCCCACACCGCTGATGTTAGCGGAACGATTTAAATTTTATGCGAGAACGCAACTGAAAGAGGAAAGCAACGCGGAGTATTTAATTGAACTGCGTAAGCTAGCGAAATACTGCCAGTTTGGGGAAAGCCTGACAGAGGCACTGAGAGACAAATTCGTGTGTGGATTGTCGAAAGAAGGAACACAAAAGCGGCTGCTTGAAGAGAATGATCTTACACTTGATAAGGCTGTCACTATTGCAGCATCGCACGAAGCCGCAGCGAGAGGCACTGCAGAAATGCAGTTGAAGGCAGCAGTACTCAGCGTAGATCAAATGGCTTTGGGTACAACGAAATGTTATCGTTGTGGAAAGACAACACACGATCAGAACCAATGCTGGTTTAAAAACCAGGAATGTAGAAAATGTGGCAAGCTTGGTCACATAGCTAAAGTATGCCGGTCAGGAAAGAAGACCAGCAACAAAAAGTCACCGCAGGAAAAGTGCAGAAAGGTACATAAGGTGGCTGAGAAGAGTTCGGATGAACAGAATTCGGACTCAGACTCCAACAGCAAGGAACTGGGTAGTCTGAGAATTCACAATGTGAGTAAGGAAGCTGACCGACAAACTATCTGGGCCACACTGCAGATAGCAGGAGTCCACGTGAAGATGGAATTGGACACCAGATCAGCGTTGACAGTCATGAATAAGCAAGATTACAAAAGGTTATTCAAACATATTCCCCTACAGGATATGAAGATAGTATTGCAGACATACACGGGGCAAGGAGTATACCCCATCGGAAAGATAAAAGTCAAGGTGGTACACCAGGGTAAAGAACACCAAGGAATGGACATATATGTACTACCTGAGGGAGGTCCACCACTTCTGGGACGGGAGTGGATCAGGAAAATTAATATGGACTGGCACTCCCTAAAAGCAATAACGGTAGTTTCCGGCAAAAACAAAGATGTCAAACCTGCACGATTGTCCAGAATATTGGATGAGGGCATATGCAACAGTGACAGTGACAAAGCAGAGAGTGAGAACTCGGTGAAGATAATCAGCTCAGACTCTGGAACTGATGATGGTAAGACCAGCCCATGTGCAAAAGACAAGTCTAAAATGGACTTGCAGACTAATGATGGAAAAACGAAGGAGTGCATAAATGCTTCAGAAGAGAACAAAGTATCAGAACAGAATTCCACTGAGTTTGACAGAGAATTCTGAGTCTGTCCAGTCTACAGACATGCACATTTCTGAGGAACACCGGGCTCGAACTCAACTCAATTTCAAACTACAACAGCAATTAGAACAAATGATTCGCCGTTTTGAGCAAGGGATGAATGCAAAGAAAAAGTTCTTTGACACAGAGTGGGAGAATCTGGAAAGACAGCAGAAGCAGCTGATTGAGAAAATGGAACAGGAACACACAAACCGTTTACGCGATGAGGCCAAACGAATCAAAGCTGAGCAAGAAAGGGAATATGTCAAATTCATCGATCAGTTGAAAGCTAAGAAGAAAGAGCACCCTTTTGTGAGCAGTGTCAGCAGTAATAAGCCACTCAGGGAATTGGTGGCAGAGGCAAAAACTGAAGATGCTGCAGAGATCAAGTTTGTTGCTGAAAGCGCTACTTCCAGAGCTTTGCTTCGAATTAAAGAATTGCCAGTTAAAATTGTGAAACCCTTAAGAGAGAAGATTGGCATGGAGAAACATCGTGTCATTTTCGAATGCAAGGTTTCCAGGCCAAATGCTGCTGTCAAGTGGTATTACAAAGACAAAGAGATTCATCCCAGTAATAAATATGAGATTGTGAGTGAAGATGTGTACAGGAAGCTCGTTATTAATAATGTCGCTTTTGAAGATGAAGGCAACTACATGTGCGATGCCATAGATGACCAAAGCACAGCAAAGTTATATGTAGAAGAGCAATCAATTGCCATCATTAAACCCATATGTGATGTGGAAGTGACAGAGCCAAGTGATGCCATTCTTGAGTGTGAGCTTTCAGTTGCTGACGTGAAGCCTCCAAAATGGATACTAAATGGTGAAATTCTTCATGCTTCTGAAGATGTGGACATTGAGCATCGTGGCACTATTCATCGTCTCACTCTGAAAAAAACAACTTGTAAGATGACCGGCTTGCTGCAGTTTATCGCAGGGAAATCAAAATCTGAGGCGAGGCTGACTATTAAAGAGCCTCCGTCAAAGATAGTCAAAGAACTACAGAACATTACAGGGGAAGAGAAGCAACCTGCTACTTTGAGCTGTGAGTTTACACCTACTTCCAAGATGGTCAGATGGTACAAAGACCAGAGCTTAATCGAATCTTCTGACCGATACAAATGTAAACAAAATAAGAATGTGATAGAACTTACCATTACAAATCTCACACCCAAAGACTCTGGTGGATATAGCTGCAAATCAAGTAATGCACAGACCACAGCCACGCTCACAGTTGAAGCTCCAAAAATAGAAATAATAAAACATTTGGAGGACGTAGATACTGAGGAGGACAGCAATCTAGTATATTCATGTGAGTTGTCCCATGATGATGAAGATGATGACTCATCTGAACCATTATCACCCCTACCAGGTCACGCACGTGGTCCCTCCGAACTGAGCCAAATCAGTCTGGAAGCAGAAAAACTTCCCAAGGTACTCGAGCCTTTAGAAGTCAACAATGCTGGTTCTGAAGTTACGAAAATTCAAGCTGTTAAGTCCAGTGAAGGACTATTAGATAAGTCACCCCAGCAACGAAAACCTACTACACCACCGAAAACTACTACACCACCGAGGCGCTATCCGGACCGAGTCAGGAGGCGCAGGAGGCGCCGCCTCAGAGACTGAACCTGTGAACTGTTTTTACATGAAGTTGTGTATATATGTTATGATGTTATGTTTAATGGGAAATATATACTGTTAAGCTAAAAAGGGAGGATTGTAGCGTATGTAACCGTTCCACCTTTAAGAGAACCGTTCCACCTTTAAGAGAACTATTTTAAGAGTTGCACTACTTTATCTTGGCTGCTGTATACTGTAATACCGGTGGTGACCACACCGGTATATAAGTGCTGTGTAATGATTTATTGGGCAGTTCCGCCCTGACCTTCAACTAGTAAAGACCTGTTAAAATTTACTCTTGTGGTCTGTGTAATAATTCTCATTATAACACACAGACTTAACAACAAGGGAAGCTCGTGTCTCTTTTCCACTGACCTGCAGAGTTTTTTGTTTTCGATGTGAATGCTAATGTCATTTTACAAAGCATGTGTGCATGTTACTGTGGCTGCTCCCTCTTTTTCAAACTGGAATGTGTGTTGCGTTTAAGATTAAATTGGAGTTATTGAGGTTAACTTACCGATTAAATCGTGAAAACCAAACTTTTATTATGGCCGTGGTGAAATTCTGGTTGGTGTAAATTGTGCGAAAGCCTCTAGGTCCGGACATGAGGCAATCACATCAACAATTTCATTTTGGACCAATTTCAGTACTCACTGCTTTGAGGTGATTTTTATTCATCTTCGTGATACTGGAATGTGTGAGTAGAAAGAAAGAAAGAAAGAAAGACTTGCATTTCTATAGCGCCTTTCATGACCAGTGGATGTCTCAAAGCGCTTTACAGCCAATGAAGTACTTTTGAAGTGGAGTCACTGTTGTAATGTGGGAAATGCGGCAGCCAATTTGTGCACAGCAAGCTCCCACAAACAGCAATGTGATAATGACCAGATCATCTGTTTTGTTTGTTATGTTGGTTGAGGGATAAATATTGGCCAGGACACAGAGAGATTAAAAGGTGGTGGGGTTGGGGGGGGCGGGGGGGTGCGGGTGGGCGCGATGCTACTGCTATGTCTATGATAATGATGTCTGAGTTTATATGTGGAATTGAAGAGTAATATCTTTGCAAGTTTTAAAGGCACAAAGGCTTGCTAAAGTAACAGTATTTTTTCTATTTGGCAAGGAGTTTTAATGTTGTGAGAAGTTGTGTGACACAAGCTGACATTGATTGATGATACGATAGCAAAATACTGCGGATGCTGGAAATCCGAAATAACAACAGAAAACGCTGGAAAAACTCAGCAGGCCAGGCAACATCCGTGGAGAGAGAAACAGAGTCAACAGTCCAGGTCGAAACCCTTTGTCAGGACCGTCGAAGGGTCTTCGACCTGAAACATTGACTCTGTTTCTCTCTCCATTGATTGATGATATCTGAGTTTGTCTTCTTTTGAAATGAATAAGAGTTAACACTTCACACAAGCAACTGTGTGTTTTATGTTACTTCCTGGTATCAGATTAACTCTTGTTCTCATTCATTAAGCAACAACTTTGCATTACTGACACAAAGCAGTATGGACATTTTTCAATTGTAAGATTTTAAAAATTTGAGCGGATGCTTCCCCACACTGACAGAAGGGAATCAGAAATTGACAACTGGCCAATTAACCCATTGGGCTGGCGGGAAAGCCACAATGGATTTTCTGGTTTTTTCTTTAAGCAGAGGACCAGATGAGTGTTGATGGTGGAAGATTACCAGGAGGGGTTCTCTGATATAAAAGGACTGCAAGGTGAACTTTGCTGGAGAAGTGCAGTGGGAGCTCCAGTATTGTTCAGAGCTTAAGGGGGCAATACCTTTAGCGCCCCGAAAAAGTTAGCGCCCCTGCACCCGAAATTGAGTGGTAGCACCCCAAGCGGGAGGGCACTGCTGGAAGCGCTCCCCCTCCCTCTTGGGGCGCTCCCATTCTATATCGTGGCGCTACGCGTACAGCGCCATGCGCGTCGGCACGTAGCGCCGCGGTACCGCAGGCCTCCCTCCCCTGATTAAAGGGGAGGGCCACCGGGGCCCTGCTGGACTACCGGGGAGTGGGGTGCCAGCAAAAGAGCCCGGCACTCAAGAGGAGTGACCGATCGCAGCTGGCACCCCGCAGGAGGAGGCCAGAGGGGGCAGGTGCTGGCAGGTGGCCCCAAAACAATGGCTGCCCGGCACCTGCCCTTTAATTATCGCCGCCCCGGCCGCAAGAACGCCCTCCCTGACCCTGTCGGACATAGCGTCCGGTGGTAGGTCAGGGGGCACGAGCCAAGTTTGCGGCCGTGGCGCGAGCGGGGCGCTGCGCACGGTGATGGCATCATCGTCGGAGATGCAGCGCCGCGAGGCGCTATTGGCTACCACTGCCGCTAACCTCCCGCTGAATTTTGCGGGAAGTGTTAGCGGCACCACGCCCGGGCGCTAGGAGCTCTGCGCCCCGTTAGCGCCCCCTCGGGCAACCCAATTTTCCCCTTAAGTCCTTATCTGCAGACATCGATGGATTTTGAATGTCGCAACGGGGTGACAAAAAAATTGAACTTAAGAGCTTGCCTTTCCAACTGCTATCTTCCAAGACACATTGCTCAAGGGGGGAGATAACCGACTTGCATCCAAACATATTTGTTACTTTGTTGAACTTTTGTAAAATCACGAGCCTGGTCATTTTTTGTGAAATTAAAATTGATAAGATAAATTGATACGAGTTGCTATTCAACCACTCGGGATGGGAAATTTAAGGAGATAATCAAATATTATTTTTGAAAAGGTCCAGTCTATGTGCTTCCATCCAAACTGTGTGTTAGCAAAGAGGTTTTTGGGGGGAGACTGTTGTGTTAAAGGTATCTAACATCCCTCATCTTGCAGACTGAATTGCTCTCTGGCATATTTTGGGGAATAAAGGGTCCAATAAGAGTTTAAGCAGAATCAACAAGAGTGTGTTTATAACTTGGATTGACTTGGGAACTTTGGTTAAATGGTAATGATCATATTGTATTGGACATTAAAGTTTCTCCAGGGCTCCTGAATGAGATGAAATGGTAATATAATGGTAATTTTCCTAAAATCATTTTCCTGGATGATTATGAGTGAATTACAGAAACTCAAACAGGGGTTAGGAAAAGATGTGTGAGTGCATCCCTGAGTAACATGATTCGTGAAAGGATTTTCAATTTGGTATCAATTTAAATTCTATTGAAAGTCAGCAAAGTGGAGGTGAGAATCATTACTTGATAGGTTTCTCTTGGAAATGTTTGTGTCTTTGCCTCTACTGAACAAGGGGTAAATGTGTATGATAGCCTGGCCACCACCCTAAACATTGGGACCATGCAGGGAGAAAGGGGAAAAGACCTCCTATCTTTTGATAAGATAACTTAATAGCCCAGGAATGGCTTGTATCTGATGTCAAGTGCGGTATGATATTGGGATACCGCACTTGTGATATGTTGCGGATGAGGCAACTAGCATGTGGAAATGCATGGCGAAGATGCGCTGAAGAACGGGTCTCAGACATGTACAGTTATTTAACAACAGCACGACATGAAATGGTTAATGTGGCTCAGGAGAGTGAGACAACTTTTATTCAAGGCACTGATGTACTCCATAGCGAAACTGACTTTTTTAATGAAACAATAGCGAGTTAAACGCACTGGTACCTATCAGAGGGACTGAAATTAAATTAAAGAGGGACGTAGAATTTAAAACGCAGGGTTGAATCCCTTTAAGATCACAATGAAATTGGAAAACTGAAAGATAGTGGGAAATGGTAATTAGCGAGAATACCCACAAGATGCTTAACTGTAAAAGGAGAGCTGGAGAATTCTTTTAAGTCCATGAGTACATATGGTAAACTGGAATGTTCTGTACGATGGATTATGTTTTCTTTGTGGGTATCATTGACATAAGAAAACTACTAGGCACTTGGTCTAAGCATTAAACAAAGCTTGAATCAATTGTTTTACAACATGGAGGTCTAGTTGTGTCCTTCACTAGTTCCTGTTAAGAATGTCCTGCGCAAGCTGGGCCCGTGCCCGAGTATTTATACTCTCCCTGGACAGCGCCACCTGTAGGCCGCTCAGTATTATTTCATAAGTCTTTCTTTCATGAATGACTGATTCATGTCAATCATGATGTGTAATATTACCCAACATAGAGAAGACCAAGATTTGTTTATTCTCTCTCTCACATGGTAGCTGTTGATGATGCTGCCATTACCATTTACACCTCATCTTGACCCACCTTTTGTTTCTTAACTTGTCCCATTACCATCTCCTTTTGCCTCGCACCATCATCCCTTTTGTCATTTAATCTCTCCTGCCTTCCACCCTATCACAGACCTTCCCTTCTGTTCTTTCCTCTCCTCCCCCCTTTCCCTGCCCCTGCACTTGCTTAAAAACCTGTTCCATCTCCAGCTTTTTCCAGTTCTGACGAAGGGTCATCGACCTGAAATGTTAACTCTGTTTCTCTCTCCACAGATACTGCCTGACCTGCTGAGTATCTCCAGCATTTTTTGTTTTTATTATAGACAAGACCTCTGTAGTTTAAAACCCTAACATTAAATGACTGACAGTGTATATGATGCATAGAAACATAGAAGATAGGAGCAGGAGTCGGCCATTCGGCCCCTTGAGCCTGTTCTGCCATTTAATGAGATCATGGCTGATCATCCAAATTCAGTACCCTGTCCCTGCTTTCTCCCCATATCCCTTGATCCCTTTAGCCTTAAGAAATATATCCAACTCCTTCTTGAATATATTTAATGAATTGGCCTCAACTGCCTTCTGTGGTAGAGAATTCCACAGGTGCACCACTCTCTAGGTGAAGAAATTCCTCCTCATCTCAGTCCTAAATGGCTTACCCCTTATCCTTAGACTGTGACCCCTGGTTCTGGACTCCCCGGCCATCGGGAACATCCTTCCCGCATCTGATATCATGTAATGCTGGCGTTGAAAAGGGGACATCTACCTTTGAAATCATGAATGGTGGGTGAAAGTTTAAAACATAGTTCAGTACCTATGGACTAGAATTACACTGTATAAACAGTCTTTCTCATTCTATGAGCATGGATTAGAAGAAGTAAAAAGTGGTGGATATGTTGGAAGTTGTGAAAGTTAAAAGTTTAACAGTCGGACTACTTTGTATCTTAAAGCATCAGGTGTTGTTGTGAACCAGGGCAGAAAGGAGGTTGCTTAACAGGTAGCGGTTGGGAACTACAATTGTCCATGTGCTCCAGTTTGGACATGCCAGCACTGGATTTAATCTGTTGATGAAATTTATTGCCAGTGTACAACACATGACTCTGACCTCATGAAGGCATGAGAACCAAACCACGGGTGGACTCCATATTATTTGCAAACCAAAGTAGAACATGGAAACCGCACGACCTACCCTTTCAGTGGGTGTGCGGAGCGCAATCGATTGGATGGGATTGGGCTCCAAGTAGCAGCAAGACTTGGTTCCTGCACACAGCTCAGTTTGCAGAGTAAGCTGTAACAGGTTTATTTCTGTATTTGACACTTTATCCGCCCTTCCTGTATCCACATCAGTTTCTCAGGGTCGTGCATTCATACACAGTCACTGAATGAACTTTAAAAGCATGAGGAAACGTGGCGTGAGGAAAGGCCACACTGTAGAGACTTGAGCACATATTCTAGGCTGACACTCCAGTACAGCACTGAGGGGGTGCTGCACTGTCAGCGGTGCCATCTTTCAGATGTTAAACCGAGGCCCCGTCTGCTCTCTCAGGTGGACGTAAAAGATCCCATGGCGCTATTTTGAAGAAGAGCAGGGGAGTTCTATCTGGTCTCCTGGCCAATATTTATTCCTCAATCAACATCACTAAAACAGATTATCTGGTCCTTATCACATTGCTGTTTGTGGGAGTTTGCTGTGTGCAAATTGGCTGCCGCGTTTCCTACATTACAACAGTGACTACACTTCAAAAGTACTTCATTGGCTGTAAAGCATTTTGGGATGTCCTGAGGTCATGAAAGGCCCTATATAAATGCACGTTCTTTCTTTCCTGAACCAAGGCAGTGGTAGTCATCACAATATTCAACTTTTAGGAGCTGCATTATAGCCAGGCCCAATTCTATCCTTACATGACATCTACATGTAACCATTCACATTTCCTGAAGGTATTGACTGTTTGCTGGGGTATGGTTCTCTCTGGACAGTGATCCTCCTCTATTACCTCGCTCAAGTGACCATTATCATGTATGGGGTTAGACAATGAGCATCAGTCGACTATTTGACCAAACAGACATCATCAACTGAGTTGATTCATCCAAAACCCTGCTGCCCGTGTCCTAATTCGCATCAAGTCCCCTTCACCCATCACCCCCGTGCTCGCTGATTTACATTAGCTCCCAGTCCGGCAATACCTCGAATTTAAAATTCTCATCCTTGTTTTCAAATCCCTCCATGGCCTCGCCCCTCCCTATCTCTGTAACCTCCAGCCCCACAACCCTCCGCGATCTCAGCATTCCTCCAATTCTGGCCTCTTGTGCATCCCCGATTTTAATCGCTTCACCATTGGTGGCCGTGACTTCAGCTGCCTAGGCCCTAAGCTCTGGAATTCCCTCCCTAAAACCTCTCCGCCTCTCCACACATCTCTCTCCTCCTTTAAGACGCTTCTTTAAGCCGACCTCTTTGACCACATTTTTGGTCACCTGTCCTAATTTCTACTCATGTGGCTCGGTGTCAAATTTTGTCTGATGACACTCCTGTGAAGCATCTTGGGACGTTTTCCTATGTAAATACAAGTTGTTGTTGATTATGTCCTCACTTAATGCCCATATGCACAGTTTCTAGAAGGCGTTGCTGGCTAGTGATCAGGAGTAGGAACCTTGGAGGACGTTCAGCTCTGTCACCCAAGGATGCTGAGACCAGCTGGCTCTCCAGAGGCTGGGGTTTCAGCCTGGGACCTCACTGCTCTGTATAATCAAGAGATAAAGACACTGAGCCATCATGGGAACCCTGTAGTTTAATAAATGCATTGGCTGACCTTCCTGTATCATTTGATAACTGAGCCTAGTTGCATGATGCACAAGAGCTTACTGACACCTAGGTTGATATGCAGGTTGTACACAGGTGTGCATACACGCCTTCAAATTTCAACCTTTCAAGATCACTTCTCTCCTGGGACACCTTTGAGAGCTCAATCCCAACCTTGATAGCCGTCTTCATATGAACATACAATTACGAGGGGAGATTACACAAACTAGGGTTGTATTGCCTGGAATTTGGAAGGTTGAGGGGCGATTTGATCGAAGTTTTCAAGATATTAAGGGGGACAGATAGGGTATATAGAGAGACATTTTCCGTCCTTACCCAGTCTGGCCTATATGTGACTCCAGACCCACAGCAATGTGATTAGCTCTTAACTGCTCTCTGAAATGGCCAAGCAAGCCACTCAGTTGTATTCAAGAAGGTGGCTCACCACCACTTTCTTGAGGACAATTAGGGATGGGCAACCACTGGTTGGTGAGTCTCGGACTAGGGGGCATAGTCTAAAAAATTAGAGCCAGGCCTTTCAGGAGTGAAGTTAGGAAACATGCAAAGGGTGGTAGAATTATACGGTACGGTAGCATAGCGGTTATGTTACTGGACTAGTAATCCAGTCTAGACCTACGCTAATGATCGGGAGCTGTGAGTTCAAATACCCACCACAAGAGCTGGGGAATTTAAATCAAATTAAAAATAATCTGGAATAAAAAGCTAGTTTCAGTAATGGTGACCATGAAACTACCAGATTGTTGAAAAAATCCATCTGGTTCACTAATGTCCTTTAGGGAAGGAAATCTGCAGTCCTTACCCGGTCTGGCCTATATGTGACTCCAGACCCACAGCAATGTGATTAACTCTTAACTGCCCTCTGAAATGGCCTAGCAAGCCGCTCAGTTGTATTCAAGAATGTGGCTCACCACCGCCTTCTCGAGGGCAATTAGGGATGGGCAATAAATGCTGGCCCTGCCGGTGATACCCACATCCCATGAACAAATAAAAAAAAGTTTGAAACCCCCTTCCACAAATGGCAATTGATGCTGGATCAATTGTTAATTTTTAAATCTGAGATTGATAGATTTTTGTTAACCAAAGGTATTACATAAGAAATAGGAGCAGGAGTCAGCCAGTTTGTCCTTCGAGCCTGCTTCGCCATTCAATAAGATCATGGCTGATCTTCTACCTCATCTCCACTTTCCTGCACTATCCCCATACCCATTGATTCCCATAATATTCAAAAATCTATCGATCTCTGTTTTGAATATACTCAATGACTGAGCCTCCACAGCCCTCTGGGGTAGAGAATTCCAAAGATTCACCACCCTCTGAGTGAAGAAATTTCTCCTCATCTCGGTCCTAAATGGCCGACCCCTTATTCTGAGACTGTGACCCCTGGTTCTAGACTCCCCAGCCAGGGGAAACATCCTCCCTGCATCTACCCTGTCAAGCCCTGTAAGAATTTTTTTATGTTTCAATGAGATCACCTCTCATTCTTCTAAACTCTAGAGAATATAGGCCTAGTCTACTCAATCTCTCCTCATAGGACAACCCCCCATCCCAGGAACCTGTCTGGTGAACCTTCGTTACACTCCCTCTATGGCAAGTATATCCTAACTTAGGTAAGGAGACCAAAACTGTACACAATACTCCAGGTGTGGTCTCACCAGGGCTCTATATAATTGCAGTAAGATGTCTTTACTCTTATACTCTAATCCTCTTGTAATAAAGGCCAACATACCATTTGCTTTCCTAATTGCTTGCTGTACCTGCATGTTAACTTTCAGTGATTCGTGTACAAGGACACCCAGGTCCCTCTGAACACCAACATTCCCAATCGCTCAACATTTAAAAAATACTCTGCTTTTCTATTTTTCCTACCAAAGTGGTAACTTCACATTTCTCCACATTATATTCCATTTGCCATGTTCTTGTCCACTCACTTAGCTTGTCTATATCCCCTTGAAGCCTCTTTGCATCCTCCTCACAACTTACATTCCCACCCAGCTTTGTATCATCAGCAAACTTGGATATATTACATTTGGTCCCCTCATCCAAATCATTGATGTAGATTGTGAATAGCTGAGGCCCAAGCACTGATCCTTGCGGTACCCCGCTAGTTACAGCCTGCCAACCCGAAAATTACCCGTTTATTCCTACTCTCTGTTTTCTGTCCATTAACCAATCCTCAATCCATGCTAGTATATTACCCCCAATCCCATGAGCCATAATTTTGTTTAATCTTGTGTGGCACCTTATCGAATGCCTTCTGAAAATCCAAATACACCACATCCACTGGTTCCCCCTTATCTATTTTACTAGTTACAACCTCAAAAAACTCGAATAGATTTGTCAAACATGATTTCCCTTTCATAAATCCGTGTTGACTCTGCCCAATCCTATTATTATTGTCTAAGTGCCCTGTTACCACGTCCTTAATAATAGATTTTAGCATTTTCCCTACTACTGATGTCAGGCTAACTGGTCTGTAGTTCCCAATTTTCTCTCGCCCTCCTTTCTTAAATAATGGGGTTACATTTGCTACCTTCCAATCTGCAGGAATCGTTCTAGAATGTATGGAATTTTGGAAAATGATAACCAATGTATCCACTACCTCTATAGCGAACTCGTTCAAAACTCTAGGATGTAGGCCATCAGGTCCAGGGGATTTATCAGCATTCAGTCCCATTAATTTCTCCAGTACTATTTTTTTACTTATACTAATTTCTTTCAGTTCCTCATTCTCGCTAAACCTTTGGTTCTAGTATTTGTGTAATTTCTCTGCCATTTTCTTATTCCCCATTATAATTTCTCCTGTCTCAGCCTGTAAGTAACCCACATTTACTTTAGCTAATCTTATCCTTTTTACATACCTATAGAAGCTTTTACAGTCTGTTTTATGTCTCTCGCTAGTTTCCTCTCATATTCTATTTTCCCTTTCTTTATCAATTTCTTGGTCCTCCTTTGCTGAATTCTAAAATCCTGCCAATCCTCAGGCTTACTACTCTTTTTGGCAACATTATAAGCCTCTTCATTTGATCTAATACTATCTTTAACTTCTCTTGTTAGCCACGGTTGGACCACTTTTCCTGTGGGATTTTTTGCCTTAAAGGAATGTATATTTGTTGTAAATTATGTATTAATTCTTTAAATGCTAGCCATTGCTCATCCACAGTCATACCTTTTAATGTAGTTTCCCAATCTACCTTAGCCAACTCGCCTCTCATACCTATGTAGTTTGCTTTGTTTAGATTTAAGACCGTAGTTTCAGATGGTGACCCCCAGGATGTTGATGGTGGGGGATTCGGCAACGGTATTGCTGTTGAATGTCAAGGGGTGGTGGTTAGACTCTCGCTTGTTGGAGATAGTCATTGCCTGGCACTTGTGTGGCGCGAATATTACCTGCCACTTATCAGCCCAAGCCTGAACGTCCGTCCAGGTATTGTTGCATGCGGGCATGGACTGCTTCATTATCTGAGGAGTTGTGAATGGCGCTGAACACTGTGCAGTCATCAGCGAACATCCCCACTTCTGACCTTATGTTGGAGAGAAGGTCATGACTGAAGCAGCTGAAGATGGTTGGGCCTAGGACACTGTTACGTCACAGATCAGCCATGGTCTCCTTGAATGGCGGAACAGGCTCGAGGGTCTAAATTGCCTCCTCCTGTTCCGACAAAATTAACAGGCAGGGAAAGACCAGCTGGCCATCAAGCCTCCCCCACAACGTGATGGCCAAAGAATCATAACTAGACACTTCATAATCCAACCCCCCATCTCCCATCATGCCCCATGCCCTCCCCCACCCCCGTAGCCATGCAATCTCCTGCGAGAGGCCAGAAAAAACAGAGAAAAAACCCAGGACCAAAAAAGGGAAAAAATATTTTCTAACCTGTTGTCAGTCTCTCTACTCAGCTGACAGGAAATCCGTTCCTGGAGTGGGTCCTGGTGATACCAGTTCCGATTTGCCCGCTCCATCAGTCTGAACAATGTTGAGCTGTGAGGATGCTACCAGTGACTGAGCTGTCAGTCGATTGCAACCGTATTGCTGGCTTGACCACAATCAGGCTTTGCGGCTCTCTGTCTGAATTCTTTTCCTGTTCATGGGACTTCTTGTTGGTCAGCCTTCCTTCCCGTAACCCGTTTGAGGTAATTCGCAGGGTTTTCATTTTGGTTTTTGTTAAGGGCTGTGACAAACTGAAGCCAGGAAACACCTTGCAATGGGATTTGTGAAGCTCTTTGTTGGCAAGGGTACGTGCAGCGCTCACTGGCCCACCGGTGTAATACTGAACGAAAGAAAGAAAAACGAAAGAGAGAAAGAAAGACAGAAAGACAGAAAGACAGAAAGAAAGAAACATAGAAACACAGAAACATAGAAGATAGGAGCAGGAGTAGGCCATTCGGCCCCTTGAGCCTGCTCCGCCATTCAATGAGATCATGGCTGATCATCCAAATTCAGTACCCTGTCCCTGCCTTCTCCCCATATCCCTTGATCCCTTTAGCCTTCAGAAATATATCTAACTCCTTCTTGAATATATTTAATGAACTGGCCTCCACCGCCCTCTGTGGCAGAGAATTCCAAAGGTTTACCACTCTCTGGGTGAAGAAATTCCTCCTCATTTCAGTCCTAAATGGCTTACCCCTTATCCTTAGACTATGACCCCTGATTCTGGACTCCCCGACCTTCGGAAACATCCTTCCTGCATCTAGTCTGTCCAGGCCTGACAGAATTTTATAGGTTTCGATGAGATCCCATCTCAATCTTCTAAACTCCAGTGAGTATAAGCCCAATCGACCCAATCTCTCCTCATACGTCATTCCTGCCATCTCAGGTATCAGCCTGGTGAATCTTCACTGCACTCCTTCCATGGCAAGAATGTCCTTCCTCAGATAAGGCGACCAAAACTGCACACAATACTCAAGGTGCGGTCTCACCAAGGCCCTGTACAACTGCAGCAAGACATCCTTGTTCCTGTACTCGAACCCTCTTGCTACGAAGGCCAACATACCATTTGCCTTCTTAACCGCCTGCTGCACCTGCATGCTTACCTTCAGTGACTGGTGCACAAGAACACCCAGGTCTCTTTGCACTTCCCCTTCTCCCAATCTATTGCCATTCAAATAATAATCTGCCTTCCTGTTTTTGCCACCAAAGTGGGTAACTTCACATTTATCCACATTATAGTGCATTTGCCAAGTTTCTGCCCAATCACAATTCACAATTCAAATCGCTTTATTGGCATGATAAGTTACATCTTATGTTGCCAAAGCATCAAAATACATTTATGGTTGAGCACATAAACGCAGTTCTATTCATACAGTGTATAAACAGGTATATCCCTGAGTGTATAAATATACATTCGCATTGTTTATATATATTCTTTTCTTAGTTTACTGGTTGTCCCTCTGTTCATGGCAAGCTGTAACATAGTGTGCCACCAGTGTTACACAGCTTCTCTCCTCTCCCAGTAGGAATGGGAGTTTTTGGTTGTCATTCAGATTTCTGAATTCAGGGCATATTTGTGAGAATTTTTGGTAGAAATTCTCCCTGATGTCCTGATATTTTCCACAGGCTGTGAGGAAGTGCATCTCTGTCTCCACTACTCCCTGACTGCAGTGAGAGCATATCCTGTCTTCTCTTGGCAGCCTGGTCTGCCTGTGTCTGCCTTTTTCGATCGCTAGGCTATGTTCGCTAAGTCTGTACCTTGTCAAGGTTCTTCTCAGTTTGTTATCCTTTACCATGGTCAGGTAATCAGCTATGTTGTATTGTCTGTTTAGGGCCAAGTAACAATTGAGTTTGCTTTGGGTTTTTGTTGTTTCTGCCCAATATGTCAGATATTTTTCCTTTTGCTTAGCGACGATTGTGTTGGGTCGAATTCTTTGTGTTACCCTGTCACTGTCCTGGGGCTGGTTATTGTTAGTATTGTTAGTAGTTACTTCACTGAGTCCCAGGACTAGTTGACTGAGGGTATTCTTCTTTATGGTCAGCTCTTGGCATTTCAGGGCGTCGTAGTGATAGCATTGGGGGTTGCTCATTTGTAGGTGATTCCAAAATTTGGTGGCTCTTTTTTGGATAGTGATTATTAATGGATATTGGCCTAGTTCCGCCCTGCATGCATTGTTTACTGTTTTCCTTTGAGTCCGGAGGATACTTTTACAGAATTCTGCATGTAGGATCTCAATTGGGTGTTTGTCCCATTTTGCGAATTCTTGTTGTGTTAGCGGTCCCCATACCTCACTGCCATAGAGTGCAATTGGTTCAATTACTGATTTGAAAATTTTGAGCCAAATGCTAATTGGGATTTCTATTTGGATTGATTTTTTGATGGCATAGAAAGCCCTTCTTGCTTTCTCTTTCAGTTCATTCACAGCCAGTTTGAAGTTTCCCGTAGAACTGATTTTTAAGCCCAAGTATGTGTAGTTAGTGGTTTGTTCAATTTTGGTTGTTCCTACTGTGAAATTTATTTTGGGTCCCTGATGTTTGGATCTTTGCTGGAACACAAGGACTTGGGTTTTTTGGGGATTTATTGTCAGGGTCCAAGTCTGGCAGTACGACTCCAGCAGGTCCAGGTTCTGCTGTAGACCCTCTTTAGTTGGTGACAGCAGAACCAGGTCGTCTGCATAGAGGAGGAATTTAACCTTGGATTCATATAGGGTGAGGCCGGGTGCTGTAGATTGTTCAAGTAGTTTTGCCAATCCATTTATGTAAATATTAAAGAGTGTCGGTGAGATTGGCGAGCCCTGCGTCACCCCCCGCCCCTGTGGGAAGTATTTTGTTTGTTTGTCTCCAATTTTAACAGCACATTTGTTGTTTGTATACATTGATTTAATTACATCATATGTTTTCCCTCCTACCCCGCTTTCGATAAGTTTCAGGAATAAACCGTCATGCCAGATGGAGTCGAAAGCCTTCTGGAAATCTACAAAGCATGCGTAGATTTTGCTTTTGTTATGGTGAACGTGTTTGTCAATTAGGGTCTGTAGGGTGAAGATATGATCGGATGTTCTATAGTTTGGCAGGAATCCAATTTGGCTTTTACTCAAGACATTGTGCTCCTCAAGGAAGTTTATAAGTCTTTTGTTTATGATGCTACAGAATACCTTCCCCAGGTTACTGTTTACACAGATGCCTCGATAGTTGTTTGGGTCGATTTTGTCCCCACTTTTGTACATGGGCGTTATGAGTCCTTTGTTCCAGATATCAGGGAAATAACCGACACTCAGAACCAAGTTGAAGAGTTTTAGGATAGCCAGTTTCATTTTGTTGTCTGTGTGTTTAATCATCTCGTTTAGTATGCCGTCTGTCCCGCAGGCTTTTCCTGGTCGCAGGTCCTTGAGTTTTTCAAGAAGTTCTTTTTCTGTTATTATGGCGTCTAGCGGGTTTTGGTTATCTTTTATGGCCATTTCTAGCTTTTCCAGTTTTTTGCATATTTGGTGTTGCTCTGGTCTTAGTGTGTTTTTCTGGTATAATTTTTCAAAGTGGTTTACCCATGTGTCCCCATTTTGAATGGCCAAATCGTCGTGTTGTTTTTTGTGCAGTGTTTTCAAGTTTTCCCAGAAACAATTGGAATCAATGGATTCCTCCATGGAGCTGAGTGTATTCTTAATATATTGCTCTTTTTTGGTTCTGAGTGTGTTTCTGTATTGTGGTAGTGTCTGACAATAAGTAAGGTGTAATTCCTCGTTTTCTGGATGTCTGTGTTTTTGGTTTGATATTTTTCTAAGTTTTTTCCTCATGTTATGGCAATCTCGGTCAAACCATTTTTCATAGTTTTTTGTTTTGGGTTTGTCCTTGCGAGCTTTCAAGTTTGCATTTGTTGCCAAATTATCAAAAATATTGTTTAGTTTAATAACTGCCCGGTTTACGCCTTCTTTATTGTGAGTGTATATGTTATCCAGAAAGGTGTCTAAGAGAGCTTGAGTTGATGCATTGCTAATTGTTTTCTGGTATTTTTCCGTGTCGTTTTTGGCCCATCTGTACGATTTTTTGGTGTTGTACAGTTTACTGGGTTGTGTTTCTACGTTGTTTGTTTCTGTCTTTTTGAGGAACATAGTAATTTGACTGTGATCTGACAGTGTTGTTTGTGGTTTGACTGTGAATGCTCTGAAAGAGGATGGGTCTAAGTCTGTAATCATATAGTCTACTGTGCTGCAGCCAAGAGGTGAGCAATAGGTCGATCTTCCTAGGAGGTCTCCTATGAACCTACCATTGACAATGTACAGACCCAGGTTTCGACAGAGCTGTAGTAGCTGTTTTCCGTTGGTATTTGACTGCTTGTCGCAGTTATGCCTGTATGGAAGGGAAGGGATGTCAAAGTGGTTATTCCCGAAAACGTAATTGTTTCCCTGATTATTGGTGAAGTCTGGTTCTTCGCCCGTTCTTGAATTGAGGTCCCCACAGATCAACACGTTCCCCTGGGCCTGGTATTGGATAATTTCCCCCTCCATGTTGGAGAAGGTGTCCTCTTTAAAGTACGGGGAATCGATTGGGGGGATATAAAGTGCGCAAATGTAAACATCTTGGGTGTTTGAGATAATCTCCCTCTCCAGTTTGAGCCACATATGGTTTTCGCCCTTTTTTATAAATTTGATGTAATTCTTAAGTTCTGTTTTAAACCAGATCAGTATGCCTCCGGAGTCTCTGCCTTGGGTTACACTTGGTAATTTATTGGAGGGGACCACCAGCTCAGTGTACCCTTGGGGACAGCCAGTGTGTCCTTTTCCTTTATACCAAGTTTCCTGTAAAATGATAATATCTAGGTCTTTAGTTTCATCTATGAACTCTGGGGTCCTACTCTTCACTTCTTGCACTGAAGAGCGTAGACCTTGGATATTCCAGGTCAAAATATATAAGGATTTCATGTTAAGTTTGATCTTTTACTATGATAGGTTAAAGAGTGGTACGTGTTTGTCGTGTCTAAGTGTGGGGAAAAAAAAGATCACTTCAGTTGTCTATAAAAGTTAATACAATTTGGTTACAGTTCTTTCTATTAATTAGTCCTTGATCCATAAGGCGGAAGTAGATGCTGCTGCACATCTGCTTATTGTCTCTTAATGGATTGTTTCTGTCTGAGGTATTGCGTACGTCCTGTGCATCTCTCCCTCTGTCACCCAACCTGTCCAAATCGTACTGGAGTTTCACGACATCCTCCTCACAGCATACCCTCCCACCCAAGAAAGAACTTGCATTTCTATAGCGCCTTTCACTAGCACAGAACTTCCCAAACCCCTCAATAAGAACATAAGAAATAGGAGCAGGAACAGGCCACTCGGCCCTTCGAGCCTGCTCCGCCATTCAATAAGATCATGGCTGATCTTCTACCTTAACTCCACCTTCCTGCACTATCCTCATATCTCTTGATTTCCTTAGTATCCAAAAATCTATCGATCTCGGTCTTGAATATGCTCAACGGCTGAACCTCCACAGCCCTCTGGGGTAGAGAATTCCAAAGATTTGCAACCCTTTGAGTGAAGAAATTTCTCCTCATCTTAGTCCTAAATTGCCATCCCCTTATTCTGAGACTGCGACCCCTCGTTCTACTAGACTATTACAGCTTTACAGCCAAGTAAGTACTTTTGAAATGGTGTTGTAATGTAGGAGAGGCAGCAGCCAAAAGTGTGCACAGCAAGCTCCCGCAAACAGCAATGTGATAAATCTTCTGTTAATCTGTTTTTGGTGTTGGTTGAGGGGTGCAAGGGAGAAGTCCCCTGCTCTTCTTCGAATGATGCCATGGGATCTTCTACGTCCGCCTGAGAGAGCAGACGGGGCCTCGGTTTAACGTCTCATCCGATACAGATCTAAAGGTCCCAGGCTCCCCCTCCATTCGGTGCTATTAACGGACCTCAGTCCGCTACAGCTGGCCTCTGCCCTTCTGAAAGGAACATTTAACCAGGGTTCTCACCACTGATGGCCAATCCAGCCTAGACTCAAGAGATGAAAGGCTCCTCTGTCTTATGGCTGTATGGAAACCAAATTAGCTTCTTGGCAACTCAAGCCAGCTCCTGGTGTGCCTGTGCCAACAGAATAAACATGCCCCTGACCTGCCACCAATTGGCAATCTCACTCCGAGCTGACAAAATGGCTAAGGTACATTGAACAACCAGAGCGCAGAGAACTTTACTCTGCATCTCACCCTGCTCTACCTGAATTGAAATGCTGGAAGTACTCAGCAGGTCAGTCAGCACCCGTGGAGAGAACAGATAAGTGTCGCTAAATTCGGCTCCGTAGCACTCAGTTTTGCGGCACTATGGGTGCCGATTCGGGTCCAAAATGGCGTCCGAGGAGCGCAGGCACACTTTGGGTGAGGGCCATGCCAGACGTCATTTTGGGTAGGTCGTTAGCACAGGCGCTGAGAGCGTGCACCGGAAGTATGCACAGTACGCAGTTCGTGGCGTCAATCAGCGGGCAATGCTGTTTTGACGCCAGCGCTGCCATTTTCGACCTCAGCGCTGGAGCTAACGCCCTCTCTTAACCTCGCACAGCTGCAGCAGGAAGGACCCCCACCGCCCCCTGCCCGACCAACGCTATTTAAAGGGATCGTCACCTGCTTCCCCGCACCGCGATCCCCACGCCCGTTTTCGGGGGGCAAACAAATTTTAGCCCAAGTTCTCTTCGACACAGGTAGGGGAGAATTTAACCCTGCATAGCCTGGCCCTGCCCCCCGGGCTCTATTCCCCTCTCGATCACGAGGACCTCCCGAAACTCCCTCCCCACAAATTATCGTTCCTTGCCGGGGGCCTTTTGCCGCCCAGCATTCCGTTCCGTCCTGCTGGCCAGCAGTAGCTTCCCGCTAGTTTCGGGCGGGCAACTGACTGGACGGATGCAGATGAGGCCCGGGTGTTAAAATTGCCCGGGTCGCGCTGCTGAGGTCAGGGGCGTTTGTCGCTCGCTTCGGCCCTTGTGTGCCTGATTCACGCCCAGAGTTAAAATCAGGACCCAGTGTGTTTGAAATAGGAAAATGTTCAGCTAAGTTCCCTCACATTGATGAGTGCCCAATAAACATCACGCATTACTGAAAGCACTCTGCAGCATTCAACATATAGGACTAGACTCCAAGGCGATGGTTTGAAACTGCTCTGGAAATAATATATGAGACACACAGCTTTTCGTTGGTATGCTAACCCTACAACCCTGCGAGATCTCTGCGCTCCTATAATTCTGGCCTTTTGCACATCGCCGATCGCCACATCATTGGCAGGCGTGTCTTCAGCTGTCTAGGTTCTAAACCCTGGAATTCCCTCCCTAAACCTCTCCGCCTCTCTACCTCTTTCTCCTCCTTTAAGACGTTCCTTAAAACCTACCTCTTTGACCACCTGTCCTAATATCTCCTTATGTGGCTCGGTGTCAAATTTTGTTTGATAGCGCTCCTGCGAACCGCCTCGGGACGTTTTACGTTGAAGGCGCTATATAACTGCAAGTTGTTGTTGTTTTAATTCTCTGAGCGGCATATGGTAGTGGCATTAAGCAGAAGTGGTGCCTTAAATATTGGCACATAGAACTTGCTAGATGGTAAAAGACCAGGGTCCATCTAGTTCGCCTTCTACCATCCTAGTAGTCGCACGGTACAACGATAATGGAGTCGTTGACTAATCACAGTGATCAATCTCTGTCAATGAGACTACAACAGACCCAGATACGAGGCGAGGAAAACCTAATGGCGGAGAGCTTTGAGAACCAGAGGTCCAAAGTCACCTATTCCTCCTGAGCAATGCCACACTCACCACATGTCCTGTCTCCAACTACTCAGACACTGGATTCCAAAATGTTATTTTCTGAAAGAAATCTATCTAATTTGCATTTGAATGAATCTGTTTGCACCATCTTGCTAGGGAACCTGATCCATAGTGTGTGGGTTGGGGGTCACATTTCCTGGAGTTAACTCTTTAAATCCTCCCCTGACCCTCTTCCGCCTGTCGTGGGGGTTAATATTGAGGGGAATGTTTCCTCAGATTAGTTTTGGATTGAACCACCTTCAAGCACAGGCTGTGTCCTCTGGGTCTACTGCTCTGGACAGGGTGAAATAACTTCTCACGGGCTACAATATCCAGTCAACAACAACCAGAACAACAACAAAATCCTGGAACTCCCTCCCTGGGAGCAGCTTCACCACATGGACTGCAGCGGCTCAAGAAGGCGGCTCACCACTACCTTCTCAAGAGCAATTAGGGATGGGCAATAAATGCTGACCTTACCAACAATGCCCAGATCCCACAAACAAATAAACAAATCAACAACTGGTATTTGTATAGCACCTTTAACGTAGTAAAACATCACAGGAGTACTTTAAGACAAAAATTTGACATCAAGTCACATAAGGATAAATTAGGGCAGGTGACCAAAAGCTTGGTCAAAGAGGTCGGTTTTAAGGAACGTCTTAAAGGAGGAGAGAAAGGTCGAGAGGCGGAGAGGTCCCCTCAGAATCCTAAAAACAGCAATCTTATCACCTCGCAACATTCTCTTTTCCATTGATAAAATGCCCAATTTGCAGAATTACTGCTCATCATCCAATCCCTCCATCCCCTCAATCATTCTGGTTGCCTGCTTCTGTAGCCTTTCAATAGCTACAATATCCTCTTTGTTCTGTGGCACCCCAGATCTTTGCACAGTATTCAGCAGTCATACCAATGACTTATAAAGCGGCAGGATCACCTCACTATTTCGGCTAAATATTGACCTTTTAATGCACCCCAACATCTGACTTGCTTTACTCACTGCCAACAAACATTGCTGCGATAGCGTCAGCGTGTTATCAATCAGGACCCCAAGATCTCTTTCATTGTCCATGCGCTTTATTTTCTTCCCATTTAAGTAATAGTCCCCATCCGAGTGAAACACTTTGCATTTCTCTACACCGAACTTCATCTGCCACCTGTCTGCCCAATTCCCCAGTTTATTCAAATCTCCCTGTGGCTTATCTTGTTCAAGGTTAACCTTCATTAACATTGTATCATTTGCAAATTTAGCCACTGTGCTTGTGACTCCTAGCTCCAGATATTAAACTAAAAAGGTCCCAAACCAGATCCAAGTGGGAACCTATTGCTAACATTCTCCCAGGTGAATGCCAATCCCTATAACACCCTCTGGTGTCTATTGGTCAATCAATTATGTATCCATTGAAAAATATTTCCACTGGTTCCCGCTTTCTTTATTTTCAATACCAGTCAATCCAGAAATCCACGTACGCCACATCCACTGCCATACCCCCATCAAGCTCATTTCTCACAACCTCAGAGAAAACCAACCAATTAGATTTTTTTCTTTATTTAGTCGTTCACGGGCTGTGGGCATCGCTGGCAAGGCCGGCATTTACTGCCCTTGAGAAGGTGGTGGTGATGAGCTGCCTCCTTGAACTGCTGCAGTCCTTGCGGTGAGCACACTGACTTTGTGATAGGAAGTTTGGAATGACTGAGTGGCTTGACTAGGCTATTTTAGAGGGCGGTTAAGAGTCAACCACATTGCTGTGAGGTCTGGAGTCACATGTAGGCCAGACTGGGTAAGGACAGAGGATTTCCTTCCCTGAAGGACATCAGTGAACCAGATGGGTTTTATACGACAAAGTTTTATAGTCACCATTACTGATACCAGCTTTTTAATTCCAGACTCATTTAATTAGCTGCCGCGTTAGGGAGTTGAACTAAATATCTCATAGATAAGCCAGGTCTTTGGATTACTAGCCCAGTAAAATAACCACTATACTAGCATACCCGTAGATTAGATCTTCCCTCATGAGCCCATATTAGCCATCTTGTAAGACTTTCTGAAGACATTAACACTGTCTTGGCTTCACTCCCTCTTTTATTGAGTATTGCAGGCCACGGCACACTGCTTACACAACAGCACCGCTCATTTCCATTGCAAAATGTGGAGCAAACACATTTTTCTGCAGCAAAGCAGTAACCACCTGGCTTTCACTCAGCTGCAAAAACGCATTCTGGTAGAGGTGAGGAGAAGGTGGGCTGGTGTTAGCGTTGGGGAATTAAATACTTATCTACTTCCTCCTCCCACTTTCCGGTGTCAGTATGAGTCATTCCTGTGGCAGGTACAGCACGGGGTTAGATAGAGAGTAAAGCTCCCTCTACACTGTCCCATCAAACACTCCCAGGGCAGGTACAGCACGGGTTAGATACAGAGTAAAGCTCCCTCTACACTGTCCTATCAAACACTCCCAGAGCAGGTACAGCACGGGTTAGATACAGAGTAAAGCTCCCTCTACACTGCCCCATCGAGCAGTCCCAGGACAGGGACAGCTCGGGTTAGATACAGAGTAAAGCTCCCTCTACACTGTCCCATCAAACACTCCCAGGACAGGTACAGCACAGGTTAGACACAGAGTAAAGCTCCCTCTACACTGTCCCATCAAACACTCCCAGGACAGGTACAGCACAGGTTAGATACAGAGTAAATCTCCCTCTACACTGTCCTATCAAACACTCCCAGGACAGGTACAGCACGGGTTAGATACAGAGTAAAGCTCCCTCTAGACTGTCCCATCAAACACTCCCAGGACAGGTACAGCACGGGTTAGATACAGAGTAAAGCTCCCTCTACACCGTCCCATCAAGCACTCCCAGGGCAGGTACAGCACAGGTTAGATACAGAGTAAAGCTCCCTTTACACTGTCCCAGCAAACACTCCCAGGACAGGTACAGCACAGGTTAGCTACAGAGTAAAGCTCCCTCTACACTGTCCCATCTGACATTCCCAGGGCAGGTACAGCACAGGTTAGATACAGAGTAAAGCTCCCTCTACACTGTCCCATCGAACACTCCCAGGGCAGGTACAGCATGGGTCAGATACAGGGTAAAGCTCCCTCTACACTGTCCCATCGAACACTCCCAGGACAGGTACTGCACGGGTTAGATACAGAGTAAAGCTCCCTCTACACTGTCACATCAAACACTCCCAGGGCAGGTACAGCACGGGTTAGATACAGAGTAAAGCTCCCTCTACACTGTCCCATCAAACACTCCCAGGGCAGGTACAGCATGGGTTAGATACAGGGTAAAGCTCCCTCTACACTGTCCCATCAAACACTCCCAGGGCAGGTACAGCATGGGTTAGATACAGAGTAAAGCTCTCTCTACACTGTCCTATCAAACACTCCCAGGGCAGGTACAGCATGGGTTAGATACAGAGTAAAGCTCCCTCTACACTGACCCATCAAACACTCCCAGGGAAGGTACAGCACGGGTTAGATACAGAGTAAAGCTCTCCCTATACTGCCCCAACAAACTACCCTGACCCTACTGCAACAATGTGTTATTTTTCCATTTATCACACCAGCCAACCTTCTATTCCACAGGTTCTCTTGAACTTGCCCATTTTACATTATGGGTGGCTTTCAGGGCAGCAGTATCAACACTGCGACAACTGCACATGCACAGGGCAAAGACTTCGACCTATGATGTCTTTGGACGTCGACCATCTCTGGTGTTGGGCAAAGGCAAGCTGAAGTTAGTTGCTTAAAATTCTCAATGCTGACCTCTACTGGTGGACAGAGGAACTGCACCTAATCACTCCAAAATATTGGCACGCAGCACAGGAACAGGAGGAGGCCATTCAGCCCCTCGAGCCCAGTCTGCCATTCAGTTAGTTTGTGGCTAACCTGTACCTCAACCCCATTTACCGGTCTTAGCTCCATAGCCATATCTAGCACTGCTTACAGCGTTGTGTGGGGAAAACCCCTCCTGAGCTAGATCTCCTGCAGCCTGGTATCCAAAGGTTGGTCAAAGAGGTCGGTTTGAAGGAGCGTCTTAAAGAGAGAGGTAGAGATGCGGAGAGGCTTAGGGAGGGAATTCCAAAACAGTAGAAGTCACGGCCACCAATAGCAGGGCGAAGGAGGTCGGGGATGCACAAGAGGCCAGAATTGGAGGAACACAGGAGGAGAAATTGGATAACCACTAAAAATGGGCAGTGGGGATCACAGTCCGTGATTAACCCGTGCTCGTTCCTTGCTGCCTGCTCTTTTAAATGATTTCTGCATGCGGCCATTGCTCCCCGTGCTGTTCATTGGCTGCACGCATCAGCAGGGGGCCCGATATTGCAAGCGGCTAGAGCTACTTAAAGGCAGCCTGGACCTCTTAAAGGGGAGGTGCGTTGTGGTTGCAGGAAGTGCTGTGAGTTTGTTGAAAACTCAATCTGTGATACTTTGAGCAATGGCCGAACCTGCGAGAGAGCGAGCACCAAGGTTTTTCAGGCAATGCCCTGGAGCTCTTAGTGCAAGACATGGAGAGAAGGACAGATGTCCTGTATGCACAGAGGGTGTAAGAAGTGAAATTATAAATAAGGGACATGAACCAAGACAAAATGGCTCCTCCGATCTGAGTGCAGCAAGTAATGTCAGCAATCAAACTGTGTACGTGCAGAACAACATGAAGTCCACCAAGGAAATAACAAAACAAACTCAGCTTAAGGCAAAACAAACTCAGCTTAAGACAAAACAAACTCAGCTTAAGACAAAACAAACTCAGCTTAAGACAAAACAAACTCAGCTTAAGACAAAACAAACTCAGCTTAAGACAAAACAAACTCAGCTTAAGACAAAACAAACTCAGCTTAAGGCAAAACAAACTCAGCTTAAGACAAAACAAACTCAGCTTAAGACAAAACAAACTCAGCTTAAGACAAAACAAACTCACCTTAAGGCACAAACTATAATTAAGTTGGTATTGAAAGTGTATAATTGGACAAGGGAATTGTTGCTAAGGGAACGTGATTGGGTGAAGACATTTGTGTGTAATATTTTGCTTATCCGGCTCATAAAATGTATAAAAGGAGTTTCGCTACCACTGTGACGGCGAGAAGAGGGTTACTAGACTGCGGAGTCTTTAAACTCTTCTTCCGAAGCGCTTCGTATAATAAACTGTGTGTCTTTACCTTATGCAGAAGAGAGTGAATTCATTTACACTTACAGAGGGGCAGGAGGCCCTCCAGACAGACGCTCAAGGAGGCAGTGGGAACAAGTAGCGGCAGAGCGTAGCCCCAAGAACATGGATGCAGTGCAGGAAAAAGCTTAATGATCTGACACGAGTTGTCAAGGTGAGTGAGTTCATCTTCAAATGGCATAATGACATATCCGACCAACTGCATCACTCGCCTCGTCCACTGCTCAATTCACCACACCCCCATCACCCACCTACCAACAACCTACCAGAACCAGGGGTCACAGCCTAAGGATAAGGGGTGAGCCATTTAGGACTGAGATGAGGAGGAATTTCTTCACCCAGAGAGTGGTGAACCTGTGGAATTCTCTACCACAGAAGGCAGTTGAGGCCAATTCATTAAATATATTCAAGAAGGAGTTAGATATATTTCTTAAGGCTAAAGGGATCAAGGGATATGGGGAGAAAGCAGGGACAGGGTACTGAATTTGGATGACCAGCCATGATCTCATTAAATGGCGGAACAGGCTCGAGAGGCCGAATGGCCTACTCCTGCTCCTATTTTCTATGTTTCTAATCTCTATCAATCAGTACTCAACACAAACGTTCATATGCTTTACCTCACCCTAACACACTGAGCACTATTGCAAGCCTCGCACCCACGACTCACAGCTCGCACACACTGGCAGCTATTCAACCATGACAGCCACATCACCCAAACATATAGCAGCACACTCACTGACACACTTCCCGCTTTCTTGCAGGAGAAGGTGGCACATAACAGTAGGCAGCAGGAAAGAGCTGGAGTAGGACAAGCGCACCTGCATGTTTTAACACACATGGAGTAGACAGTGTTGGCAATCATGGGCAGGGGCAGCGGTGAGGCTGTAGCCGCCTGAGGTTGTGCAGCATACTATGTTGATGCTCGCTCAGCTGAGTGCTGCAGGGCTCCTCCAGCGCAGTTGAGGCATTGCTTGAGGGCGCCGATGGTGGGCTCTGTAAAGTCCCTTGTGGCAGCATGGCTTTCATTGTAGGCCTGCTGTGCACGTGTGCGTGGGTTCCGGACCGGAGTCATGGGCCACGTCATCCTTCAATAGTGACATTCAAAAGAGAATTGGATAAACACTTGAAGGGAAAACATATGTAGGGCTATGGAGAAAGTGCGGGGGGAGTGGGACTAATTGGCTCTTTCAAATACAGGCACAATGGGCCGAAAGGCCTCCTTCTGTGCTCTTTCATTCTATGATTCTACTTCATCCCATCCAAGTCTGGTGCGCCACCTTACATCCCACATTCCACCCTACGCAAACTTGAGGTCAGCCAAAACTCGGCTGCCTGTGTCATAACTCGCACCAAGTCCCATTCGCCCATCACCCCCTGTGCTCGCTGACCTACATTGTCTCCCTGTCAAGCAGTGCCTCGATTTCAAAATTCTCAACCTTGTTTTCAAATCCCTCTATGGCCTCGCCCCTCCCTATCTCTGTAATCTCCTTCAGCCCCACAACCCCCCGAGATCTCTGCGCTCCTCTAATTCTGCCGTCTTGAGCATCCCTGATTATAATCGCTCCACCTTTGGTGGCCGTGCCTTCTGTTGCCTGGGCCCTAAGCTCTGGAATTCCCTGCCTAAACCTCTCTGCCTCGCTACCTCTTTCCTCTTTTAAGATGCTCCTTAAAACCGACCTCTTTGACCAAGCTTTTGGTCACCTGCCCTAATTTATCCTTATGTGGATCGGTGTCAAATTTTTTGTCTTAAAATACTCCTGTGAAGTGCCTTGGGACGTTTTACTACATTAAAGGCGCTATATAAACACAAATTGTTGTTGTTGTTATACTGATGAGATGATAAAAATATGGCCTTCAATAAATTAGCAGCCATTTTGTTGGCGATTGTCTCGTGGAGGATAAAGAGCACGAGTAATGGAAGAAAAACTAATTGGAGGTGACATTTCAATACCAAGAAACAGGGAAAGAACTCTACAGGAATGAACCTGGTCATGTTACTGTCTTGTTACGAGATGGAACCTACACTTCAGGAGCTGCTGAAGGCATCTGATGGCTGAAGCAGGCACAATAGCTGAACAATGGGCTTTGGCTGAAGAAAGGTCACCAGGATTTATCGCCACTGACACGAGTCGGGGATGTGACTCAGAGACAAGAAGCTGGAGGAAACCACATATAAACATTTAATTTGGAAGGTGATTTTTATCAGAGACTCGTCAAAGTGAAACGTTTCCAGAGTTTTGCAAAGACATACGCAACGTCTCAGTGTGAACTGAAAGAACATAAGAAATAGGAGCAGGAGTCGGCCATTTGGCTCCGCCATTCAATAAGATCATGGCTGATCTTCTACCTCATCTCCACTTTCCTGCACTATCCCCAAATCCCTTGATTCCCTTAATATCCAAAAATCTATCGATCCCTGTCTTGAATATACTCAACGACTGAGCCTCCACAGCCCTCTGGGGTAGAGAATTCCAAAGATTCACCACCCTCTGAGTGAAGAAATTGCTCCTCATCTCAGTCCTAAGTGGCCGACCCCTTATTCTGTGAGACTGTAACCCCTGGTTCTAGACTCCCCAGCCAGGGGAAACATCCTCCCTGCATCTACCCTGCCAAGCCCTGTAAGAATTTTATATGTTTCAATGAGATCACCTCACATTCTTCTAAACTCTAGAGAATATAGGCCTAATCTACTCAATCTCTCCTCGTAGGACAATCCCCCCATCCCAGGAACCAATCTAGTGAACCTTCCTTGCACTCCCTCTATGGCAAGTATATCCTTCCTTAGGTAAGGTGACCAAAACTGTACACAATACTCCAGGTGTGGTCTCACCAGGGCCCTATATAAGATTCGCAATGCTACCTCATTTTACCCACTCGAGCAAGATCTCGCAGAATTTCTCAGTGGCACTCTTGGGCCTGGAGCACAAAGATGATGGTTAGTGTCCCTCAAGCAATATCACTGAAAAATAGATGATCTGGTCATTATCATAGTGCTTTTGGGAACTTGCTGTGCACAAATTGGCCACTGCGTCCCCTACAGTACAACAGTGACTACACTTCACAAGTACTTCATTGGCTGTAAAGCGCTTTATTCAGTCCTGAGGTTGTGAAAGGCGCTATATAAATGCAAGTTCTTTCATCTTCCTTTAACCATCTATGCAGATGTTTCATTCAGCCAATGCAAACGCCATGATCGGTGATAATATTCTCCCCTTCTCTCCTGAAGGCAGTGACCTATGCTGGAGTATGGTTCCGTGAGCACCAATCAGCTGAAAGGGGCCTCAGCATCCCTGGTCTATGGAAAGGGGGAATAAAGACCAGAGCCGCCTCCTCCTGACTGCTGTCCAATGACCCTTGCTGGAAATGCGTAGCGCCAAGTGAGGACGTGATTGTGCTCTGCCTCTTGGCCGAATAGTTTGCCAATATTCAGTGTTTAGGCTCACACGTGAGGAGTGGCCACTTAGGCGGGGTGCCGGAGGACAGTCGCTGGCTGTGAACCAGGGACCGTCAACACTTTCAGGAGAGGAGGGAAGAATTTAAAAAGAAAATTAGAGAGACGAGGAGAATTCTCTTTAACTCAGCGAGCTGTTGTGATCTGGAATGCTCTGCCTGCGAGGGCAGTGGAAGCAGATTCAATAATAACTTTCAAGAGGGAATTGGATAAATACTTGAAAGAGAATTTTTTTTGCAGGGCTCTGGGGAAAGAACAAGGGGGAGTGGGATTAATTGGAGAGCCCTGTCAAAGGGACGGCACGGGCACAATGGGGCGAACGGTCCCCTTCTCCACCTCTCTCCCTCTCGTTCCCCCTTTAAGACGCTCCTTAAAACCTACCTCTTTGACCAAGCTTTTGGACACCTGCCCTAATATCTCCTCATGTGGCTCAGTGTCGGATTTTGTTTGATAATCGCTCCTGTGAAGCGCCTTCGGAGGTTTTACTAAGTTAAAGGCACTATATAAATACAAGTTGTATTTGTTATAATTCTCTGACTTTATTCTTCTTCCAAGAATGGGAAAAAGAATTAACCAATATTGAATAAATATTGGTTAACAATTAAGCAGAAAAAAATAGTGCAGGAAAAGTCACAGTCCAACAGGGTCGAGATGTCAGTGCTCGCCTCACAAGGCAGTTCCAGCTAATCATCTACATCTACGACAATGCTGAGAAGATCATGTCCATCCCCCAATCATAATAGAATCACGTTCGAAATGCAGGATGTTTAGACCACTTGAGGTTAGTCATTAACCATTCAAGATATGGGGAGATACTTTATCAGTCCACACTGCTAAAACAGCGTTTGAAACTTGCAGATGCGGACAACAGACTGGAGGCTGTGACTTAGGTCAACTCTTCACTTGTCGTATCGATTCCCCACCCGCAACGGTGAAAATATTGGACTATGAAATATAAAAACCCAGAAGTGCAAAAAGGGCTCGGCAATAAAGGGTTAATTCAAACATTGCAGCCGAAACTACGAACCTTCAAGAGACTGGATCACAGACAATCTAATGTACAAATCTAAAGTCTGAACAAGAACATCTGCATATTCATGTCCCTTAAGGGATTACATTGTCCACCTTAGACCATGGCCCCCGAATAACCAGTTTCAGTGCAGGCCGAGACAATGGGCCGGGCCTCGAACCTTTTGAATATGAATGCCAACAGAAACCAACAACTTCGCATATACAGTCCCTTTGGGAGGGTTTGCATTGTCAAAAAGATATCTCAAATCAATGGACAATCCCAGGAACAATTCACACATTTTGATATGGCCATCACATGCTCAGAGGGGGGCCAGGAAATACTGAAGGTTGGTTTTGGTTTAAAGTAAGATCACTTCGAAGACAGTGTGTGGAAGCCGCCGGCACAACAGCGAACAGAGAGATTCGGGCCTACAATCAACTCCAAGAGACAGCTAATCGGGAGCGGTGATTGTATGTTTCAGCCAAATCATAGAGGGGGCTTTTGTGATTGAGTCTGAGTAAGTTTGTGAGTTTCAGTCAGAACACAATAAGGGCTTTGTGATTGAGCCTGGGTAACTTTATATGTAACAGTCAAATCGCAGACGGGTTTAACTGTGTCATATTGTGTCGCTGCAAATGACCCTTGCGTAGGGGTTTGTATTTTGGAGTTGTTAGCCTGATATAAATTGTTGAGTCTGTGTTTACAAGTGCAGTTATACTGAATAACAGGACACAGACTACAGAAGTAAGTAAACAGGTCTTTAGTGATTGAGGGTCAGGGCGGAACTGAGGTACACTTTGCTCCGCAGGGTTTATATACCGGTGTGGTCACCACCGGTACTACAATGTACAGGAGCCGTTAAAAAGTAGTCCATCACCTTAAGGTATCCTCTTAAGGTAGTGCAGGTTACATACACTACAATTCCTCCCCTTTTAGCTTAACAGTGGACACCCCCAATTAATACACTACATGGATAACATATATAAAATTTACACACAAGAACTGTTCAAAGATTCAGTCTCTGAGGAGGCCTCCTGATCCGGCCCGGATAACGCCTTTCAGGGATCTCTGGTTCCCGTTGCTGGGGTGACTCATCCACTTGATCTCCTATGGATTCAACATCATCCAATACGTTCGAGTCTGAGGTAGATGCTACAGGCTCAATAAGTTCTTCAACTGGTGTCTCTGCCGTAGACATGGGGTTGACCCTTGTTCTCGATTCCACAAGTTGGTCAGCATGACGTCATATTACGTTCTCTCCAACGTCTACCGTGTACATCAAAGGTCCCTGTCGTGCACGAATTGTCCCAGGTTGCCATTTATCATCCCTATAGTCCCTGGCCAACACTGGTTGTCCTATTTCAAAACTACGAGTGGCCTTTTTATTTACATGCTGGAATTGCTTGTTTTTGACTTCCTGTCGCACATTGGGTTTTAACAAATCCAACCGGGACCGCAACCTTCTGTTATAGAACATTATGGCAGGGCTTTGATTTGTCACTGCATGCGTGGCGTTTCGATACGCCATTAGGAAATTGTCCACCTTGTGTTGTAGTGGAATATGATCTTCACTCATGGCCTTTATCGCCTTTTTGAACGTCTGTACAAATCTCTCGGCCAACCCATTTGTAGCCGGATGATATGGGGCAGATGTATAGTGTTTCACCCCATTCTTTTTCATGAATTTCTGGAATTCTTCTGACACAAACTGTGGTCCGTTGTCTGAACATATTTGCTCCGGCAATCCATTCCTTGCAAATATGGTTCTTAGAACTGCAATCGTCTTCTCAGAGGTAGTGGTCGACATCTTAATCACTTCTGGCCATTTAGAATGTGCGTCTACTGCTATCAAAAACATGGAATCCATGAATGGACCTGCAAAGTCGATATGCACACGTTGCCATGGGGCTGAAGGCCATTCCCACGGATGCAGCGGTGCAATCGGAGGTGCGTTCTGAACTTTTTGGCACCCTGAGCAGCTTTTAGTCAGATCCTCTATTTGTTTGTCGATACCTGGCCACCACACATAAGCCCTAGCAAGGCTTTTCATCTTGACTCCCCCCAGATGACCTTCATGCAATTCTTTTAGAACTCCCTCCCTTAATTTAGGAGTAATAATCACCCTTGTTCCATACATCAATGTTCCTCGACATACGGACAGCTGTTCTCATCTGGCTGAGAATGCTGGTAACAGTGGCTCACCATGTGCTGGCCATTCCTTCACTGTCAAGTCGTAGACCCGAGACAGTGTCGGGTCATTTCGTGTCGCTCTCTCAATACCCGCATTGGTGACTGGTAAGCATTCGATGATGGTCGAGTAAAATATCTCGACAGGGTCAACTGCCGGTGCCTCTTCCGCTGTAGGTAGTGGCAGGCGCAACAGCCCATCAGCATTTCCATGTTGCTTTGTACCTTTGAATTCAATATCATATTGATGTGCCCCTAGGAAAAGGGACCATCTCTGAAGCCTCTGCGCCGTCATTACCGGAACACCCTTCTTAGGGTTGAAAATGGAAACCAACGGCTGGTGATCTGTCAGCAGCATAAACTTTTGACCTTGCAGGTAATGGTTAAATTTCTTAACTCCCCACACGAGGCTGAGAGCCTCCCTATCTATCTGAGCATAGTTGCGCTCAGCGGAGGTCAATGATCTGGATGCGAAAGCGACTGGCCTTTCCGAGCCATCTGGAAACTTATGTGAGAGCACTGCCCCGATACCATATGGAGAAGCATCACAAGCTAAGCGAATAGGCAGCGTTGGGTTAAAGTGAGCCAACACTTCCTTAGAGGTGATCAGTGCCTTGCTCTTTTGAAAAGCCCGCTTACAATCATCGCTCCACTTCCATGGTATTCCCGTTTGCAAAAGAGTGTTTAGCGGGTGTAACACCGTGGATAAATTTGGAAGAAACTTGTGGTAATAGTTAACCAACCCGAGGAACGACCTCAACATTTTCCGGTGCTGGAGCTTTGACAACAGCTTCGATCTTGTCAGGTGACTTATGGAGCCCCTCTTGGTCAATGACGTGGTTGCAGTACGAGATTCGCTTTTGAAAGAACTCGCATTTCTGGCGATTAGCTCTTAGCCCATATTCTTTCAATCTGATGAGCACCCGCTCCAAATTCGCGAGGTGATCATTATCGTTATCTCCTGTAATCAGGATGTCATCCAGGTAGCATTGTGTGCCTGGGATTCCCTGCAATACCTGCTCCATGGCCCTTTGCCAAATCGCTGGAGCTGATGCCACTCCAAAAACCAGCCTATTATACCGATATAAGCCCTTATGTGTGTTGATCATGAGATACTGTCGTGACGCTTCATCAACTTCCATCTGTAGGTACGCCTGCGCCAGGTCTATCTTGGTGAAGTGCTTCCCACCAGACAGCGAAGCGAAGATATCTTCAATCCGCGGAAGCGGATATTGCACCGTGTGAAGAACTGGATTAACAGTGATCTTGAAATCGCCACAGATGCGAACCTTCCCAGGTTCCCCCAGCTTGTTGCTCAACAAACGCTTCATGACAGAAACAATGGGTGTAGCCCATTCGCTCCAGTCCACCTTGGACAGTACCCCTGAACGTTCTAGCCCTTCCAGCTCTGCTTCCACAGCAGGTCGTATCGCATAAGGCACTGGTCTGGCTTTGAAAAATTTTGGGTTTGCATGTTCTTCAACCTTGATGGTTGCCGTAATTCCTTTCAGTGTTCCAAGTCCCTGTTGGAACACCTCCTTAGCATCGTCTAAGATTTTGGACAGTCGTTTAGGTTTGACGTCATCCTCCTTACAGGCATCCACAGTCAGTGCTTGTATGGAATGCCAGTCCAAATTTATTCTCCGGATCCATTCCCGTCCCAGTAGTGTCGGACCTCCATCAGGTAACACATACAAGTCCATTTTCTGACTTTCTTTATCATTGTAGACCACATTTACTTTTATCTTTCCTTTGGGGTATACTATTTGCCCCGTGTATGTTTTCAATACAATCTCCGTATCCCTCAGGGGAATGTGCAAGAATAACCTTTTGTAATCTTGCTTATTCATGACCGTTAATGCCAACCCTGTGTCCAATTCCATCTTCACTTGAACTCCTGCTATCCGGAGCATGACCCAGATAGTTTGGTGGTCTGCTGTGTTACCCACATTATGTATTTTCAGACAACCCAGTTCCTTACTGCTGGAGTCTGCATCCGTCTTCTGTTCATCCGAACTGTTCTCTGTCACCTTGTATACTTTTTTGTACTTCTCCTGCGGTGACTTTTTGCTGCTGGTCTTCTTTCCTGACCGGCATACTCTCGCTATGTGACCAAGTTTGCCACATTGCCTGCATTCTTTGTCTTTGAACCAGCACTGGTTCTGGTCATACGTTGTCCTTCCGCAACGATAGCACTTTACTGCGTCCAATGCCATTTCATTGGTGCTGAAATCCAGTGGCCTTTGCTGTATCTCTGCAGCGCCCCGTGCTGCTACCTCGTGAGATGCTGCAATGCTGAAAGCTTTGTCCAGCGTAAGATCCTTTTCCTCTAGCAGTCGCTTCTGGGTTCCTTCCCTTAGGAGCCCACACACAAACTTATCTCTCAGTGCGTCTGCTAGTCCTGTTCCGAACTGGCAGTACTTTGATAACTTGCGCAGTTCTGTTAGGAATTCAGTGTTGCTTTCTTCTTTAAGTTGAATTCTTTTGTAGAATTTAAATCGTCCCGCTATCAGCAGCGGCGTGGGGTTTAAATGCTCTTGCAGGATAGTAACAATATCCGCGAAACTCTTCCCTATTGGTTTGTCTGGGGTAACCAGGTCCCTTAATAACCCGTACGTCTTCGCACCCATCGAGTTTAGTAGGGTTAGTGCTTTCTTATCATCCGGTACATCATTCGTTGTACAGTAAACTTCGATGCGTTCCACATAAGTGGCCCAATCTTCCACATCGTTATCAAAAGCAGTGATGTTACCCGTTTTTGGCATCCTTGCTGAGTTTCTCCTTTCCCTTCGGATATTATTTAATATGATGACTTTTAAAATTTTTTTTATTTAAGATGGCGGCTTTTCCCGCGCTTGGCGGCTTTTCCCGCGCTTGTCTTCTTCCCCCGCCGACTCAAGATGGCGATTCCCACGCTGTTGCCGTCCACGCCTCCCAGCGGTCCTTCCTGCCTTTATTTTCCTTGCGCTGCTGCTCTTGTTGCCCCGCCGCTCCCGCGGTCCTTGTGGCCATAAAACGCTTTTCTGGCTGCTGCGCGTCTCTGCCCCGATTGCAGTCCGGCCCCTGACACCGGCTGCGGTCGTGTTCTCCGCCCTTTTCTTCATTTTCCCTCCCCTTCTCCCACTGACAACTCGGCCGACTTCCCCCCCGTGCCGCTCGATCGGGCTTACCCGCCGCTGTCGTAGAAGGGATGATCACTGCCTGTTGCTGATGTTGGACTTCGTGGCCAGAAAACCAACCCAGGTTCCCGATGGCCTCCCGTGTGATGCAGTGCTCAGCAGGATGTTGAGGGCGGATGCCCTTTTTCGACGCCCGTTTCTGAGGACGAAGCTTCCTTGGATGCAAAACTGCCGCTAGGTACGATCAGACTCGTCGCCACTGTTGAGTCTGTGTTTACAAGTGCAGTTATACTGAATAACAGGACACAGACTACAGAAGTAAGTAAACAGGTCTTTAGTGATTGAGGGTCAGGGCGGAACTGAGGTACACTTTGCTCCGCAGGGTTTATATACCGGTGTGGTCACCACCGGTACTACAATGTACAGGAGCCGTTAAAAAGTAGTCCATCACCTTAAGGTATCCTCTTAAGGTAGTACAGGTTACATACACTACATAAATCATAGGTATTTATACTGGGGAAGTAATTATGTGTCTGTGTGTTCAATAAACAAACAGCTCAAAGGTTGAGCCAAAACCCTGGGCCATCTGTATTTTGTTCTTAAAAATCCTGACGTCCAAGAACTATGTGTAACGGGGGGCCGGTATCGGAGAAAACCCCTTACAACTAGTGATGGACTTAGTTGAGATATGGTACGGATAATCCTGGAGTGCAATTCCTGTCGTCTTCTGTTGTATCCTATGGATAGAACCTCTACGTTCTTCGTGTTCCTTCATGTGGAGAATCACGGTGACTTTTTAAAAATTCATTCTCGGGAAGTGGGCGTCGCTGGCAGGGCCAGCATTTATTGCCCATCCCGAGTTGCCCTTGAGAAGGTGGTGAGCTGCCTTCGTGAACCGCTGCAGTCCGTGTGGTGAAGGTGCTCCCACAGTGCTGTTAGGGAGGGAGTTCCAGAATTTTGACCCAGCGACGATAAAGCAACAGCGACATATTTCCAAGTCAGGATGATGTGTGACTTGGAGGAGAATGTGGAGGTGGTGGTGTTCCCATGCACCTGCTGCCCTTGTCCTTCTAGTTAGTGGTCGCGAGTTTGGGAGGTTCTTCCGAAGAAGCCTTGGCGAGTTGCTGCAGTGCATCTTGTAGCTAGTACACACTGCAGCCACGGTGCGCCGGTGGTGGAGCGGGGTGGCTGCTTAAGCCAGTGGACGAGGTGCTCTCCGTATAATCGGCAAGTCAGGTGCAATGTGGTGAGTGTGTGACGGAGGCAAAGGGAAGGCGATGGAATGGCTTGGTTACCTGACTCATGGTCGGACCTTTTCTTCCTTTCCCATCACCATGTTTGGACAGGGCATTGTGCATGGTTGATTCATGTTAAATCCAGAGCAGCCGGTTAGCAGAGCAGACACTATCTCCACGCTGGATAGAACAGAGGTAGAAAACAAAAGACTTGCATTTATATAGCGCCTTTCACGACTTGAGGACATCCCAAAGCCCTTCACAACCAATGAAGTACTTTTGAAGTGTAGTCACTGTTAATGCAGGAAATGCAGCAGCCAATTTGCGCACAGCAAGCTCCCACAAGCAGAAATGTGATAATGACCAGATATTGGCCCAGAAATTCGGGTCGGGGGCTTCCCGCAGGTGCAAGCCTCCGACCTGCACTTACATAGCGCGCCAGCCGTTGAGCTGTGGGCTCGCGTGGGATTCCGATCCTGGACCTCCTTCAACTGCCGGCACGCAGTGCTTGCGTATCCCGGGGCGCAGTTAGTTCGAAGCGTCCCCTGGGATCACGTGGGCCATGGAGAGCCAATGGTAGCAGGGAATGCTTCATTCATAAGTTTGACAGGAAGAGCTGTCAAACCTATAAATACTATAAGCCCCAAAACATCACTAAATCTTCAAATAAAATTTTTTTTAAATCACATTTTTAAAATAACTATAAATTACATGAAATAACTATTTTAAACAATAATTTAAATTTTTGAAAAAATTAATTAAATTTTCTAACGGGGCTAAAAATAAACTTACCTTTCTTTAAAGCATTTAAAAATAATAAACCTGTGGAAAAAATGTTTTAATTTTAATTCATTCACCACTTACCTTGTTAAAAGCAGGCCTTGCGCCTGCTTTTTAAAAGTGCAACTCCTGGAGACTTACCCTCCCGGAGAAACCTGCAAAGAAAACGTAAGTTCAATGCGCACACGCTGCCTCTCCGGCGCACGCGTTCGACCACTGAACCCCTTTTTTCAGGGGAACGGAAGTGCCGGTTTCTCGCGCATGCGCAGTGCATGCAAGAAACCGGCACTTTCGTTCGGCCGACGTGTGAGTACCCCGTGCGTACTCACGCGTTGGGACCTAAATTTCTGGGCCAATCTGTTTTTAGTGATGTTGGTTGACGGATAAATATTGGCCAGGACACCGGGGAGAACTCCCCCTGCTCTTCTTCAAAATAGTGCCACGGGATCTTTTATGTCCACCTGAGAGAGCAGACGGGGCCTTGGTTTAACGTCTCATCTGAAAGACGGCACCTCCGACAGTGCAGCACTCCCTCAGCACTGCACTTGGAGTGTCGGCCTGGATTTTTGTGCTCAAGTCTCTGGAGTGGGGCTCGAACCCACAATCCTCTGACTCAGAGGTGAGAGAGAGAGAGTGCTGCCCACTGAGTCACGGCTGATACTAGATGTGCCAGACTAAAAATGGCCATCTGGCCGCACTGAAGTGGAAAACCCCAGCCTGCATTCTTAATCTCACATACTCACATGTGCTAACAATTTTACATTCTGTTGCTATCTGCACTGTCACAACCGGAGCGAGAGAGACCGAGAGAGACTGAGAGAGAAAGGTTACAGGGAGAGAGAGAAAGTTGAATCTATTATTCCTGTCGGTCATTGATTAATATCTACCAGCGCCGTGATAATTCTGGCCATTTTGAAAGAGCTTATTTTACACAACTTTCCTATCAGTGCACATGACATTGAGCCCAACAAGCCCAGCCCTTCATTTCCTACATTACAACAGTGACTACACTTCAAAAAGTACTTGGTTGGCTGTAAAGCGCTTTGGGATGTCCTGAGGTTGTGAAAGGCGCTATAGAAATGCAAGTCTTTTTCTTTAGATCTCAACCCTACCTACCCACCTTCTCACCACATTTCCTAACCCCGTCTCTCTTCAGAAACACTTTCAATTGCCTCTTGCTCCAACTTGCACTGTCCTTCTCAGTTTACTGCTCTGCCAATGGAAGAAACAAGTTCGCTGATTCTGTGTTTTACTCTTTACATTCCTAATATTTAACCACTCGTAGGGGGCGATTTTGCCAGCCCTGGGGAGGCGGGTATGGAGGTGGGACTGCCGGGGAAATGGCAGAATTTGGCGGCGGGTGCCCAACCCAGCCCCAACCTGCCTCCATGCCATCTTCCTAGGAGGTGGGTAGCCGTCCCACGCCGGGTACCGTCTCCTTGGAGGTAGTTAACAGGCAGAAAATAGGATTATCCCCTTTTTGCCCTCACAAGTGCAGGCTTCCCGAAGGCTCCGAAACCCGCCAGCTCAGCAAGGCGAGTACTGGGTCTGCGGGGGTCGGGGTGGGGTTGCAAAAGTGTGCTGTGGAGGTGAGTGATGGGTGCAAGTGTGGGGAGGTGAGTATCTGAGGTAAGCGCAATGTGTTAGTAAAAGTGTACTTACCTTTGTTTCTTCCTGCAGGCTTCAGTCGGTGTGTATGCGGAGAGTCTCGGACCTCCGTGTTGCAGATGAAAGATGGCCGTACCATTCTCAGATGCAACAACCATCTCATTTCTATAAAAGAAAGAAGGTTGATGAGATCTTGTATGCAAGACCTCATCAAACTACAGAGAATGTCACTGTTTGACAGCTTCACAGAGCTGTCAAATGATTACAATTCATCTGTCAAAAATTTTTGACAGATGATACGTCATATGTTGACATGTTCTGCAACTGGCCTTCCCTTAATTGGCCTGCTAAGCCCGCTGGGTGGGCTTAACAAGGTCAATCAGGGGAAAATAGCGTGGGTTGGCCACAAATCGATGGAGGCGGGACTAAAACCCGACAATCAGCAGTCACGCCTCCAACGCGCCCCCATTCACAAAATCGCCCCCTCCTTATTTGATTCTGCTACCATATTGAACAAGTGTTGTCAAGATCCAATGCAATCTTACACCTCTAGGGGCCAAAGATCCGTGGGCCTTATGATACAATCATGCTGTGAAGCTGGGCCCTGGCTCTATCCTGCATGTTTCCGTGGGGGCTCTGGTTGAGGTGGAGTCTCTGACTTGTCGAATAAAGTCAGCTCGGGGTTGCGGATTCCTCGGTTAGACGGTTCCTTGTCCCCGCCTGGAATCCCACAGCAGGCCCAGTGAAGCAAGACGTATGGGCCTGGCGGCGGGCGGAAGTGAGGCCTACCTGGAGGTCCAGGCCTGGGCTGTGGCCTGGACTCTTATAAAGGGGGCCGGCGGGCCATTGATGACCTGGCAAGGGCTCCAGACACCACCCAAGGAGTAGGCCTTATATTTTAGCTTTCTGAGTCACATCACCTGTTATAGGAAAGCAAGGCCTGGATTTAAACAGCGTCTTTCATGACCTCAGGATGACCCAAAGCACTCTTTTGAAGTGGAGTCACTGTTGTTATGTGGGAAACACGGCAGCCAATTTGCGCACAGCAAGCTCCCACAAACAGCAATGTCCAGATAATCTTTTGTAGTGATGTTGGCTGAGGCATAAATATTGGCCTAGGACACCGGGGGTTAACTCCCCTGCTCGTCTTCAAAATAGTGGCCGTGGGATCTTTTCCGTCCACCTGAGAGGGCAGACGGGGGGGGGGGGGCCTCGGTTTAACGTCTCCTCCAAAAGACGGATAACTGAGGTGGTGGCAGTGAGTCCTTGCGTGATCGCAAACATTCAGTGGAAGAACTGACTCAGTCAAAGCAGCGACGGTGAGTGGGAGCACTAACCAACAGTGTGCGACTGAGCAGCGGTGCCTCAGCTGCTAAGTGTCGCAGGTCCCAAGCCCAAACACCGTCGACGGCTCAGGTAAACTGCAGCAGTCTCTGATGCTGCCGCTCTCTCATAAAACAGAAGGGAAGAAACACTGGAAATACAAGGTGGAGGGGAAAGTCCGCATGTGAAAGAGAAAAGGCAAGAAAACAGTTTGGATGGGGCTCCATCAGAAACTTTCACCTTGAGGGCCGCAAATTCAGCAATAATTTAAAAAAAACACACTGATATTTATCAGTTCACAGTACCAGACCTGTTACAGATCTGGTTGATTCAGCATTTCAAATGCGGTTGACAGAAGCACGCAAGCTTCGGCTTTTTAGCACTAGCAGAGCTTGTCAAGGCACTGAGATCAGCAGGCCGGAAATTAATCTGGAACCATTTATTATGGTGGCGTAGACGCACTTAAGGGGAATTTAGGTAAACACATGAAGGAGAAAGGAATCGAAGGATATGCTGATAGGGTCGAGATGGAGCAGGTTGGGAGGAGGCTCGTGTGGAGCATAAACACCAGAGTAGACCAGTTGGGCCGAAGGGCCTGTTTCTGGGCTGTAAATTCTATGTAATCCACCTGAGCGCTCATACTCTCCAATTAGAATCATCCAGCTCAGAAGGAGGCCATTCGGCCCATCGTGCCTGTGCCAGCTCTTTGAAAGGGCTCTCCAATTAGTTCCACTCTCCCCCTACTCGTTCCCCATAGCCTTGCAACATTATTCCTTTTCAAGTATTTATCTATTTTGAAAGTTATTATTGAATCTGCTTCCACCGCCCTTTCAGGCAGCACATTCCAGATCATAACAACTCGTAGTGTAAAAAAATTATCCTCAACCCTACTCGGTCTTAAATCTGTGGCCTCTGGTTACTGACCCTCCTGCCAGTGGAAACAGTTTCTCCCCATCTACACGAATACAACCCCTCATAATTGTGAACACCTCTATTAAATCTTCCCTTAATGTTCTCTGCTCTAAGGAGAACGATCCCAGCTTCTCGAATCTCTCCATATAACTGAAGTCCCTCATCCCTGGAACCATTCTGGTAAATCTCCTCTGCACCCCCTCCAAGGCCTTGACATCCTTCCTAAAGTGCGGTGCCCAGAATTGGACTCAATACTCCAGCTGGGGCCTACCCAGTGATTTAGAAAGGATTAGCATAGGTTTGTTTTTGTAAGCTGTGCCTCTGTTTCTGAAGCCGAGGATCTTTATTAACAGCCTTCTCAACTTGTACCTTCAAATAGAGCCAAGAATTACAGGGTAATTCCCCTATTGGGAGAGGCACTCACAAAGAGCACTAGTGGGGATTTTTTGATGGAATACCAGGGGCTGTGGGCCTATGAATTCCCAATCAGACGGCGCTACTCGTCGGGAATGATACATAAATTGGCCTTGCGGTGGATAATGAAGAAGAAAGCTGCAGACTGCAGGAAGATATCAATGGACTGGTCTGGTGGGCAGAACAGTGGCAAAAGGAATTGAATCTGGAGAAGTGTGAGGTAATGTTTTTGGGGAGGGCGAACAAGGCATTGGATTACACAATAAATGGTAGGACACTGAGAAGTGCAGAGGACCAGAGGGACCTTGGAGTGCAGGTCCACAGATCCTTGAAGGTAGCAGGACAGCTAAATAAGGTGGTTAAAAAGGTATACGGGATACTTGCCTTTATTAGCCGAGGCATAGAATACAAGAGCAGGGAGGTTATGCTTAAACTGTATCAATAACTAGTTAGGCCACAGCTAGAATACTGTGTACAGTTCTGGTCGCCACATTACAGGAAAGTTGTGATTGTACTAGAGAGGGTGCAGAGGAGATTTACGAGGATGGTGCCTGGGCTGGAGAATTTCAGCGATGAGGAAAGATTGGATAGACTGGGGTTGTTTTCTTTGGAACAGAGGAAGCTGAGGGGAGACTTGGTTGAGGTGTATAAAATTATGGGGGCCTAGATAGAGTGGATAGGAAGGTCTTATTTCCCTTAGCAGAGGGGTCAACAACCAGGGGGCCTAGATTTAAAGTAATTGGTAGGATGTTTAGAGGAGATTTGAGGAGAAATGTTTTCACCCACAGGGTGGTGGGGGTCTGGAACTCACTGCCTGAAAGGGTGATAGAGGCAGAAACCCTCACCGCATTTAAAAAGTGCTTGGATGTACACTTGAAGTGCCGTAACCTACAGGGCTACGGACCAAGAGCTGGAAAGTGGGATTAGGCTGGAGAGCTCTTTGTCGGCCGGTGCGGACACGATGGGCTGAATGGCCTCCTTCCCTGCTGTAAATTTCTATGATTCTATGAACGTGTGATTGGGGAATCGGCCCTTGTTTATTTCAACTGAATCAGAAACACATTTGAAAAGTCCAACAAGAGAAGGAATACTTTACTGGCTAAAAATAGAAAATGCTGGTTGTGCATGGCAACCCTAGAAGAGTGAGATGTGCTGAGGTTTTTGATTTGGGACCTTTTGTTCCATTTTGCATTCCAGAATTCTCGTTTCCTCTTTTTGGCTGTCGCTTTGCTGGTGTCTGTGGTGGGCCTTTGATGTTCTCTGGGACATTTGTTACATTAACAATAGTTGGAAATGAAACTCTTTTCGGTTCTTTATCAAAGGCGGAGGCTCCTCTGTGCCGTTAACATGTCCCACGCGTCAGAATTTACTTCCTTCAAGACACACCTACACTGCTCCCATCACCGAGCCGCTTGGTTTCCATCCACCGTCCGCATGAGTCTGACGGAAACATCTTAAGAGTGACAAAGATTATAGCATACAGACACCGAGAGTCGGAGGGTTATAGAGAAATAAACCGCAAACAACATCGCAATGCCTAACATCGCAGAGCGGTGAAAATTGAGGTTACAAAGCGTGGGGGATTATTTTGCTTTCACAATATTCACATCAAAGCACATACTACGTCTTTCTCCACAGTCGCTTCTTCAAGTTTCCAGTTTCTTTTTTGTTCAAATCCTTGTAGTCATCAAGATGAGAGATACGAAAGTTGCAGAAAGGAACGCTTTTCTATATCGGGGCCCCCTTGACACCCATCGAGCCTGTCCCACACCTCTTGATGTCTGGAGCATCATGACTAGACACTTCCCTCCCCCATTCCGCCCCCTCTCCACCCTTCCCCGCAGCCGTCTGATCTCCTGTGAGAGGCAAAAGAAAAATCAGAGAAACGACCCAGGACCAAGAAGGGTAAAAAAATACTGTGGAAAATTCCTCTGCGACCCCCTCAGGTGATGGAATCCAGTCCGGGAGATCACACGGACCGAGTCTTCTCTGTAAAGACACTTGCCTTCTCTATGATACGATCTCTGCTCCAGTCAGGAACCGGTCCAGCTCTTTCTTGAAGACAGATGGGGCGAAATTCCCCTCGTTACCACCTCTGATGGGAGGCGCTAATGGGGCCCAAATAGCTTCGTGACCCCGCCCCCCCACACCCCGAGGCGATAACCGCGCCTCCCGTGAAATTCGGCGGGAGGTTAGCGGCGGCGCTATCGGTTTTCGTCCCCACCTTCTGTGCCCGGAGAGCATGATGTCATCTCCGGTCGCATCGCCCCATTAGCGCTCCCGGGGCAAAATTCCCCTTTTTCGCCTGCCTGTGCGCCTCCAGTTTTTTAGCGGCAGGTTCGGCAGGCGTCTTCCAGTCGGGAGGCCCGTGGAGGAGCGCTGTTTAAAGGCGCCCACTCCCGGTTGTTGTTTGTGTCGGCTGGGACACCGAACATTTTGCTGCCCAGAAGCAAAGAGCCCTTTTGATCATTGGAAGCGTTTTTGAGATTTCAGAGTTTGCTGCTGAATAAGGAATCTTCATTTGCATTAGGGTGTGATCTGAGATTTATATATTTCAATCGTTTGCTGGTCTGCGGTGTGTGTCTGTTCTCCCCGAAGCAAGCAAAGCTGCAAATGAGCATCTGGTGAATGATTGGACTTCCCCTTTAAGAGCTGGGAAGAAGCAGCGCGAGCGATCAAATCTGTTTGGAATTCACCTGAAATTCGGAAGCTCTCTGGTGTTAGCGCCCCTGTAGCGCCCCACTGAGGACATTAGCGCTTGATTTAGCACCCCTCTCCCTTCCTGGGGCGAAGTCAGGGAGTTTAGGTGAGGCTCAGAATCATTAGCGCCGGGCGCGAACTTTACAAACTTTTTCCAGTTAGCGCCCCAAATGGCCCCCGAGCGGTATTTCACCCCCAGAGAGTCAGCACCCACCGCACCAGCCTGCAACCCATTCCAGGGGCTCGCTGCTCTCTGGGAAAAGACGAACCGCCCAACATCCAGTCTATTCCTACTCTCGCATAGTTTAAACTCCTGTCTCCTGGTCCTCCCCGATCTGTTAACCTGGAATAATCTCTCAATAGGCACGCTATCCAGCCCTTCAGTTATTTTATGGACCTCAGACCATTTCAGACCATAACCTCTGCCCCTATCCTTTTTTTCCCATTTATTTTATTTATTATGTTATTTATTGTTTAAAAAAATTTTCTCTCACTCTCTCCCACATGGCAGCTGTCTTTCATTCTGCCATCGCCATTTACACTTCATCTAGAGCCGTCTTTTGTTTCTTAACTTGTCTCATTACCATCTCCTTTTGCCTCGCACCATCGCTTAATGCAATAGCAAAATACTGCGGATGCTGGAAATCCGAAATAACAACAGAAAACGCTGGAAAAACTCAGCAGGCCAGGGCAACATCCGTGGAGAGAGAAAGAGTTAACGTTTCAGGTCAAAGACCCTTCGTCAGAACTGGAAAAAAAGCAGGAAATGGAATAGATTTTAAAGCAAGTTTAGGGGCTGGGAAAAGGGGGAGGGGATGAAAGAATAAAAGGGAAGGTCAGAGATAGGATAGAAGGCAGGAGAGGTTCAAAGTCATTGAGAGACATTAAGAGATATTCAAGGCAAGAGGAGGTGGTAATGGGACAGATTAAGGAATAAAGGATGGCTCTAGATGAGGTGTGAATTGCGCTGGCAGAATGAAAGACAGCTGCCATGTGGGAGGGAAATATATATATATATATGTATGTGATCGGGGCCAAGGTTATGATCTGAAATTGTTGAACTCTATGTTGAGTCCAGAGGGCTGTAAAGTGCCTAATCAAAAGATGAGGTGCTGTTCCTCGAGCTTACGCTGAGCTTCCGTGGAACAATGCAAGAGGCCGAGGACGGTGAGGTCTGAGTGGGAATCATCTCTTAATGTCCTTTAATCTCTCCTGCCTTCCATCCTATCACAGACCTTCCCTTTTGTTCTTTCGCCCCCTTCCCCCTCCCCCTGCCCCCTACACTTGCTTAAAAACCTGTTCCATCTCCAGCTTTTTTCCAGTTCTGACGAAGGGTCATCGACCTGAAACGTTAACTCTGTTTCTCTCTCCACAGATGCTGCCTGACCTGCTGAGTATCTCCAGCATTTCCTTTTTTTATTATGGACCTCAATCAGGTCTACGCTGCTTTCGGATGAGACCTTAAACCGAGGCCCCGTTTACTCCAAAGCAAAAGGACCAAAGGTCCTTGAGCCTATCTAAGTAGCTGAGCTTCAATAAGCTAGGGATCATTCTCATGGCTCTCCTCTGGACCTGTCCGAAGGTCACTATATCACCCGCCATGTGGGGGGACCAAAACTGGGGGCAGTACACACTGCGGTCTGACCAGTGGCCTGTACAGTGACAACATGATTTATACTGAATGGTTCTATTAATACAACCCAATACCCTATAGCTGTAGCTACAGTTTCTCTTCATTCTCCCACATTCTACCCAATGTAAACTTGAGGTGATCCAAAACTCGGCTGCCCATGTCCTAACTCGCACCAAGTCCCGTTCACCCATCACTCACTGTGCTCGCTGACCTACATTGGCTCCCGGTTAAGCAACGCCTTGATTTCAAAATTCTCATCCTTGTTTTCAAATCCCACCATGGCCTCACCTCCTCCCTATCTCTGTAATCTCCTCCAGCCCCACAACCCCCCCAAGATCTCTGCGCTCCTCTAATTCTGCCTTCTTGAGCATCCCTGATTAGAATCGCTCAACCTTTGAAGGCCGTGCCTTCTGTTGCCTCGGCCCTAAGCTCTGGAATTCCCTGCCTAAACCTCTCCGCCTCGCTACCTCTCTTTCCTCCTTTAAGATGCTCCTTAAAACCGACCTCTTTGACCAAGCTTTTGGTCACCTGCCCTAATTTATCCTTATGTGCTCGGTGTCAAATTTTTTGTCTTATAATACTCCTGTGGAGCGCCGTGGGACGTTTTACTACATTAAAGGCGCTGTATAAATACAAGATGTTGTTGTTGTACATTGGTCATGGACCTTCAGTGATCCACGCACAACAACACTAAGATCATCTTCTCTCTCGACCTCCTTCAGTATTGTTCCCACCAAATGGTACGTGTATTCTCTGTTGGCCTTACCAATATGCGTGACACTGCATTTATCTAAGTTAAATGCCATTTGCCATTGTGTCAGCATCAAGCTCCCCTGTTCAAGTATCGATGCGGTGTAAAACGCCCCCTACCCTACCCTGGCCCAAAAATGTCCCTCAGTGCTAGCCTCAGTAGAGCGCCCCCTACTGCATGGGTGTGACATTTTTCACCTCTGTGAGTGAGATTAACAATTTAGTGCCAGCTTTGCGCAGTAGGCCCAATGCTTGATAAGAAATGAGTTGAAGCTGCTCAAACTCCTTCCACAACGAGGCCTTGCCACCAAGAATAGACGGTCATCTCTTCACTCAGGCCTGGATTCAGCCGAAGGTGAAAGTACGTTGTGCCAAACCTGGAGGCTCTCCTTTTTGTTAAGATTGTTTTAGCCAGGAATGTTGGACTTCAGTGGAGTTTGTTGGACATAAGCTGGATGTTTTGCACGAGGGATTCAAGTAGGAGAAAGCAGTTCATAGAAAGGAGTCTGCGGCTTTTCAGTGAAAGCTCTACCATTTTACTATAGGCACGAGGGAAATGGAGTCTTATGCAATTGGCGAATGGCCCCCTCCAATATGCTGTGGCATGGGGTGGGTGTGTAGAAGGACCAGTGTGTCAGTGTAGGCTGATCTGTTCCCTGGTCTTCTGTGATGGACTACACACCTCACCTCGTGTCAGTTGACAACACTTCTGCGGATGTCATGTCCTCCCACAACTCAAGAGCACAGCTTGGACCTCTCATTGCGGGATTCTGTTTGCTGGCATTGCTAATGACCTCTGACCCAGGAAACTGGGCTGGGGTCACGGTAGGGTCGGGGCCATTGAGTGGAAGCCCTGACCCAACCCTGGAAGAGCAAGGAAAGAAGAAAAACGGCCCGGTCGCTCTGTTGGAGCCTCATTCACTCCGTGTGCGTTCAGTGCAGACAGCAATTAGGTGCCAATGAGGCCCAAAAATGGCCCTCAGCGCTAGCCTCAGGAGAGCGCCCCCTACTGCATGGGTGTGACATTTTTTCCTGTTCCCCCGGCCTCTGTGAGTGAGATTAACAATTTAGTGCCGGTTTTCCACAGTAGGCCCAATGCTTGATAAGAACTGCGGTGAAGCTGTCCAAACTCATTCCACAGCTGTCATCGTCTGCCAAAACCAGAGGCTGTTATATCTCAAGAGGTTAATAACCTTGCTTGTATAACAATTAAAAGAGTGCGCAGAAGACAGAGTTCAGTTAACGGCCATCTTTACTTTCAGAAGTATCTCTCACTTAATGCACTCTATTTCCCATAGTGCATTGCACATCACAACTACAGTAAGCTATGTGGGACAATTCAAATGCAACATTCAAAATACACAACATCTGCTCCCCTCTTACATTAGATGTCCCAATAGAACCACAAAATTTTTAAAACACAATAACCTGTTATACCCATGGGGATTATTCTGCCCCAGATAAAGGGTAAGTCTCTGAACTATAAGTTCATACGTATAGGGGCCCGTCGCTCTCTGGTAGGATACCGGCGGTCAACCTGGCTCTCCAGTTCATTGTCTCTCACAGGTGACGTCAACACAGGTGTAGGCGGCTGAGGTGCCTGTACACAGGTCTCCCTTGCTGCAGAGATAGGGGCTGAAGCGGCTGCTTCCTCAGAAGGTGAGCCTCTCAGTGTAGAAGGCGGATGACCCACAGTGTCACCCAATGGCAGATAAACTGCTGTTGGTGGTTCAGTGGGTGTTGCTGCACTTCATAGAAGCTGATCGGTGTGTCTCTTCCAGACAATGTCCTCGGGTGTCTGTACAGTGTAGGATACTGGACCAGTCTGTGCAATGACCGTAGCAGGAACCCACTTAGGTCCACCACTGTAGTTCCGTGCCAACACATGTTCACCTGGACTGAAGACTCTGTCTTTGGAGCGTTGTTCACGTCGCTTGATCTGCTTGTCCTGCTGATACTGTACCATGTCTTTCACCTTTGGTGGTTTCAGCAGGCCGAAGTTGGTTCGTAGCTCTCTTTTGAGCAGTAGAGTGGCAGGTGATGCTTTTGTGGTCGCATGTGGTGTGTTCCTGTAATTCAACAGGAAACTATTCAGACACTGATGAAGCGTTCCCTGGCCTTGCGATGCCTTTAAAGAGTGTTTCATGGTCTGAACAAACCTCTCAGCTAGACCATTGGTCGCAGGGTGGTATGGTGCAGCCCTGATATGTTGTACGCCATTCACCTGCAGGAATGTAGCCATTTCTTGTGACACCCACTGTGGACCGTTGTCTGAGACAAGTTGCATCGGAGATCCAAATCGGCTGAACACCTCACTTAACTTCTCGATGGTCTTCTCAGCGGCGGTGGACCTCATTATAACAACCTCTGACCACTTACTGTGCGCGTCAACAGCCACCAGGAACATTCTCTCCTCGAATGGACCTGCAAAGTCTACATGAATGCGGTGCCATGCTTCCTCCGGAAAGTCCCAGGGGTGAAGAGGTGCAAGCTGTGGCACATTACGAACTCTCTGACATGAGGAACAGGTTTTAGCTTTGTCCTCAATCTGTCCATCCATACCCGGCCACCAGAAGTAGCTCCTCGCTATTTCTTTCATACGAACCATTCCGCAGTGTCCAGAGTGTAGTTGCTGTAACACTGGTTTCCGTAGCGATGGTGGAATAACCACTCTCCTCCCCCACAGCAAACATCCAGACTGCACCGACAGTTCATTTCTCCTTCTTCCTGGTTACGCCTGTGGAACCTAAACCTCTCAGCTATAACTAGGGGTTTGGGTGAAAAATGCCCTTTTAGTATCCCCACAATTTCGCTATATTGTTTAGTCCCTGGTTTATCTGGATGCACTAAAGTACGCAAAAGATTGAAAGTCTTTGGTCCCATCACACTTAACAATGTAGGTACTACTTTGTTCCCTCCAATGTCATTTGCTTGTGTGAAGTATTCAAATCGTTCTGTGTATGAGCTCCATTGTTCGACATTCTCATCAAACGGTCCAATGTTACCAATAATTCCAGCCATTTTCCTTCTCTCAGGCTCCTAATTATCATTCACTAAAGTCACTATCAGTTATTTAGTGCTTCAATTCACAGATCGTTTCACAGTCGAATAAATGTCCTTCCCGATTTACTCACTGCTTTTCCTCCCCTTCCTCAAGTCCACATAATTTCAGACGTCCTCGTCGCCACTTTTTATTTATATCTCAAGAGGTTAATAACCTTGCGTGTATAACAATTAAAAGAGTACGCAGAAGTTAACAGCCATCTTTACTTCCAAAAGAATCTCTCACTTAATGCACTCTATTTCCCATAGTGCATTGCACATCACAACTACGGTAAGCTATGTGGGACAATTCAAATACAACATTCAAAATACTCACCAGAGGCCACACCATTTGCATAGTTTGACTGGCTGATTCGCAGGAGTAAATTAAGAAATTTGTTTAATGTCGACAACCGGCCGATTATTTCTGCTGATACCATAAGTGAAACCATAGGTTTCTCTGGAACTACCACTTCAGCTGTAACCGCACACTGTAAAAGATGCTTTTATGGAACGCATTTAAATGTCTCAAAAACACAGCCTGGGTTTGCTTCCACTACACTGCCTGAAATCGGGTGCTATAGCGACAGAATGGTATGAAGAGGCCGACCATCGCATCCCCGTCCCTCAAAGTGCCGGCAGAAAATCCCACCCTCCGCCAACCCCAGCAGGAATCTTGGGTGCCCGACCTTGATAGCATCAGCAGCGGGAAAGGGCACCTTATGTCCCTGTTGGAGGGCGAGCGTCTGGTCGTGGCCACCTCGCTCTCTCGTTTTGCTACTTGCTCCGTGTAGGCCTCGGCTCATTCAGAAGCCTAATTAAATTATCGCTGGAAATGTTCGGGATGCTTGAATCCCTTTAACAGTGGCTCACCCACCACCGGCCCGGTACTGCAGCGGGCATCTCAGTGCAGCACTGCCGGACCTTGTGGTGGGCATAACATTGGGAGAGCTCCTTGCACTTAGAATCAGCTCCTACCCAGGAAAAGAGGTTAGGGTAACAGTGCAGCCAGGGCAGTGGGCAGTATAGAAAGAAGTTTATTGCGGCATCTAACTTGTGCGGCACCTGACCTTTAAGTGCTTGATAAGACAGCAAAGAGAGAGCTTTCCTCTGCATTTAACTTGTGCAGGAGCTGGCCTGGGAGCGCTTCCTGGGACAGAGCTCTACTCTGCTTCTAACCTATGCTTACCTGACTTTGATGGAGGCCATCCTTGTGTTCAAATATCTCCCTGGCCTCGCCCCTCCCTATCTCTGTAACTTCCTCCAGCCCCACAAACAGGGCGCTGGTGAGCCCGCACCTGGAGTACTGCGTACAGTTTTGGTCTCCATATTTAAGGAAGGAGATACTTGCATTGGAGGCAGTGCACAGAAGGTTCACTAGGTTGATTCCTGGGATGAAGGGGTTGACGTATGACGAAAGGTTGAGCAGGTTGGGCCTATACTCCTTGGAGTTTAGAAGAATGAGAGGTGATCTTATCGAAACATATAAGATTCTGAGGAGGATTGACAGGGTGGATGCTGAGAGGATGTTTCCCCTAGTCGGGGAATCTAGAACTAGGGGGCATAGTTTCAGAATAAAGGGTTACCCATTTTAGAACTGAAATGAGGAGGAATTTCTTCTCTGAGGGTCGTGAATCTTTGGGATTCTCTATCCCAAGAGAGCTGTGGAGGCGGAGTCAGTGAATATATTCAAGGTGGATTTTGATGGACATTTGAACTACAAGGGAGTCGAGGGGTATGGGGAGAGAGCGGGAAAGTGGTGTCGAGGCCAAGATTGGATCAGCCATGATCTCATTGAATGACGGAGCAGGCTCGAGGGGCCGATTGGCCGACTCCTGCTCCCGTTTCTTATGTTCTTATGTTCTTAAACCTCCAAGAACTCTGCGTTCCTCCATCTCTGGCCTCTTGTGCGTGCCCCACTTCCTTCGCCCCCACCAGTGGCAGCCCTGCCTTCAAACTGTCTAGGCCCTAAGCTCTGACACGCCCTCCCTAAGCCTCTCCACCTTTAAATCTCTCTATCCTCTAAGATGCTCCTTAAAACCTACCTTGGTGCACCCGTGAGTCAGTTGGTAGCACCTTTGCCTTTCTGAGCCAGAATGTTTGGTTTCAAGTCCCACTCCAGCGACTTGAGCACATAATCCAGTGCAGTACTGAGGGAGTGCCGCACTGTCGGAGGTGCTGTCTTTCGGATGAGACATTAAACCGAGGCCCCGCCGTCTCTTTCAGGTGGACGTAAAAGATCCCATGGCCACTATTTCGAAGCAGAGCAGGGGAGTTATCCCCGATGTCCTGGCTAATATTTATCCCTCAATCAACATCATTAAAAAAACACAGATTATCTGGTCATTATCACATTGCTGTTTGTGGGAGCTTGCTGTGCGCAGATTGGCTGCTTGTTTCCTGCATTACAACAGTGACTACACTCCAAAAGTGCTTCGCATTGGGACATCCTGAAAGGTGCTATATAAATGCAAATTATTTCTTCTTTCTCTGACGCTTGTCCTAACATTTCCGTGTCAAATCTTGTCTGATTACACTTCTGTGAAGCGCATTGGAACATCTTGCCAGATTATGAGACAGGATTAATTAAAAATGTCCTAGTAAAGGATCCCCTTGGAATGAGTGACCATAACATGGTTGAGTTCCATATTCAATTAGAGGGTGAGAAGGTTGGATCTCAAACAAGCGTGCTGAGCTTGAATAAAGGAGACTATGAAGGTATGAGAGCGGAATTAATTAGAGTGGACTGGGAAAATAGATTAAAGGGTAAGACGGTACATGACCAGTGGTGTACATTTAAGGAGTTATTTTACAACTTCCAAAAAATATATATTCCACTGAGGAAAAAAGGGTGTAAAAGAAAAGATAGCCATCCGTGGCTAAGTAAAGTAATTAAGGATAGTATCCGACTAAAAACAAGGGCATATAAGGTAGCCAAATCTAGTGGGAGGATGGAAGATTGGGAAGTCTTTAAAAGACAGCAAAAAATAACAAAAAGATTGATTAAGAAAGGGAAGATAGATTATGAAAGTAAATTAGCAAAAAATATAAAAACAGACAGTAAAAGTTTCTATAGTTATATAAAAAGAAAAAGGGTGGCTAAAGTAAATGTTGGTCCCTTAGAGGATGAGACCGGGAAATTAATGGTGGGAAACATGGAGATGGCAAAAACACTGAACAATTATTTTGTATCAGTCTTTACAGTAGAGGACACCAAGAATATCCCAACACTGGACAAACAGGGGGCTCTAGGGGGGGAGGAAATAAATACAATTAAAATCACTAAGGAAGTGGTACTTGGTAAAATAATGGGACTCAAGGCGGATAAATCCCCTGGACCTGATGACTTGCATCCCAGGGTCTTGAGGGAAGTAGCGGTAGGAATTGTGGATGCATTGGTAATAATTTTCCAAAACTCACTGGACTCAGCAAAGGTCCCGGCAGATTGGAAAACTGCTAATGTAACACCCTTATTTAAAAAGGGTAGTAGGCAGAAGGCTGGAAACTATAGACCTGTTAGCCTAACATCTGTGGTTGGTAAAATGTTAGAGTCCATTATTAAGGAGACAGTAACGGGACATTTGGATAAACATAATTTAATAGGGCAAACTCAGCATGGTTTCATGAAGGGGAAGTCATGTTTAACAAATTTGCTTGAGTTTTTTGAGGAAGTAACATACAGGGTGGATAAAGGGGAACCAGTGGACGTAGTGTATTTAGACTTCCAAAAGGCATTTGACAAGGTGCCACACAAAAGATTATTGCTCAAGATAAAAAATCACGGGATTGGGGGTAATATTCTGGCGTGGGTGGAGGATTGGCTCTCTAACAGAAAGCAGAGAGTTGGGATAAATGGTTCGTTCTCAGATTGGCAACCAGTAACTAGTGGTGTTCCGCAGGGGTCAGTGCTGGGTCCCCAACTCTTTACAATCTATATTAACGATTTGGAGGAGGGGACCGAGTGTAACATATCAAAGTTTGCAGATGATACAAAGATGGGACGGAAAGTAGTGAGTGAGGAGGACATAAAAAACCTGCAAAGGGACATAGACAGGCTAAGTAAGTGGGCAGAGATTTGGCAGATGGAATACAATACTGGAAAGTGTGAGGTTATGCACTTTGGCAGGAAAAATCATAGAGCAAGTTATTATCTTAATGGCAAGAAACTGGAAAGTACTGTAGTACAAAGGGATCTGGGGGTCCTGGTGCACGAAACTCAAAAAGTTAGTATGCAGGTGCAGCAAGTGATTAAGAAGGCCAATGGAATGTTGGCTTTTATTGCTAGGGGGTTGGAATATAAAAACAGGGAGGTATTGCTGCAGTTGTACAAGATATTGGTGAGGCCGCACCTGGAATACTGCATACAGTTTTGGTGTCCATACTTAAGAAAAGACATACTTGCTCTCGAGTCAGTACAAAGAAGGTTCACTCGGTTAATCCTGGGGATGAGGGGGTGGTCATATGAGGAGAGGTTGAGTAGATTGGGACTCTACTCATTGGAGTTCAGAAGAATGAGAGGCGATCTTATTGAAACATATAAGATTGTGAAGGGGCTTGGTCGGGTGGATGCGGTGAGGATGTTCCCAATGATGGGTGAAACTAGAACTAGGGGGCATAATCTTAAAATAAGGGGCTGCTCATTCAAAACTGAGATGGGGAGAAACTTCTTCACTCAGAGGGTGGTAGGTTTGTGGAATTTGCTGCCCCAGAAAGCTGTGGAAGCTACATCATTAAATAAATTTAAAACAGAAATAGATAGTTTCCTTGAAGTAAAGGGAATTAAGGGTTACGGGGAGCGGGCAGGAAATTGGACATGAGTCTGGGTTCGGAATGGTCATGGCCCTGTGGGTAGTGGAGTGGGCCCAGGGGCCGTGTAGCCTTGTTCTGCTCCTACTGTGTTCTAATTCTGTTAGATTTCAGGAGATGGTTTTATTCCTGTTCCTGGCTGGGGTGGAGATTGCCTTTACAGAAGGTAAGTACTGTAGAAAATATAGGGACAGAGTGATCTCCTGGAAGAATTTCGATCGCCTAGATGGGTCGGAGAGGAATTTCCCAGATTTTTTTCTCCCAAATTGGCCATTGGGTCTTTATCTGGTTTTTCGCCTCTCCCGGGAGATCACATGGGTTCGGGTGGATGCAGAGTGATAGAAGATTTGAGGTTAGGATCAGATCTTATTGAATGGTGGAGCAGGCTCGAGGGGCCGATTGGCCTACTCCTGCTCCTATTTCTTATGTTCTTATGTTCTTATGTTCTTATTTAAGTCGCTCGTTGTTGTTGCTGAATGGGGCATTGCAGGGGAGGCTTTACCCCTGCATCTGCTTCAACTGGCTTGAGGGTGCTTGATAAGGAGGTTGTAGAGGGACCTTTGCTCTGCGTCTAACTGTGCTGTGTCTGACCTGGAACTGGGTACTGCTGACACTGAGTGCCTGAAATGGAAACCTCTGCATTGCACAGCTCCGTTACATAAGAATTAAACAGCCCACTACAACCACAGCTGCGCTAGACTTTAACAGGCTCTGCGTTGAGCGTCGCAGAAAAGAGATCAATACCCTAACTTAAAAAAACTCCGCAGCATTGCATTTATAGAGTGCATTCCCGTATCTCTCCATTACATCTCAAAGCTTCTCGCTCACAGTCAGTCATGTGAATCACTTTGATGTGTAGGGACTATTGTTACATAGGCAAATACAAACACAGGCTAAAATACTTCCAGGGACCTGAAACTTCACTCAGAACAGTAACGTGTTTAACAGGTGTCTCATAACCAACTATCTCACAGTTATGTACACACAGGGTGGATTGTCAGCTGTGTCTCACTGAGTTCTCGCCTCTGAGTCAGAAGGGCAAGCCCCACTCCAGAGACATGAGCACAAAATCAAGGCTGACACTCCAGCGCCGGGCGGAGGGAGTGCTGTTTGTGCACAGCAAGGTCCCACAAACAGCGATGACCAGAACATCTGTTTTAATGATGTTGTTTGAAATTTAAATATTGGTCAGAACACTGGGGAGACCTCCACTGCTTTTCTTCAAAAGAGTGCCATGAGTCTTTTAAGGGAGTAGACGGAGCCTCGGTTTAATGTCTCATCTGAAAGACGGCACCTCCGACAGTGCAGCACTCCCTCAGCACTCCACTGGAGTGTCGGCCTAGATTTTGCGCTCAGGTCTCTGGAGCGGGACTTGAACCCATGAGCTCCTGGGCACCACACCTCAGGAAGGATATATTGGCCTTGGAGGGGGCGCAGCTCACACTCACCAGACTACCACGCTAAAAGGGTTAACTCACGAGGGCAGGTTGCATAGAATAGGCTTGTATTTGATTGAGTATAGAAGATCAAGGGGTGATCTGATTGAGGTGTTTAAGATGATTAAAAGATTTGATCGGGTAGATCAAGAGAAACTATTTCCTCTGGTGGGGGGGAGTCCAGAACAAGGGGGGGCAGAACCTTAAAATTAAAGCCAGGCCGTTCAGGGGTGATGTCAGGGAGCACTTCTTCATACAAAGAGTCGTGGAAATCTGGAACTCTCTCCCCCAGAAAGCTGTTAATGCCGGGGGTCAATTGAAAATTTCAAAACTGAGATTGATCGATTTTTAGGGTATTAAGGGATACGGAACCAAGGCGGGTAGATGGAGTTAAGATACAGATCAGCCATGGTCTAATTGAATGGTGGAATAGGCTTGAGAGGCTGAAAGGCCTCCTCCTGTTCCTATGTTCATTCCTATGGTCCTAGAGGACCACTGATATCCTCAGAGTCACTGCTAGCACCTACAAGAACATATTAATGCCCTGGGTTGGGTGCCAGACCCTTTTTCACTCTATCCGTTTCCTGCTATTTAACCTTTTGGTGTCATGACGTTTTGGTGTCATGACCTTTTGGTGTCATGACCTCATCGCCATTTCCATCAGCTCCACCTCTGCTCTAGTCAATCGTGACCTCAGTTATGGGCCTTGTTCTTTTGTATTGGTTTTCTCAGTGGAAATACTCCCACAGCCAACACACATAGGAACAACCTTTCGCGAAAGCGTGTGTCACGGATGCCTCAATCTATTGATGAGTCATCTCTACCATGCCTTAAAATTTCTTCAATCTGTCAACCCTTTCGGAGGCTAAGTTCCCACAACATAACCCTCAGTCAGGCAGTGCACCATCTGGTGACCACCCCTCCCCGCCCCAGCATAAATCACTTGATATCAAACTACGTTCACATGAGGAGAACAAGGCACTTGTCTGTAGATAGTCAGGGGCTTTGTGAACCTCTTCTGAGAACCCATGTTGCCAGAGGAATTAAATCCCGAGGAACCCAATGCTGGGCAGATTAACATGAAGATTTGTGCTCCCATGTGTAAGAATTCCAAAGAGGGGGCGAGGGGAGGGGTGACATGAATCAGTCATTCATGAAAGAAAGACTTATGAAATAACACTGAGCAGCCTACGGGTGGCGCTGTCCAGGGAGAGTATAACTACTCGGGCACGGGCCCAGCTTGCGCAGGACATTCTTAACAGGAACTAGTGAAGGACACAACTAGACCTCCATGTTGTAAAACAGTTGATTAAAGCTTTGTTTAACGCTTAGACCAAGTGCCTAGTAGTTTTCTTACGTCAAGGGGTCTGTCAACCAGTCCGGCAATGAACTCATAGACGTATTTTCAACACAGGCAGAGCAAGATGAGACTCAAGAAGGAGCAGCGCACTGCAAGTTAGAGATAAACCACAGGCTGCTCGGTTTACAGCAGCTGATATCAAACCTCATCCTTCCTCAGGCTTCAGCTTTCAAATCTTTTTTTACCTTTTTCCATTAAATTGATGGAAAGATAATTATTTTCAAACGAGTATAAAACAGCTCGGGACACGTGTGTAAGAACTTTATGATCTCTCAGAGTTCTTGGACAAGGCACCAAAATAGGTAGCAACCAGTCGTACTTGGGCAATAGAACCAGAATTTATTAGGCGTAGTACAGAGTAATATACTTAACAACAGGCGATAGTTGAACGAGTAGCTCGCAGCCCTTGGTCCCTGGAGCCTCTCGGACACAAGTGATGTTGGCATCAGTCTGTCCCTTCGCTCTTGCATCTCCGCGGTAGATCTGTGTGGCGTTTCCCTTTGTGTGCCAAGGTTTGATCCCTTTTTCTTATCAAAGGTTTGCTTAACCAGGGCCCATATATGGTTTTTAACAAAATCACCTTGGCAGCCCTGGGGAGGCGGATTTGAAGAGGCGGGACTGCCGGGAAAATGGCAGAATCTGGGGGCGGGTGCCCATCCCGCTCCCAACCCGCCTCCGTGCCATCTTCCCAGGAGGCGGATACCTGACCCGCGCCGGGTCCCGTCCCCTCCAGGCGGGAAGGGGTAGTTAACAGGCAGTTTTTTGGATAATCCCTATTTTGAGCCCTGAAGTGTGGGCTTCCCGATGGCTCCTAACCTCGCCAGGGTCAGCGAGGTGGGCCGTGGGTCTGCGGGGGTCGGAGGGGCCGAGATGTCCGGTGTGCAGGTGAGTGATAGGTGCATGTGTGAAGAGGTTAGAGTGTGAGGTATGTGTAAAGTGTTTTAAAAGCTTTACCCACCTTTACTTCTTCCTGCAGGCTTCCTCCCTTCAGGTCTCGGGAGTCCCTCAGCTCACCGGCACAGAAAGCAGAATGGCCGCTGAACTGTCAAAAGCTGCAGCCTTCTGCTCTCTGATCAGGAAGGCTTTCTAATTGAGCCTTGAGTAAAGGCACAACTTAGAAGACAGATTGTCAGTGATTGACAGCTTCACAGAGCCGTCAAACACTGACATTTCATCTGTCAAAAGCTCTTGACAGATGAAACATCACTCGCTGACGTCACCTGTAACCGGCTTTCCCTTAATTGGCCTTCTAGGCCCGCTGGGCGGACTTAACAAGGTCAAGCAAGGGAAAATAGCGTGGGTTGGCCACAAGTCGATGGAGGCGGGACTAAAACCCGACAAGTGGGAGTCCCGCCTCCAAAAGCTCCCCATTGACAAAATCCAGCCCCTCGGTTCTAATGGGCGGAATGTTATTGTCACTCAAATTAAGGGTAGCATCCTGACTCCTCCCAGCCTAACCATGCTACCATTGTTCACTGTTATCAGACATCCAATCGTGAGCCGCGTAGCTGTGTGTCCCTCCGTTATCAGAACCAGTCTTGACTAGTCCGGACTGTCTTTGCAGTTATATTTTGAGCAAACCTTAGTATTTTAGCGACAAGTTAATATGGCTCATACCCAGGAGTAATTATGGGTAAGATTAGTTGGTCAATTGCTGCAGTTAAATTTATACATAGAGGAAACTCTCTTTTTACCGGCACCTAAATAACCAGAAATCTCTCTTAACCGGCAAAATTCAGGAGTAGGTTCAGGTAAATTTTACTTCATATTAGTGGCCGTGTAACCGGGGTTCCTGGATCTGTGGCCGTGTAACCGGGGTTCCTGCACCTGTTGCCATGCAACAGGGACGCCTGGATCTGTGGCCGTGTAACCGGGGTTCCTGCACCTGTTGCCATACAACAGGGACTCCTGGATCTGTGGCCGTGTAACCGGGGTTCCTGCACCTGTTGCCATGCAACAGGGACGCCTGGATCTGTGGCCGTGTAACCGGGGTTCCTGCACCTGTTGCCATACAACAGGGACTCCTGGATCTGTGGCCATGTAATCGGGGTTTCTGCACCTGTTGCAATGCAACAGGGACGCCTGGATCTGTGGCCGTGTAACCGGGGTTCCTGCACCTGTTGCCATGCAACAGGGACGCCTGGATCTGTGGCCATGTAATCGGGGTTTCTGCACCTGTTGCAATGCAACAGGGACGCCTGGATCTGTGGCCGTGTAACCGGGGTTCCTGCACCTGTTGCCATGCAACAAGGACGCCTGGATCTGTGGCCGTGTAACCGGGGTTCCTGCACCTGTTGCCATGCAACAGGGACGCCTGGATCTGTGGCCGTGTACGGGGCTCTCGTACCTTGGTAAGTATACCTCTCTGCAATCTGGACTTTTTGATAAACCGGCAGCACACCGGTCCTGTCGGTGCCGGATAAAAAAGAGTTTCCTGTATATTTATATGGTTCTCATCTACTAAGGACCTCTAATTATCAATCTTTCGAACACATGGTTCCCTTTCTCTTTCATCCCACTGGTAAAGGTCGAGTGACAGACTCTGGTGTTGAGGAGAGCAAACTAGCCACGACCTCCTCAGTAGACGTTAACCAAGAAGCAGTGGCCAGTGTCAGCTGTGGCTCAGTAGGTAGCACACTCAGCTCTGAGTCAGAAAGTTATAGGTTCAAATCCTACTCCAGGGACTTAACTACAAAAGCTCAGCTGACACTCCAGTGCAGTGCTGAGGGAGTGCCGCACTGTCAGAGGTGCCATTTTTCGGAGGAGACGTTAACTCAAGGCCCTGTCTGCTCTTTTAGGTGGACATAAAAGATCCCACAGCACTATTTCGAAGAAGAACAGGGGGAGGTGTCCTGGGGCCAATATTTATCCCTCAATCAACATCACAAAAGCAGATTATCTGGTCATTATCACATTGCTGTTTGTGGAAGCTTGCTGTGTGCAAATTGGCTGTCGCGTTTCCCACATTACAACAGCGACTACACTCCAAAACATACTTCATTGGCTGTAAAGTGCTTTGAGACGTCCGGTGGTCATGAAAGGCGCCATCATAGAAATGCAAGTCTTTCTTTTCTCCGCACACATCAGCAAACAAAACGAAATACTGTGGATGTTGGAAATCTGAAATAAAAACAGAAATTGCTGGAAACACTCAGCAGGTCGGGCGGCATCTGTGAAAAAGAGAGAGAAACAGAGTTAACGCTTCAGGCCGATGACCTGTCGTCAGAACTGGCCCCCCACCAGTAGTTTCTCCCCCGAGTCTCCACTCCCCCAGTTCCGACGAAAGGCCATCGACCCAAAACGTTAACTCTGCTGCTCACCGGCAACTAGGGATGGGCAATAAATGCCGGCCTTGCCAGTGAGGCCTGGCGTAAGAAAACTCACTAATCACTTGGTTTGAGTATAAAACAAGGCTTTAATCAACTGTTTCACAACCATGAGATTCTAGTTACATCACTAGTTCCTGGTTACAAAAGCGTCCTGAGCAAGCTGGGCCCACGCCCGAGTATTTACACTCCTTGGACGGCGCCACCAGCTGGCCGTCCAGTGTTATTTCATGAGTCATTTCTTCATGAATGGTAAGATTCACGACAACGCCCACATCCCGTGAATGAATACATTAAAAAAAATACCGAAGCCAATTGCAGGATCCCGACCACTGTGAGGTGCAGTTAATCTGAACACAGACTTAATCTGAGATTTGGGGATCTTACAGTTTAAATCAGATTAAATCAGATACTTTCCTCCCAGGGTATACCAGCACGTACCACAGATGCACTGATTACTAAAGGCTTCCTGTAACCAGGCTGAAGCTCAAAGTCTCCAGCTCGATTTGATCAATTGTAAGCGCCAGGCATCAGCCTCTCCTGCTGCCATTCAGCGTTTGCTGGGGTCCCGTGCAAAGTAACGCTTCAAGGACACCCTCAAAGCCTCCTTGAAAAAGGGCAACATCCCCACCGACACCTGGGCATTCCTGGCCCAAGACCGCACAAAGTGGAGGAGAAGCATCCGGGAAGGCGCCGAACACCTTGAGTCTCTTCGCCGGGAGCAAGCGGAAGCCAAGCGCAGGCAATGCAAGGAGCGCACGTCAACCCAAGCACCCCACCCACCCGCCCCTTCAACCACCGTCTGCCCCACCTGAGACAGAGACTGTAGGTCCCACATTGGACTCATCAGTCACCCAAGATCTCATTCTTAATGTGGAAGCAAGTCATCCTCGGTTCCGAGGGGCTGCCTAAGAAGAAGAAGATTTCCTGCTGCCTCTGGCACCTCTCCCTAACGCGGCACTGGAAGATCTGCGGTGGGCTGCTGTTATCAGATGGGGTGAAGATGACGGTCTGGATTTTCCTCCACCGCCCTGCCTGAAATCAAACAGGATAGCGGCAAAATAGACGACCAGGCCTAGCTCCGCCTCCCTGCACTGAGCTCATTTTCCGTGACCCCTGACCAAGCTGGAACCACCAGTGGACACACCTTCTCTGTCTACTGCATGGGAATGCCAACCCAGGTGAGGCCTCGGTTGCCGTTGGATTTTCTGACCATCTATCCCCACTCTTCCCAGGACCACTACGTTACCATGGACTCAGCTCCTTCAGAACAGGAGGGGGAAAATAGCGTAGACAATTTTTTAAAGCTTATTATAGGATCATACAGTGCAGAAGGAGGCCATTTGGCCCATTGTGCTTGTGCCAGCTCTTTGAAAGAGCTCTCCAATTAGTCCCACTCCCCCTGCAAACCTTTCCTTTTCAAGTATTTATCCAATTCCCTTTTGAAAGTTACTATAGAATCTGCTTCTACCACCCTTTCAGGCAGCGCGTTCCAGATCACAACAACTCGCTGCGTAAAAAAAGTCTCCTCATCTTCCCCCTCGTTCTTTTGCCAATTACCTTAAATCTGTGTCCTCGGGTTACCGACCATCTGTCTAAAATATATTCTTAGAAATAGAAATGTGCTCCATATGAAAATAAAATGCTACTCTCTTCCTGCACCCACTTTACAATTGTTAAATTGTACCATTTTGTTTATATTGCCTCTCCTCGTTCTTTCTTCCTAAATGCATCACTTCACATTGCTCTGCGTTAAATTGCAGCTGCCACCTGTCTGCCCATATCACCAGCCTGTCTCTGTCCTCCTGATGTTTGCAACTATGGGCTGGATTTAGCCAATGGGGAGCTTTTGGAGGCGGGACTCCCATTTGTCGGGTTTCAGTCCCGCCTCCATTAACATCTGGCCAACCCACACTATTTTCCCTTGATTGACCTTGTTAAGCCCGCCCAGCGGGCTCAGCAGGCCAATTAAGGGGAAGCCAGTTACAGAGAATGTCAGCGAATGACGTTTCATCTGTCAAAAATTATTGACAGATGAATTGTCATTGTTTGACAGCTCTGTGAAGCTGTCAAACACTGACATTCTCTGTAGTTTGATGAGGTTCTGAATTCAAGACTCATCAAACCTCTTTCTTTAGCAGAAATTCGATGGTTGTTGCATTGGAGAATGCAGCAGCCATCTGTCATCTCTGCCGGTGAGATGCGAGACTCTCCACATCCCCAACGATTGAAGCCTGCAGGAAGAAACAAAGGTAAGTAAACATATTTACTATCACTTTCCACTCACCTCACATATTCACCTCTCCACGCTTGCACCCATCACTTACCTTCACAGCGCACTTTTGCACCCCTCCGACCCCCGCAGACCCACTGCTCGCCTCGGTGACCCTGGCGGGGTTCGCAGCCTTCGGGAAGCCTGCACTTGTGTGGGTAAAATGGGGATAATCCTCTTATCTGCCTGTTAACTACTTCCTGCCTCCAGGAGACGGGACCCTGTGCGGGTCGGCTACCCGCCTCCTGGCAAGATGGCACGGAGGCGGGTTGGGGGCGGGATGGGTGCCCATCCCCAGATTCTGCCATTTTCCCGGCACTCCCGCCTCCAAACCCGCCTCCCCAGGGCTGCCAAGATCGCGCCCTATGTGAATGGGAGAGACTGGCAGGAAGGCTGGAGGGATTGCTGAGGTTCGAATTTGTTGACGTGAGTGTTCAGACTGGGGGACCGCAGAGTTCAGGCAAAGATGGGTTGCATTCCCTGAAGGTTTAACAGCAGCAATGCTGGAGGCCAAAGATGGAAAGACAAGAGTGCGACTGGGATGGGGAGTGCAAGTGTGCGTCACTTTGATGCTAAGTAAATCACATAAAGTACTGTCTTGCAAAAGTCCTTGGGATAATGGCAAATAATCAAATATTGCTTAGTAATCATCCAAAACTTTGGTGCCCTTATCCTAACTCGCACCAAGTCCAGTTCACCCATCGCCCCTGTGCTCGCTGACCTACATTGACCCCCAGTCCATCAACGCCTCGATTTTAAAATTCTCATCCTTGTTTTCAAATCCCTCCGTGGCCTCGCCCCTCTCTATCTCTCTAACCTCCTCCAGCCCTACAACCCCCCGAGATATCTGCGCTCCTCTAATTCTGGCCTCTTGTGCATCCCCGATTTTAATCGCTCCACAATTGGCGGCCGTGCCTTCAGCTGCCTGGGGCCCTAAGCTCCGGAATTCCCTCCCTAAACCTCTCCGCCTCTCCAACCTCTCTCTCCTCCTTCAAGACGCTCCTTAAAACCGACCTCTCTGACCAAGCTTTCGGTCACCTGTCCTTATATCTCCTTATGTGGCTCGGCGTCAAATCCTGTGAAGTGCTTTGGGATGTTGAAGACGCTATACAAATGTAAGTTGTTGGTGTTGTTGTAGTCCTTCAAATGCCAAGTCCTTTGTTGCCGGATGTGCAATGATACCATCTAGTGGTGGTTGTTTCTTTAAAAATTAGGGGGAGGAAAATCAATAAAGTTTTTTTGTTGAAATTCAAGATGCCGACCATTTTCAGCATCCCATGAACAAGGCTGAAGCTTAGCAACAAGTGGGCAAGTTAAAACTTCCAGAGGAGAACGTCGCAGAAAACCAGTGAGAAAGGTTGAAGTTCAAACCAAAAAAAACCCCCATGGCTTGCTGTATTCCCACGGGCCATCGAGGAAGTGGTCCTCGACGCAGTCATTTTGCAAACGAAAGCCCTGCACTTTTTGCGGAGAAACTCGAAGAAATGGCTGGCAAGGCTGCAGTGAGTGGGCGAGACCGCTGATCACTGCCTGACAGAACTGAGAACAACAGCACAGAGCTGCAGCATTCGGTAAGTTGGATAATGACATAAATGAGGCGCAGAATGAGTTGAGTGAGAGAGAAGGAAAGCTGAGAGTTGGTGTGTGGTTACAGCTCCTAGATTGAGCTTCTGCGATGCAGAAAGCACCACTGTGCAGTGTAGCTTACAGATAAGGTTAGATAGAGAAACATGAGTTAACCAGGGCAAATTCGCACAGATTTTTAAAAGGCAGGTTGCACTTGACTAGCCTTACGTGCATTGTTGACAAAGAGATAAAAAGGATATAATTTATATGGGTTCTGATAAAGCATTTGATAATGTAGCACATGGGAGACTTGCGTCACACGGAGTTAAGCAAATTTAAACTTAACTACTTGGTGAATTATGGCTTCTAACGACTGGAACTCAATTTTAATGCAAGTTCAGAAATACCCTGGATTTATTTTGAAGGAAATCGTCCCCCATGTCCCGTTTTAATAAACCCGTGGGAGCAACCGGCTTGACCACTCGGGAGGACAAACAAACTCCGAGCTGATTCGCCAGCTGAGGAAAGGGACTTGGATTAAAGCGATCAGATTTTTAACGTTTACCACAAAGCGGCAGCCGCTGGGGTGGCCTGTTTTATGCTCTCCGGGCCTGCCCGATTTATGGGTGTTTTTCTCCACTTTTTCTTCACGTTGTAGCAACATGAGAGCATAAGAAATAGGAGCAGGAGTCGGCCCAACGGCCCCTTCGAGCCTGCTCCGCCATTCAATGAGATCATGGCCGATCTTCTACCTCAACACTTTCCCGCCCGATCTCCATATCCCTTGATTCCCTCAGTTTCCAAGAATCTACCGATCCCTGTCTTGAATATACTCAACGACTGAGCCTCCGGGGCAGAGAATTCAAGAGATTCACCACCCTCCGAGTGAAGACATTTCTCCTCATCTCAGTGGACTCTTATGGCTGCATCTTGATTGGATAAATCAAAATCAGGGAGAGGAGTGTGGCAGGGGGCGGTGGAAACTGATTGGATATTGAACTAGAACCGTCTTGACAACAGTTCTGTTTTTTTTTCTTGCTTTTTAAAATGTTTCTTTTTCACTCAAATGCTTTGACCTTCCTGGCCTGTGTTTCTGTCTTCCACTCTCTGTAAACATCAGCTCATCCAAAACTCGGCTGCCCGTATCCTGACTCGCATCAAGTCCCATTCACCCATCACCCCCCCGGGCTCGCTGACCTGCACTGGTACCTGGTCCAGTATCGCCTCGATGTTTAAATTCTCATCCTTGTTTTCAGATCCCTCCATGGCCTCACCCCCCTCCCTATCCCAGTAATCTCCTCCAGCCATACAACCCTCCGAGATCTCAGTGCTCCACCAATTCTGGCCTCTTGCGCATCTCCGATTATCTTCGCTCCACCATTGGCGGCCGTGCCTTCAGCTGCCAGGGCCCTAGGCTCAGGAATTCCCTCCCTAAACCTCTCCGCCTCTCTCTCTTCTTAAATGCTCCTATGGCCTAAAAATTCGGTTGCTTTGCACCTGCTGTTGGCCACCAACAAAATTCAGCAGGAGGTTAGCGGCGGCGGTAACCGTTGTCATCACCGGCAGTGCAGCGCCGAGGGGTACTATCATCGGCATGCGCAGCGCCCCAGCCACGATCTTCGGTAGCGCCCCCTGACTTACCGCCAGACGTTATGTCCGACAGGGTCAGGTTGGCCTACTTGTGGCCGGGGCGGCGCTAATTAAATAAGAGGTGCCAGGCGACCATTTTGTTGCTGGCCGCCTGTCAGCACCTGCCCCCTCTGCCGTCCCCGGCCTCCTCTTCAGCCCCCCCACGGAGTGACGGCTGCGCACCGTGAGCCCGGCACTTCTCTTGAGTGCCGGGCTCTTTTGCCGGCACTCCGATCCCTGGTGGCCCAGCTGGGCCCCGGGTCGCGCTGCGTAATGCCCCTCCCCTTTAAGAAGGGTAGGAGAAGGCCTGCAGTAGCGCGGCGCTTTGTGCCGCACCGATATTCCCTCACAGCGCCCCAAGAGGGAGGCGGGGCGCTTCCAGTAGAGCCCCAGTTCCCTCTTGGGGCGCTACCAATGAATTTCGGCCGCGGGGGCTCTAATTTTTTCAAGGCGCTACCCGCAAAGGGGGCGCGACTCAATTTTTCCCCCAATCTCTTTAAGCAAGATTTTGGTCACCTGTCCTAATATCTCCTTAAGTGGCTCGGTGTTGTGGCGTACCGATCACAGAAAGGACACAATCCGCTTTCCGGTCCGTAGACTATAAATCAGGCGTCATGCCTTTAAGAAGGATCACACCTTTAAGAAACTCGATCTGCAACATAGTTAAGCCCAGAGCGGGGGAGGAGCAGTCGAAGCTGTGCACTGATGAAAGGCAGTCGTACTTTGTGTAGTCTCTGACTCCATTTTGTGTTCAGCATGCAGCCTCAACAATTAAACCTTTTCTGTTGAACCTCTCCGAGTTCAGTATTTTTTGCTAGGAGTACGTAGACTCCTACATTGGTGACCCCGACGCTCAGGATGACTCCTAAGCGTAACCATGGCTGACACAAATGCAGTTTCTGTGAAGCAGCCGGAGTTCTGGGAGAACCTGGCCACCGCCTGGTTCCTTCAAGCCGAATCGCAATTCCGACTCCGTGGCATCACCGCCGATGCAACGATGTACGACTACCTCCTCGCCTCCCTGGGCAGCTCCACAATCATGAAAGTCTGGACAACACTACAAAACCCTCCGGAGGAAGGCAAGTACACACATCTCAAGGCCGCGCTCATTAAAAAATTCACAGCCTCCCAATTCTTGCGCAACTGCCACCTCCTCGACCTCCCGGGCCTCGGTGACTCCACGCCGTCAGATTTGCTCTCACACATGCTTGCTCTGACCGACGAGAAACCGCCCGGCTCCCTCTTCCGCACGCTCTTTATCCGCCAACTACCTCCCAGCATCCGCCCGGCGATTGTGGCGTCCAGCCTCATGGACCTCGAGGCCCTGGCCGACGAAGCCGATAAGCTCCTGTCTGCCAGCTCCAACCACGCCGTCACCCCCGACCAGGCCTCCGCAGCGTCGGCGCGCACTCCACCCTCTATCGCGCGGCCACACAGCTCGGCCACGAGGCCCCCCAGGCCCCCACGTCCCCCAAGCCCTCCGACCCAGGGCTACTGCTACTTCCATACCCGGTTCGGCGCACGGGCATGCCGCTGCAGCCATCCCTGCACGTTTCCAACCACCCCCACACCGGCCTACACGATGGCCGTGGGGCAAGCAGGCGCGCTGCTGTACGTTACGGACAGCGCCTCCGGACGCCATTTCCTATGCGACATGGCCGCGCAGCGCAGCATCATCCCCACGTCCGCCCTCGAGATCCAGCGAGGCGGCCGCGGCCCTGCGCTGGCTGCCGCCAATGGCACTGACATCCGGACGTACGGCACCCGCACCGTCACCATTGACCTTGCAGGCCCCCGCTACCACTGGGAGTTTATCACCACCAAGGTGCTCTCCCCGCTCCTCGGTGCGGATTTCCTGTGCGCCCACGTCCTGTTGGTCGACATGCCTCGGCGCCGCCTCGTGGACATGAACACCATGTCACCTATCCCGGGCGCCATAGCCCCCCCCCAACCCGCCGAAATGGCGTGGCAGTGCCGCGCCCGCTCAACGGATGACTACTCCGCACTCCTGGCTGAGTTCCCAGCCCTCACCAACCCAACCTTCTCCGCGAAGGTTGCTAAGCGCGGGGTAGAACACTTCATCCCCACCACAGGCCCACCGGTGTATGCCCACGCCCGCAGGCTGGACCCGGCCAAGCTGGAGATCGCGCGGGCCGAGTTCGCCGCAATGGAACAGCTCGGCATCATCCGCCGCTCCAACAGCCCCTGAGCCTCCCACATCGTCACCAAACCCGACGGGGGATGGCGCCCCTGCGGGGACTACCGGCGCCTAAACGACGCCACCACGCCGGATCGGTACCCCATACCGCACATTCAAGACTTCTCGGCTAGACTGGCCGGCCGCTCAGTCTTCTCCAAAGTCGACCTGGTGCGCGGTTACCATCAGGTGCCAGTCCACCCCACGGACATTCCCAAGACGGCCATAATCACCCCTTTTGGGCTACTCGAGTTCCTCCGAATGCCCTTCGGCCTCAAAAACGTGGCCCAGGCCTTCCAGCGGCTCATGGACTCGGTCCTCCGGGACCTGAAGTTCCTCTTTGTCTACCTGGATGACATCCTGGTAGCTAGTTCCTCCAAGCAGGAACACATCGAGCACCTCCGCACCCTGTTCCAGTGGCTCAGTGAGCACGGGCTCATCATCAGCCCAGCCAAGTGCCAATTCGGCCTCAGCAGAATCGAATTCCTCAGCCACCACATCACGCAGGACGGAGCCATTCCCCTGCCCGCCAAGGTGCAAGCCGTCCAGCAGTTCCCCCGGCCTACCACCATCAAAGGCCTCCAGGAGTTCTTGGGGATGATCAACTTTTACAACCGCTTCATTCCCGGAGCGGGCTCCCTCATGCGGCCCCCCTCATGCGGCCCCTATACGAAGCCCTCCGGGGTAAGAAAGACAGAATGCCGATCGAGTGGTCGGCAGACATATTGACCGCTTTCGACTCGACCAAAAAGGTGCTTGCCGACGCCACCATGCTCACTCACCCACAGCCCAACACCAGGGTGGCCCTCACCACGGACGCCTCCGACCACGCGGTCGGCGCCATGTACGAACAGTGGGTCGACGGGGCCTGGCAAACGCTTGCCTTTTTCAGTCGCCAACTGCGCCGCCCGGAGGCCAAATACAGCGCCTTTGACCGCGAGCTCCTCGCACTGTACCTGGCAGTCCGCCATTTTAGATTTCTTCTGGAGGGCCGCCCCTTCACCGCATTTGTCGACCACAAACCCCTGACATTCGCGATGGCGAAATCTGCGGACCCGTGGTCAGCCAGGCAACAACGCCAGCTCGCCGCGGTGTCCAAATTCACCACGGACATCCGGCACGTCTCCGGTCGAGACAACGTGGTGGCCGACTGCCTATCCCGCCCCGCCGTCCACGGCGCCCACCTGGCAGTGGACTATGCTCAACTGGCAGCAGAGCAACGCACCGACCCTGATCTGCTCTCCGTGCCCACAACCCTCCCAGGGCTGCGACTGACCGACGTCACCTGCGGCCCGTCCGCCGTCACAGTCAAATGCAACACCTCCTTGGCACAACCCCGCCCTGTAGTCCCGGCATCCTGGCGAAAACGGGTGTTCGACATCGTCCACTGCCTCTCACACCCTGGCACCCGCGCGTCCATTAGACTGGTGGCCAACCGATTTGTCTGGCGCGGCCTGCGCAAAGATGTGCGCGTCTGGTCCAGATCCTGCATAGCTTGCCAGCAAGCCAAAATCCACCAGCACGTCAAAGCCCCACTCGAGGAGTTCACCGTGCCAGAAAGAAGGTTCGACCACATCCTAATCGACCTCGTCGGCCCCCTGCCGCCATCACAAGGTCACACGCACCTGCTGACAATCGTGGACCGTACCACCTACTGGCCCAAGGCCATTCCACTGACGTCCACCACCACCGCCGACATCGCGAGGGCGTTCATCGGTACCTGGGTCGCTCAGTTCGGCATCCCCTCCGACATGACGTCGGATAGAGGCCCGCAGTTCACCTCTAATCTGTGGGCCGCCATCGCCCGAAACCTCGGGGTGGCCGTTCACCACACCACGGCTTACCACCCCCAAGCCAACGGACTGTGCGAGCGATTCCACAGATCCATGAAGGCGTCCCTCCACGCCAGCCTCGAAGACGAGGCTTGGATCGACCGCCTCCCGTGGGTGCTACTCGGCCTACGCTCCGTGGTCAAGGAAGACCTGCAAGCCTCGGCGGCGGAACTCGTGTACGGCCAGCCGCTGCGCGTACCCGGAGAGTTCCTGCCCACCGCCACGGCCCCCTGGTCGGCTGACCAGCAACGCCGCGCTTTCGCCAACCGAGCACAACAGTTCGCTCCGGTACCCACCGGCCGGCACAGCGAACCAGCAACCCGCGTACCACCTAGCCTGCACATGGCCAAATTTGTTTTCGTGCGCCATGACGCCCACCGAGGACCTCTATGGCCCCCATACGACGGACCCTACAAGGTACTCCAGACGGGGAACAAGTTCTTCCTCCTCGAAGTGGGTGGCAGAACTGACAGAGTGTCGGTCGACCGGCTCAAGCTGGCGCACCTAGAGCCCGACGAGCCCGTTCAAGTGGGCCAACCCCCACTGCGGGGCAGACCGCCTAAGAGCCCGACGCGTCCGACCGTCCCGCTCTCGACACCAACCGCCAAGAGCCGTTCCGGCCGTGCCATCAAGCCGCCACGCCGGTTCGTACACTCCCTACTAGCGGATTCTGGGGGGAGCTGTGTGGCATACCGATCACAGAAAGGACACAATCCGCTTTCCGGTCCGTAGACTATAAATCAGGCGTCATGACTTTAAGAAGGATCACACCTTTAAGAAACTCGATCTGCAACATAGTTAAGCCCAGAGCGGGGGAGGAGCAGTCAAAGCTGTGCACTGATGAAAGGCAGTCGTACTTTGTGTAGTCTCTGACTCTATTTTGTGTTCAGCATGCAGCCTCAACAATTAAACCTTTTCTGTTGAACCTCTCCAAGTTTAGTATTTTTTGCTAGGATTACGTAGACTCCTACAGTGTCAATTTTGTTTGATAATCGCTCCTGTGAAGCGCCTTGGGACGTTTTACTATGTTAAAGGCGCTGTATAAATGCAAGTCGTTGTTGTTTATCAACTGTGCTGCAGAAAGCGACGAGCCTTCGGCGATTTATTAGACACTGGATCCATCAGATGGTTCGATGTGCATTCGTGTCTCGCCTTCCCTTTCAAAGTCATTGCTGCCAAGGCTGACGGCTTGCTCCTTGAAATCTATTCCCATCCCTCGAGACACTGCTGCCTTACTTCAGGGAGCATGTTAACAGAATATCAGTACAACGCAAGCCGGCCACTCAGATCAGAGACACTCCTCGTCCACCCTTCAGGGCCCGAGGGAAATATAACTCTGCCCGGTTTTCCATTCAGCAATACAGTGCTGGCCTGTCTTTCTCCTTCAAGTGATGACTAACAAACTGCATTTCCAGCATTTCCTGCTCTTGTTTCTCATTTTACTCCACTTCAATACTATTGACTCACTTTTTGCCCCGTTTGACTCACCGTGATTTCTGCCTTCAGTGCGATCGGTTCTGGTAATGAGGTTATAAACGCATAAAGCATTCAAATGATTCTCTCATGCTGTGACCTGTGTTGCATCATCCAGGCTGTTCATCTCGGCCCCTTTACTTCCTGTCTCTGAGTGAAGGTTGAAAACTATCTCTGGCCCTCTGGCCCAGCCCTGCACCCTCCAGTGCTCTGACTTTTGAGTACTGTTCTGACACTTGTTAAAAAATTCATTCCTGGGATGTGGGCGTCGCTAGCGAGGCCGGCATTTATTGCCCATCCCTAATTGCCCTTGAGGAGGTGGTGGTGAGCTGCCTTCTTGAGCCGCTGCAGTCCGTGTGGTGAAGGTGCTCCCACAGTGCTGCCAGGGAGAGAGTTCCAGGAGTTATTGGAGAGACCAAACGCAGATTGGGTGACCGTTTTGCGGAACACCTCCGTTCAGTCCGTAAGGGTGACCCCGAGCTTCCGGTCGTCTGTCATTTTAATTCACCGCCCCATTCCCACTCAGACCTCACCATCCTCGGTCTCTTGCATTGTTCCACGGAAACCCAGCATGAGCTCGAGGAACAGCACCTCATCTTCCGATTAGGCACTTTACAGCCTTCCGGACTCAATATCGAGTTCAACAATTTCAGATCATAACCTCGGCCCCTATTACATCCCCAATTTCCATCGCTCCACCATTGGCTGCCGTGCCTTCAGCTGCCAAGGCCCTAAACTTTGGAATTCCCTCCCTAAACCTCTCTTCCTCTCCGCCTCACCCTCTCTTCCTTTAAGATGCTTCCTAAAAACCTACCTCTGTGACCAAGCTTTTGCTCACCTGTCCTAATATCTCCTTAGGTGACTCGGTGTCAAATTTTTGTCTGATAACGCTCCTGTGAAGCGCCTTGGGACATTTTACTCCGTTAAAGGCGCTGTGTAAAAGCAAGTTGTTAAAAAATCTGTGACGCCTAATATGCAATGTTTACAAACCTTATTGATTTGAGGAGTAAATTGCAACTAAGAACCCCTCCTATAACCGTAGTAATACTGCGCCCACTCCTGACCTGGATGCTTCGATGGTAGCCATCACAAGCGGCTCATTGCTTCACTGGGACTTCCATTGCAAGTCTTGTGTCTCTTGGAAACTCCAAATGCCATGCTATCTTTCTTGGCGGTTTTGTGAGACCTGACAAAATAGCCAGGAACTTGCCTAAATCGCTCATCACACGGGGTCTTTTTGTTTTATTTCACCTGTTTGATTGCTTCCGCTCTTTTCCCCTTTCAGCCTTAAGTCCTTCTGCTGGCAATCCGCGTCCTCCTTGCACTTTGAACTCGTTTCTCCCCAAACAAGGCATCCTCTGAAATAGCTTGCAATCCTTCAGTGTCATCCAGTGTTGGAACCTTTCTGGAACTGAGGTGATCACAGTGCATTCTGAGATGCACATCATTGGCCAAAAGGACTATTAAGGATCTACAGCATTGACAAGTCTTCCTCCAAGTGTACTTGCCTGTTGCCATAGTTGCATTATGCACGAAAGTTAAGACACCTGATAAGTGTGACATTACTATGATTTACATTGAATGATCAAAGAATGATACAGCACAGAAGGAGGCCATTCAGCCCATCATGCCTGTGCCGATTCTTTGAAAGAGCTCTCCAATTAGTCCCACTCCACCTGCTCTTTCCCCATAGCTCTGCAAATGTTTCCTTCTCAAGTATTTATCCAATTCCCCTTTTGAAAGTTACTATTGAATCTGCTTCCACCGCCCTTTCGGGCAGCGCATTCCAGATGACAGCAACTTACTTTGTAAAAGAATGACATAAGACGTAGGAGCAGGAGTCGGTCATTTGGCCCCTCGAGCCTGCTCCACCATTCAATAAGATCATGGCTGATCTGATCTTGGCCTCAACTCCACTTCCCTGCCCGCTCCCCGTAACCCTCGACTCCCTTATCGTTCAAAAATCTGTCTATCTCCACCTTAAATATATTCAATGCCCCAGCCTCCACAGCTCGATGGGGAAGGGAATTCCAAAGATTCACGACACTCTGAGACAAGAAATTCCTCCTCATTTCCCATTTAAAAGGGTTTCCCCTTATTCTGAAACTATGCCCCCGAGTTCTAGATTCCCCCACGAGGGGAAACATCCTCTCTGCTTCTACCCTGTCAAGCCCCCTCAGAAACTTATATGTTTCAATAAGATCCCCTCTCATTCTTCTAAACTCCAATGAGTAGCGGCCCAACCTGCTCAACCTTTCTTCATCTCCGGAATCAACCTCATGAACCTTCTCTGAACTGCCTCCAATGCAAGTATATCCTTCCTTAAATAAGGAGACCAAAACTGTACGCAGCACTCCAGGTGTGGTCTCACCAACGCCCTGTACAGTTGTAGCAAGACTTCCCTACTTTTATATTCCATTCTCCTCGGTTCCCCTCTGGTTCCTTTGCCAATTATCTTAAATCTGTCTCTGTCAAAACCCTTTATGTTGTTCTCTATCTATGAATTTATTTAAATCCTTAGCATCTAAGTGCTTTCTTACTCATTCATTCTCAAACTGCTCACCCACTCTGTACTTTGCTTGGCCGAGGAGGGTGGTTTTGCTTTGGTTTTTGCAATACTTCAGCAAGCCTGTTTCATTTTTTTTACACCACATGCATGATTGGCCAGACACCGCAAATTTTTTGTTCTCCCAGAGCACTTAGCAGCAACAACAACAACTTGATTCGATATAGCACCTTTAACACGGCAAAACATCCCAAGGTGTTTCGCAGGAGCGTTACCAGATAAATAAAAGGAGGTGGCTCGCTGAGGCTCTGTCCCATCACCCCAGGGAGGAATCCCCAATCAACCCTTAGCTGAGCAAAGAAGAAGACATTAGGACAGATGACCAAAAGCTTTGTCAAAGAGGTAGGTTTTAAAGAAAGGAAGAACTTGCCTTCACATAGCACCTTTCATGACCACCGGACGTCCCAAAGTTCTTTTCAGCCAGTGAAATATTTTTGAACTGAAGTCACTGTTGTAATGTAGGAAAAGCGGCAGCCAATTTGTGCACAGCAAGCTCCCACAAACAGCAATGAGATAATGACCGGAACATCTGTTTAAGTGATGTTGATTGGCCAGCACACCCTTTCTCTCCTTCGAAACAGTGCCGTGAGATCTTTTACATCCATTGAGAGTGCAGACGGGGCCTCAGTTTAACGTCTCATCTGAAAGACGGCACCTCCGACAGTGCAGCACTCCCTCAGCACTGCACTGGACGTAAAAGATTCCGCGGCACTATTTTGAAGAAGAGCAGGGGAGTTCTCCCCGGTGTCCTGGCCAATAGTTACCCCTCAACGCACATCACTAAAACAGATGACCTGGTCATTATCACGTTGCTGTTTGTGGGAGCTTGCTGTGCGCAAATTGGCTGCTGCGTTTCCCGCATTACAACAGTGACTACACTTCAAAAGTACTTAATTGGCTGTAAAGTGCTTTGGGACGTCCGGTGGTCGCAAAAGGTGCTATAGAAATGCAAGTCTGCCTTTCTTGAATCAATGGTACAGTATGAAAGAAAGAATTTAGTGCCTTTAATGACCTGGGCATTACAAAGACAATGAAGTACTTTTCAAGTGTCGTCACTGTTGTAATGGCCACCATCCATTACCCTTGGTACAGTACTGACACTGTCCATTACTCTTTGACACCTTGTACAGTACAGGCACTGTCCATTACTCTTTGACCCCTTGTACAGTACAGACACTGTCCATTTCTCTTTGACCCCTTGTACAGTACAGACACTGTCCATTACTCTTTGACCCCTTGTACAGTACAGGCTCTGTCCATTATACTTTGACCCCTTGGTACACTACAGGCCATCCATTACTCTTTGACCCCTTGGTACAGTACAGACACCGTCCATTACTCTTTGACCCTTGGTACAGTACAGGCCATCCACTATTTTTGCCCCCTGGTACAGTACAGGCTCCGCCCATTAATCTTTGACCCCTTGGTACAGTACAGGCCATCCATTACTCTTTCACCCCTGGTACAGTACAGACACCGTCCATTATTCTTTGACCCTTGGTACAGTACAGGCACTGTCCATTACTCTTTCACCCCTTGTAAAGTACAGACACCGTCCATTAATCATTGACCCCTTGGTACAGTACAGGCACCATCCATTACTCTTTGACCCCTTGTACAGTACAGGCACCATCCATTACTCTTTGACCCCTTGGTACAGTACAGACACCGTCCATTACTCTTTGACCCTTGGTACAGTACAGGCACTGTCCATTACTCTTTGACCCCTTGTACAGTACAGGCACTGTCCATTACCCTTTGACCCCTTGTACAGTACAGGCACTGCCCATTACTCTTTGACCCCTTGTACAGTACTGGCACCATCCATTACTCTTTGACCCCTTGTACAGCACAGACACCATCCATTACTCTTTGACCCCTTGTATAGTACAGGCAACATCCATTACTCTTTGACCCCTTGTACAGTACAGGCAGCATCCATTACTCTTTGACCCCTTGGTACAGTACAGACACCGTCCATTACTCTTTGACCCCTTGGTACAGTACAGGCCATCCATTACTCTTTGACCCCTTGGTACAGTACAGACACCATCCATTACTCTTTGACCCCTTGGTACAGTACAGAAACCGTCCATTACTCTTTGACCCCTTGTACAGTACAGGCCATCCATTACTCTTTGACCCCTTGGTACAGTACAGGCCATCCATTACTCTTTGACCCCTTGGTACAGTAAAGACACCGTCCATTACTCTTTGACCCCTTGTACAGTACAGAAACCGTCCATTACTCTTTGACCCCTGGTACAGTACAGACATTGTCCATTACTCTTTGACCCTTGGTACAGTACGGACACAGTCCATTACTCTTTGACCCCTTGGTACAGTACAGCCCATCCATTACTCTTTGACCCCTGCTACAGTACAGGCACTGTCCATTATTCTTTGACCCCTTGTACAGTACAGGCACTGTCCATTACTCTTTGACCCCTTGTACAGTACAGGCACTGTCCATTACTTTTTGACCCCTTGCACAGTTCAGACACCGTCCATTACTCTTTGACACTTGGTACAGTACAGGCACTGTCCATTACTCTTTGACCCCTTGTACAGCACAGACACCATCCATTACTCTTTGACCCCTTGTACAGTACAGGCACTGTCCATTAATCTTTGACCTCTTGTACAGTACAGGCCATCCATTACTCTTTGACCCCTTGTACAGTACAGGCCATCCATTACTCTTTGACCCCTTGGTACAGTACAGACACCGTCCATTACACTTTGACCACTGGTACAGTACAGACACCGTCCATTACTCTTTGACACTTGGTACAGTACAGGCACTGTCCATTACTCTTTGACCCCTTGGTACAGTACAGACACCGTCCATTACTCTTTGACCCCTGGTACAGTACAGACACCGTCCATTCCTCTTTGACCCCTTGGTACAGTACAGGCACTGTCCATTACTCTTTGACCCCTTGTACAGTACAGACACCGTCCATTACTCTTTGACCCCTTGTACAGTACAGGCACCATCCACTTCTCTTTGACCCCTTGGTACAGTACAGACACCATCCATTAACCTTTGACCCCTTGTACAGTACATGCACTGTCCATTACTCTTTGACCCCTTGTATAGTGCAGACACTGTCCATTACTATTTGACCCCTTGTACAGTAGACACTGTCCATTACTCTTTGACCCCTTGTACAGTACAGAAACTGTCCGTTACTCTTTGACCCTTTGTACAGTACAGACACTGCCCATTACTCTTTGACCCCTTGTACAGTACAGGCACTGTCCATTACTCTTTGACCCCTTGGTACAGTACAGGCACTGTCCATTACTCTTTGACCCCTTGTACAGTACAGGCACCGTCCATTACTCTTTGACCCCTTGTACAGTACAGGCACCGTCCATTACTCTTTGACCCCTTGTACAGTACAGACACCATCCATTAACCTTTGACCCCTTGTACAGTACAGACACCGTCCATTACTCTTTGACCCCTTGTACAGTACAGGCACCGTCCATTACTCTTTGACCCCTTGTACAGTACAGACACTGTCCATTACTCTTTGACCCCTCGTACAGTATAGACACCATCCATTACCGTTTGACCCCTTGTACAGAACAGACACCGTCCATTACTCTTTGACCCCTTGTACAGTACAGACACCGTCCATTACTCTTTGACCCCTTGTACAGTACAGACACCATCCATTACTCTTTGACCCCTTGTACAGTACAGGCACCGTCCATTACTCTTTGACCCCTTGTACAGTACAGGCACCGTCCATTACTCTTTGACCCCTTGTACAGTACAGGCACCGTCCATTACTCTTTGACCCCTTGTACAGTACAGGCACCGTCCATTACTCTTTGACCCCTTGTACAGTACAGACACCCTCCTTTGCCTCTTGAATTTCTGGTCTTCTGCTGGGTTCCTGTTACTTCTGTATTTTATGCAGCTAACAAAGATTGCGAGATCTGCTGTGTGTCGTGTGCTGATTTGTGGTGGGGCTCTATAGATAAACAAATTAGTCCTGTTTGCACGGTATTTTTAACCTTTTAAAATGGTGAGAAAGAAAACCAAAGTGTGTGTGTGTGGAACTACCAAATAATTAAAGCAAGCTCATCTTGAAGATCAAATATATTTCATTAACTCCGTGGCAGATGGTGTTGAATTAGCGAAATTTCTTTGCAGAGCAATAAACTGCAAAAACCGCAGCCCAGAGATAAGTATTTATGATTAACTAGGAGAGAGGAAGAGGTTTTAAAGAGAATGACACTAAATATTAAATCTCGTCACTATGTGAGAGAAGTAGACCCTTTCCTCTCGCTAATTAGGTCAGATTGTGTTTTGAAAAAGATGCGTGGCAGTAAAGTGAGAGAAAAAAAAATGATTGAAGAGAGACCAAGCATGACCCCAAAATTCCTGGGTTGAGGGGGTGCGGGTAAGGTGTAAGCTGGAAATGACACCTTTGTGGGGCCAGCGATTTCTGGAGGGGGATGGGTGGGGGGCGCGGGGGTGGATCTGCTGCAGAAGCAGAAATTCCATTCCGTTTTAGGACGTGTATTCCGGATGCGACGTTAAACCGCGGCCCCGTCTGCCCCCTCGGCTGGACGTAAAAGATCCCGTGGCACTATTTCGAAGAAGAGCAGGAAAGTTAGCCCCGATGTCCCAGCCAATGTTTATCCCTCAATCCACAGCTGTGGCTCAGTTGGTAGCCCACTCGCCTATGAGTCAAAAGATTGTGGGGTCTGTAGGGGGCGGCGTGTGGTGGTTGGCGCGTACGCCCAGTCAGTTATGCCTCTGACTGTTTATGAGTCGTTCGAATCGCTCCCATGCCCCTGGGTTCTAGACACCGGACTTAGGTACAGGCGGCGGTACAGAAAGACTCGAGTAGACAGGTGAGTTGGATGTAAGCAAACCCAAGATTTTATTAAACAGAACAATAACACCGTCTTACGAGAAGTCACCAGTATAAAATTACAGACAAATACAAATAACTATACTGATACAGGGAATGGGGAACACACGGCACATCGAGGGAAAACAACTATCTTAATAATCCCCTTATCCTTATCCCACCCCCTATACCTAACTAGATTAAGCTATGAGGGGCCTGAATTCATGCTCACCAATCAAAGATCTGCTGAATTCAAAACAGCGGTGGGGTTTGGGGTTCGCTCTTTGTGCTCTCTGGAGCCTGCCGTCGTCATGTGGTCTCGGGGTGCGTTGTCCAGGTACGAGTACCCCAAATTTAAAGTCTCTGCTTGGGTACTTTACCTCGCAGGGATGATGGTTCCTCTTCCTTGGTCGGCAGTTGAAGTTTGCATGAAGATAGTCACAGGTCGGCTGGATTGAAGGCCCGATTATTCGAAGCTTGTCTTCAATCATCTTCCCAATTCGTCTCGCCCAATTCGTCTCGCCTCCTCGCCTCGTCGCGTCCCACCTCGCCTGGCCTGGTATGTCCGTGTCCGCCCGGTGCGATGCCGGGCGTTCCTGATGGAATGGGGAAAGGCACGGGCAGAGGCCAGGGGGTAAGCGCGGGATGGGGGAAGAGCAGCAGCCACGAGGGCGAGGAGCAAGAAGAAGAAGAGAGCGATTGCTACCCGGGGCCTTCAGTTATACTCCTTCGGATGGCCCTTATCTGCGCGCCAAATCAGGTTAGTTCTTTGTCTTGGCGGGCTATTTTAAATAATGGTAGCAATCTACACTAACTGTTTTTAGATGGCCAGTAATCACATCTACTGGCCTGATAATTGACTTGTTTTGTTATTAATACATCTTAATGGGCCTGTCCAGCCTCGATGGCTTCCTTAAGCTGTTCCCAATTATTTATGCAAACTGCTTGATGGCCTTAACTATAGGCCTAACTGGGTTTTGATCTGTCTCTGATTTGGCCTAATACATAATTCAAAGTCCTGTCTGGTTTTCAAAATGCAAAGTCTCTCTTCACAGAAACTGCAGCTTTGGTTTCAATTTCTCCACAAGCTGCCTGTGCCGCAGAGTCCAAGTTTTTAAAACCTCACAGGCTTTCTGCCACGAGGCGCGGACGCCATCTTGGGTACCCTTTTTAATTAAAATGTCCACGCAGGGCCCCTTTTGTTAATAATAACCTTTGGGGAAATGTAGAAATTTTGCAAATCTTACAGTTCACAGTCCCACTCCAGGGACTTGAGCACATGAAGCTAGGCTGGCACTCCAGTGCAGTGCTGAGGGAGCGCTGTGCTGTCGGAGGTGCCGTAAAAGATCCCGCGGCACTATTTCGAAGAAGAGCAGGGGAGTTCTCCCCGGTGCCCTGGGCCAATATTTATCCCTCAATCAACATAACAAAAACAGATTCCGGGTCATTAGTACATTTCTGTTTGTGGGAGCTTGCTTTGCACAAATTGGCTGCTGCGTTTCCCACAACACAACAGTGGCAACACTTCAAAAATACTTCACTGGCTGTGAACTGCTTTGAGGCATCCTGAGATCATGAAAAGCGCTGTAGAAAGGCAAGTCTTTCTTTTTACGCTCATGAAATGCCCTCCCTCCCAGTGGCAGCAGCTGGCAAATTCCAGAGTTAACCGGGGATAACCTCAACCGTCAAGAATTCCATGACTTCCGCCTTCCTATCCGCTCTTGAGGATGTGCGCCATGCTTAAAAGTGTCAATTTGGTGAAATCTGTTCAGAGAGGTGGAGATACGTGTTAAGGGGCACTGCCCAACATTACCATGTGGAGACCTACGCCTGTACCTTGAGACTCATTTCAGGCCGTTGCAAATGTTCATCTGGTACTTAGGAAGCCTTCTACACTCTGCACTCTCCATAGCAAGCAGTCTCAGTGAGCTAGGCTTTGAGAGTTGCACAGTGAGCTTCCCAATGGGAATTCACCCATAGTTATATGAACTGCAAAAGCTTCCTTTCCCTAAATGTGCACCTCATTTGCAGTGAGGCCCAGCTTCTTACTGGTGAATTCATAACCTGTCGAGCGAATATATTCTCCGCCTAATCGGTGAATGTTATTGAGTTAAAGGTGAAAACTCGGCCAATAGCGAATATCCAGCTTGTTGGTCATGTCCATAGTCAGTACCTCCTGAGATAGATATAGACTTTATTCTTCGGCATCACAAATAAAAGAAAGACTTGCATTTCTATAGCGCCTTTCACGACCACTGGACGTCCCAAAGCACTTTACAGCTAATGAAGTACTTTTTGAAGTGGAGTCACTGTTGTAATGTAGGAAACGCGGCAGCCAATTTGCACACAGCAAGCTCCCACAAACAGCAATGTGATAATGACCAGATAATCTGTTTTAGTGATGTTGGTTGAGGGATAAATATTGGCCAGGACACCGGGGAGAACACCCCTGCTCTTCTTCGAAATAGTGCCGTGGGATCTTTTACATCCACCCGAGAGGGAAGATGGGGCCTCGGTTTAATGTCTCATCCGAAAGACGGCACCTCCAACAGTGCAGCACTCCCTCAGCACTGGCACTGGGAGTGTCAGCCTAGATTTTTGTGCTCAAGTCTCTGGAGTGGGGCTTGAACCCATAGCCCTCTGACTCGGAGATGAGAGAGAGAGAGAGTGCTGCCCACTGAGCCACTGGCTGACAAACAAAGTTTGCCTCCTGTCCAGTTCTGTACTAGATTATTGCGAGAAGTGTTTTTGTAAATCAATAAGATTAAACAGCGTCCCAAAAGTTTAATATTTGGAAATAATTGTCCACTTTAGTTACTTACTTCCTTGCCCCATGCTGTAGGAACATTAATTAATTAGGTCATCAATCAAAATCAGCGGAGTAAAAATCCAAACTCGGGACCTGATCCCACCCCCTTCCCACCAGTTTTCAAATTGGATTATAGTATACTATCTGTCGCGGTGTTTGAGAGGGCGTTTCCTGTTTAAATATACTGCCATCATTTATTTAAATATATCACATTATTTTGGCTGTGTGCCTGAAGAAACCTCCAGCGTGTTCTTTCAATTATACGTTTCAGGGCAGTAAGCACTCAAACAGGAAAGTGACGGGTCTCCATACACAGCTGCCTAATACAAGTGGTACGTTTAGACACCCAATCACAAGGTAGCTGAGATTATTCAAATACAACAGCCTCAATAGCCACGATGGGCTGAATGGCCTCACTTCTGTGTTGAATTCCAACGCTCTCTCTGGCCGGCCTCCCACATTCCACCCTCTGTAAACCTGAGCTCACCCAATACTCTGCTGCCCGTGTCCTAACTCGCACCAAGTCCTGTTCACCCATCGCCACCTGTGCTCACTGACCTAACAGTCCAGCAATGCTTTGATTTTAAAATTCTCATCCTTGTTTTCAAATCCCTCCATGGCCTCGCCCACCCCACCCCCACTATCTCCCTAACCTCCTCCAGCCCTACAACCCTCTGAGATCTCTGCACTCCTCCAATTCTGATCTCTTACACATCCCCGATTTCCATCGCTCCACCATTGGTGGCCATGCCTTAACTCCCTAGGCCCTAAGCTCTGGAATTCCCTCCCTAAAGCTCTCTGCCTCTCTCTCTCCTCCTTTAAGACGCTCCTTAAAACCTACCTCTTTGACCAAGCTTTTCATCACCTCTCCTAATATCTCTATTTGGCTCAAATGTTGTTTGATACCACTTCTGTGAAGCGCCTTGGGATGTTTTTACTATTTTAAAGTCACTATGTAAATAAAAGTTGTTGTTGTTCTTCTTATTCCATGACATCGCATGACGATACAAAGGTAGGTGGGAAAACAAGTTGTGAGGAGGACACGAAGGGGGAAAAATTCGGTATCGCCCATTTTGGGGCGTTAATATCGGCCGTGCGCAAAGTTTACCGCCCAGCGCTAATTATCGCCTCCGACTGCCAAATTCGCCTCTATCGCCCCTGGAGGTGATTTGAGCGCTAAATCAGGCGCTACACACCTCTCTTAAGGTGCAAACATCAGGGAGCGAGGTGGTACCTCAACACTACCGAAGCTCAGGCGATGTCCGTTACCATGGAAGCCAGGCAGACTGGCGCCATCCAGTTCTTAAAGGGGAGGGGCCATCTTACTGGTCAGCCACTCCCTGCTCATTGTAGCCTTGAATCTCGGCCTGGAGAGACCTCTGCAGCAATTGTGTTGGAAGCACTAATGGATAGGCCCAGGGAAAGAGCTCGGCGCTTAGGAACCTCAAAAGTGGTGCTGAGGGCCAAAACTCCTCAGGACAGCATTGAAACCAAAGCTTTTGCCAACAAGAAAAGGCAGGAAGTGGCCGCTTTTATATAGCGCTACCCCAGCCCCTTCCCAACTGCAAAAGTTCCCCTCTACCTGTCGTTCCTAGCGGCAGGCGGCGCGACTCAATATCTGGTCTGGGGCGCTACCGGGGCGTTGCACGCTTGACTGACGTCATGATCTGCGGGCGCAGGAGATCGCGGCGGTAGTGTTTAGCATCGCCGCAAAACAACTGATCAATTTCGCAAGCGGCGCTAAACTTGCCGCGCTCAGGTGCCAGGTTCCTAGCGCCCCCCGGAGGCGCTAACGGGAGGCGATAACCAACCGAATTTTTCCCCCAAAGAGTCTGCAATGGGATATTGATAGGCTGAGTGAGTGGGCAAAAATTTGGCGGATGGAGTATAATGTGGGGAAATGTGAGGTTCTCCACTTTGGTAGGAAGAATAGAAAAGCAAAATATTATTTAAATGGAGAGAGACTACAGAATGCTGCGGTACAGAGGGATCTGGGGGTCCTCGTACATGAACATTTGGCCTTTATTGCAAGGGGGATGGAGTATAAAAGTAGGGAAGTCTTGCTACATCTGTGCAGGGCGTTGATGAGACCACACCTGGAGCATTGCGTACAGTTTTGGTCTCCTTACCTAAGGAAGGATATACTTGCCATAGAGGGAGTGCAACGAAGGTTCACGAGATTGATTCCTGGGATGGGGAGATGGTCCTATGAGGAGAGATTGAGTTGATTAGGCCTATATTCCCTAGAGTTAGAAGAATGAGAGGTGATCTCATTGAAACATACAAAATTCTTACAGGACTTGACAGGGTAGATGCAGAGAGGATGTTTCCCCTGGCTGGGGAGTCTAGAACCAGGGGTCACAGTCTCGGAATAAGAGGTCAGCCATTTAGGACTGAGATGAGGAGAAATGTCTTCACTCAGAGGGTGGTGAATCTTTGGAATTCTCTACCCCAGAGGGCTGTGGAGGCTCAGTCGTTGAGTATATTCAAGACAGAGATCGATAGATTTTTGGTTATTAAAGCAATCGAGGAATATGGAGATTGAGCGGGGAAGTGGAGTTGAGGTCGAAGATCGGCCATGACCTTATTGAATGGTGGAGCAGGCTCGAAGGGCCAAATGACCTACTCCTGCTCCTATTTCTTATGTTCTAAGTTGGTGGCGGTAGAGGCAGTGAGGGCACAAAAATGGTGTCCAGAAGGAGACGGACAAAAGTATGTTGCTCAAAATCGGAGTGGTTTATTTTTTTACTTTAAAAGTTCATAGAATATAAAGCAGCAATCAATCGGCCAGACTCCCGAGGGTGAAATTATACATGAGCCATGAAAAGAATTGTCAAAAGAATAGCTAAAATTGGTCAAATGTCACAGGGCAGCAGTAAGTGCCTTGAGCATCTCCAAAGGATAGCAACAAAGCAGATTAGCTTCAATGCCCAACACTCAAAGCATGATGCAGTGAATGGTTCCAGCTTAAAAAAAGCACAAACATAGCCAGGCAAATGATGGTCCTCATGCTCATCCTCGGAGCCCCAGTGTATGGTCAGTGTCAAATAAATATTTACGTCCCAAACAATCTCCCAGTATAGTAACAATTGAAACGTATATAATTCTGACAGGGCTAGACAGACTGGGAGCAGGGAGGATGTTTCCCCTGGCTGGGGGGTCTAGAACGAGGGGTCACAGTCTCAGGATACGGGGTAGGACATTTAGGACTGAGATGAGGAGAAATTTCTTCACTCAGAGGGTGGTGAACCTGTGGAATTCTCTACCACAGAAGGCTGCGGAGGCCAAGTCACTGAATATATTTAAGAGGGAGGTAGATAGATTTCTAGACACAAAAGGCGTCAAGGGGTATGGGGAGAGAGCGGGAATATGGTATTGAGATAGAGGATCAGCCATGATCATACTGAATGGCGGAGCAGGCTCGAAGGGCCGAATGGCCGACTCCTGCTCCTATTTTTCTATGTCTCTTTGTGTACCTGAAGCAGTAGACCAAGTGTTGATTTGTGAAGTCCTCATTAGGCGTGCAGTACGTCATTTTCATCATATTGACAACTGCACGCCATAGAGTCACGGAAACATAGAACAGGAGGAGGCCATTCGGGCCCTCGAGCCTGTTGCGCCATTCGATTAGATTATGGCTGATCTGCATCCTAACTCTGTCCTCCCGCCTTGGCTCCATATCCCTTCATACCCTTACCTGATAAAACCTCACTCTTGAAAATGTCAATTCTCCCCCAGCATCCGCAGCCAGAAAACTGTATTGATGAGGAACCGCCGTGCGAGAGGTCTTTAATCGTGCGCACTTATCATGGACATTGATGTGCTGTTGTCGTTAATCAGCACTGTTTTTCAGTTGTATGCACTGTTGGTTTCTTACCTAGAAGGGCTGTGGTATTTTTTGCACTGAGATACCTTAGTGAACATCGGTAGATGCAGTAACTACCTCAAGAAACTCGACACCATCCAGGACAAAGCAGCCCGCTTGATTGGCACCCCATTCACCACTTTAAACATCCACTCCCTCCACCACTGGCGTACCGTGGCTGCCGTGTGTGCCATCTACAAGATGCACTGCAGCAACTCACCAAGACTTCTTCGACGGCACCTCCCAAACCCGCGACCTCTACCACCTAGAAGGACAAGGGCAGCAGGCGCATGGGGAACACCACCACCTCCAAGTTCCCCTCCAAGTCACACACACCATCCTGACTTGGAACTATATTGCCGTTCCTTCATCGTCGCTGGGTCAAAATCCTGGAACTCCCTCCCTAACAGCACTGTGGGAGCACCTTCACCACATGGACTGCAGTGGTTCAAGAAGGCGGCTCACCACCACCTTCTACAGGGCAACTAGGGATGGGCAATAAATGCTGTCCTTGCCAGCGACGCCCACATCCCATAAAATGAATAAAAAGAAAGGACTGAAGTGCAGGTGATTGGGGCTGAGGGAGACCGAAGGCTTCTTCGAGGGCCCTGGGGTGGGGGGGCACTCTTGCTCCTCCTGATCCACCAGGAGTGCTGGGAAAGGCACTTGCCTTGAGGAGCCGGCAGTTCCCACCTCACTTTTGCTTCTGTTTTTTTTCCGACCACACCCCCCCCAGGAATCCCGTGCAGCATCAGTCAATTTTAAATCGGGTTCACAATTTAAATATGCGAATTAAGTGCCCCGCCTCTCCACGGCGGGGCACTCTGATGCGGCGGGTTGGGATTGCATTCCCCCTGTTTAACTCTTTAACCCCCCCAAGTCCCTCCCCTGCCTGTCCTGTCGGTGGCGGAGGGAGGGGTGGGAGGTTAATATCGAGGTCTAAGTCTTTCAGGGATAGAATGAGTTAGAATCCACGCCCCTTTTCTTTTTCTGCAGACGCCCACCTCACCACTGTATGCTTCATCCTGCAATGAAAAGGACCAACAACAACAACAACTTGTATTTATATAGCGCCTTTAACGTAGTAAAACGTCCCAAGGTGCTGCACGGGAGTGTTATAAGACAAAAAATTGACACTGAGCCACATAAGGAAAAATTAGGGCAGGTGACCAAAAGCTTGGTCAAAGAGGTAAGTTTTGAGGAGCGTCTTAAAGGAGGAAAGGGAGGTGGAGAGGTTTAGGCAGGGAATTCCAGAGCTTGGGGCATAGGCAACAGAAGGCACGGCCACCAATGGTTGAGCGATTATAATCAGGGATGCTCAAGAGGGCAGAATTAGAGGAGCGCAGATATCTCGGGGTGGGGGGCGTGGTTGAAGGGCTGGAGAAAATTACAGGGATAGGGAGGGGCGAGGCCATGGAGGGATTTGAAAACAAGGATGAGAATTTTGAAATCGAGGTGCTGCTTAACCGAGAACCAATGTAGGTCAGCGAGCGTAGGGGAGATGGGTGAACAGGACTTGGTGTGAGTTAGGACACGGGCAGCCGAGTTTTGGATGACCTCAAGTTTACGTAGGGTGGAATGTGGGAGGCCAGCCAGGAGTGCGTTGGAATAGTCAAGTCTAGAGGTAACAAAGGCATGGATGAGGGTTTCAGCAACCTCCAAAAGGTTGACCACCAGATCATTACAGAAACTGGAAATAAGACCACAGCACGATGGGCTGAACGGCCTCCCTCCATGCTGTAAGATTCTACGATAAGAAATTATGTTGCTGTTTCTGAGGCCCTACAGATCTACACTAGACATTTGATGTAATATTACTGCTTTATTAGAACTTATCTTCTCTGTAAACAGATTTTTTGTTCATTATCACATTGCTGTTTGTGGGAGCTTGCTGTGCGCAAGTTGTCTGGTGGGTTTCCTACATTACAACAGTGACCACACTTCAAAAGTTCTTCATTGGTTAAAGCACTTTGAGATCATGAAAGGCGCTATAGAAATGCACGTCTTTTTATTTTTATATCTCCAGTTCAACCTAGGTTCATATGTAGCTTAGAGTCTCCATATTCTCTGGGCCGATACTCTCTGGAGTTTAGAAGAATGAGGGGTGATCTCATTGAAACGTATAAGATTCTGAGGGGGATTGACAGGGTAGATGCTGAAAGGTTGTTTCCCCTGGCTGGGGATTCTAGAACTAGGGGGCATAGTCTCAGGATAAGGGGTCGGCCATTTAGGACTGAGATGAGGAGACACTTCTTCACTCAGAGGGTGGTGAATCTTTGGAATTCTCTACCCCAGAGGGCTGTGGATACTCAGTCGTTGAGTATATTCAAGACAGAGATCGATAGATTTTGGGATATTAAAGGAATCAAGGGATATGGGGATAGTGCAGGACAGTGAAGTTGAGGTAGAAGATCAGCCATGACCTTATTGAATGTCAGAGCAGGCTCGAAGGGCCGAATGTCCTACTCCTGCTCCTATTTCTTATGTCCTAAGTTGGTGGCGGTAGAGGCAGTGAGGGCACAAAATGGTGTCCTGAAGGAATTCTCTACCCCAGAGACCTGTTAATGCTGAGTTGTTGAGTATGTTCAAGGCTGAGCTCAATAGATTTTATGGACACTAATGGAATCAAGGGATATGGGGCGGGTAAGTGGAGTTGATGTAAAGTTTAGCTATGACCTTATTGAATGGTGGAGCAGGCTCGAATGGATGTATGGCGTTGTCCTACTGCCAATTCTTATGTAGCTTCTTCAGATGATGACTGTTCACCCCACTGGGTATCACCATCACTTTTTTCTGGAATATTCAGCTACATATTGGTACATTAATGTCGTTCTACTGAGTGGGAGTAATTTTGACTTTGTGCAATAGTCAGCAACCCATGTTATACCAGTCCTGATTTTGATTTTGATTGAACTCAATGGAAATGTAACTTCATATCCGCCAGTTCCAACACAATGCGTCATTTTGATATCTTCCTTTGCCCCCTTTAAGTTTCTCCTCTTCTTATATCCAGAAGTGGCTGACTCAAGACCCAGGGGTATCTTTGTACCTCCTTTTGTGTGGTTATCGTCCGTGTATTAGTCTGGCCGGTGAGTTTCGACAGGCTACTTGACTCTGGAGGCTATCACAGCCCAGCCCAATCCTGCGCTCCGCACAGACTGACTTTCCGACAGTAGTCACTGTACAGCCTACAGCCATCATGAGGTGTGGGGTAGGCTTAATGGACCAGCAAGTCTTCTCCCCCTGCCCGCCGTTTTTGTATGATGCAACCTAGCCCCCTGCATTACTCTAGCAAGGTCTCGTTGTCTGTCTGGGTTTAGCCTCTACGTAGGGTAAAAATTCCTGGTTTTCCTTATTGCTGGGTGGGGAAAGTGTGCTTGGAAAGCCCTACTGATGTATAACACATCGCAGCTCCTGCCAGACTTTACCAGGGCTGTGAAAGGTGACACATTCACGCTGAGCACACAGCGGGCTGCCTGTGCGAGCTCACACGCAACAAACAGGAAATGAAAGTGCTGCTGTAGCTATTTAAAAGTCGCCTGTTTGATGCAGCAACAACAACTTGCATTTCTATAGCGCCATTCACGACCTCAGGGCGTCCCAAAGCACTTTACAGCCAATGAAGTACTTTTTGAAGTGTGGTCGCTGTTGTAATGTGGTCACTGTTGTAATGTGGGAAACGGCAGCCAATGTGCAAACAGCAAGCTCCCACAAACAGCAATGTGATAATGACCAGATTATCTGTTTTAGTGATGTTGATTGAGGGATAAATATTGGCCAGGACACCGGGGAGAACTCCCCTGCTCTTCTTCGAAATAGTGGCCGTGGGATCTTTTACGTCCGCCTGAGAGGGAAGACAGAGCCTCAGTTTAACATCTCATCAGAAAGACGGCACCTCCGACAGTGCAGCACTCCCTCAGCACTGCACTGGAGTGTCGGCCTAGATTTTTGTGCTCAAGCCTCTGGAGTGGGATTTGAACCCACAACCTTCTGACTCACAGGCGAGAGTGCTACCAACCTGACACTCGCAGTTTGAAAAGACTTTTTAATTTATATGCATTGTGAGAAATGTCTCTCACCATAATGACTATTGCTTTTTAAGGCAAATATCACGTCTATTTTGCACTCACAAAAGATAATAAGCTGTGATGTTGGTTAAGGGAGGCATGTCAGGAAGGACACTGGGAGAGCTCCCTAAATGTATTTGGGGAGAGCTCCCTAAATGTATTCGGGAGTGCTCCCTAAATGTATTCGGGGAGAGCTCCTTAAATGTATTCGGGGAGAGCTCCCTAAATGTATTCGGGGAGAGCTCCCTAAATGTATTCGGAAAGTGCAACGGGATCTTTAATATCCACTTGAACCCCCAGGGAAGGCCTCAGTTTAGCACTTCACCCAATCAGGAGCACCTCCGACAGTGTAGCAACTCCCTCGGTGTTGTAATGGCGACTTTATGCTTAAGTTCTGGAGTAATGCTGGGACTTGCAACCTTCTGACTTGGACGTGAAGCGTGCTACCAAGTGGGCTGTAGTTGCCTTTGGTTTACAATGAGACGGGCACCCGGCTGATACGGTGAGCAAGCTGGGCAGCGTTACTAAGGAGGAGTAGCTTCTGGGCCCAGTGATCGTTCTCCCGCTCATGTAGACATCGCCACTGTGGGCCAGCCTGTGGTTGAGTTCAACAGGAAGCCTTGTTACCCAGCACCTGTATTTAGCAGCCTCATCTTGACCCCATTGTAACCTCATCCAAACAGTCAGAAAGAACCATCACAGGATATGCCATGGCAGATGTACTGTAGAATGGCTTTCGTTTTTCTATTGTCTAACGGATAAACATATGCACACTGTACATCACTGTTCATGCATCTGCCCAACCATTAATGAGATAAAAGTAACAATGGGAAGCAACAATATATAACGCCTTTAACAGAGTAAAACTGTCCAACCTGTTTCTCAGGAGCGTAATCAGACAAGAAATTGACATCAAGCCAAAGAAGGAAACATTAGGCCAGGTGAACAAAAAGCTTGGTCACAGAGGTAGGTTTTAACCAGCATCTTAAAGGAGGGGAGAGAGGCAATTCCAGAGCTTCGAGCTTTGACAGCTGAAGGCACGGCCGCCAATGGTGGGGTGAAGGAAGTGGTGGATGCATCAGAGGCCAGAGTTGGAGGAATGCAGAGATCTTTGAGGGTTGTTGGAGGTTACAGAGATCATGAGGGGCGAGGCCATGGAGGGATTTTTATTTTTTATCCATTCGTGGGATGTAGGCACTGCTGGCAAGGCCAGTGTTTATTGCCCATTCCCAATTGCCCTTGAGAAGGAGAAGCTAGACCATTTCAGAGGGAAGCTAAGGGTTGTGTCAACCACATATAGGCCAGACCAGGTAAGGATGGCAGATTTCCTTCCCTGAAGGACATTAGTGAACCAGATGGGGATTTTTATGACAATCCGGTAGTTTCATGGTCGCCATTACTGATACTTAATCCAGGTTTATTTAATTAACTGAATTTAAATACCCCAGCTGCCGTGGTGGGATTTGAACTCATGTATCAGATCATTAGTCCAGGCTGTAGGGGGTTTTGGTTTGGGGTTTTGTGTCTGGCCAGTCAGGCGTATCTGAGCTGCTCCAGCCCCGTGCGGTTCGAATCGCTTCCCCTCTGGTTCTGACCACCGGACTTATTACGAGCAGCGATATAAACAAAACGAGACCAATGGTTTGGTGCAAAGAAAACCAATGTTTATTAAAAATAGAGAAAAATAAACACTATACAGAGAAAAATCACTATGTATGTAACACAATTACACTTAGCGGGGGAGGAGGAACGGACACATCGAGGGAAAATGACTAAAATGACAATTTTAGCAATCTCCTTAACTCCCACCCTTTACACCTATCTAAGTTGTCTTGCGATGGGCCAGAAAGTTTATGCTCACCAGTCTCGGATGTTAGAACGCCTGCTCCGTGCCCCATTGCCTGCCGATGTCTTTAGGGTTTTCACCGCCCAGAGCAGAGACACCCCAGTGATTTTAAATGTAACTGCGGGTATCCTGCTTCCCTTGGACGGGCTCTTCGTCGTCGATCTTCTTGATGGTAAGGCAGGGCACCGGAGTCCAGGCGAGAGAGAGAGAGAGAGATGGCTTCCCGAGGGGCTAGTTATACCCCTTTCTGGGAGCCCTTATCAACTGTCAGATCAGCTTGTTTCTTTGTCTGACCTGAACATGTTGAAGATGATACAAAGGAAACCGGTCTGGGCCCATTGCTCTGGATGGCTGGTTAATCGGTCTTTAAACGTCCCATAAGTGTTTTCCTTTGTGTAACTGGTCTTGTGATGGGGCCATTCCTGTTTTAATGCCCCGTTGATCGTTTCCAAACAGTGTTGAAGTCAGCTAACGAAGGTCTGAATGCAGCTATTACCCGTTGATTATCTGTGCAAACGGCCTTGATGGGTTTTAATCAGAGGCCCGAATGCCACTGTTTGCTTCTCATACATAAATGCTGAAGGCCTGTCTACCTTCTAATTTCTGGAACATTCCTTCTTTGTCAGCCCAAAACTGAAACTTACAGGCCTCGGCCATGAGGTTGACCGCAGCCATCTTGTTGGGCCCTGGAGCCCTGGATTTTAAACTCAGTCCAGCCAGGGTTTCTTCAATAAGCCAAAAGTAAATCTTCGGGGGAGACATAAAATTTGCGAATCCTTTCAAGGCCTCTGGATTACTCATCCAGTAACATAACCACTAACACATGTAACATAACACATGGATGAGAACTTTTAAATCGAGGCATTGGTGGACCTGTAGCCAATGTCGGTCAGCGAGCGCAGGGGTGATGAAGCATACATCTTTTGCATTACAAAATTGGGAATTTCTCAAGAGGCCATTCTATGGGTCAGTCAAGAAGTCAGCAATAACCTCACGTTCAATGCTTTCCTTATTGGACTCCTCCTCATTGTTGCCACCTCTGCTGTGCTCTGTCCTACTTTTGGAGAGGGCAGTACTCAAGTTGAACCCTATGTGGACCCAGTGTCATTTATCAATCTGGAATAGATAGAGCCATGGGGCGAAATTGAGTATTGCCCCATTTGGGGCACCAGCCTCGCCAGGGCGCTTAAAGTAGCGCCCCGGAAGCATTCGCGGCCGCCCGCCGGAAATTGAGTGGTAGCGGCCCAAAGGGAAGAGCGGCGCTACTGGAGGCGCCCCGCATCCCTCTTGGGGCGCTGCGAGTGAATATCGTGGTGCAATGTGCCGCAGCGCCACACGCTGCGGCACGTCGCACTGCGGTATTGCAGGCCTTCCTCCGCTTCTTAAAGGGGAGGGGCCTTGTGCAGCGCGATCTGGGGCCCAGCTGGGCCCCCGAGGATCGCGAGTGCAGGCAAAAGAGCCCGGCACCGAGGAGAAGTGCCGGGCTCTTGGAACGCAGCTGGCACTCCGCGGGGGTGGGGGGGGGCGTCAGGAGGCCGGGGCCGGGAGCGCAGGCAGGTGCTGGCAGGCGGCCAACAACAAAAATGGCCGCCCCGCACCTCGCCTTTAATTTGCGCCTCCCCGGCCGCAGGTAGGCCCCCCTGAACCGGTCGGACATAGCGTCCGGCGGTAAATCAGGGGGCGCTGCCAAATATTGTGGCCGGGGCATCAGCAGGGCGCTGCGCACACCGATGATGTCATCGGTAGCGGCGCAGCTCTAACGGCTAGTGCCACCACTAGCGTCCCGCGGAATTTAGCAGGGGGTGTGGACAGTGCCGCGCCCGGGCGCCTGTTGGCTTGCGACACACTTAGCGCCCTCTTAAGGCACTAACGGCTGGCACAGCCAACTGAATTTCTCCCAGAGTTATACAGCACAGAAAGAGGCCCTTCGGCCCATCGTGTCCGCGCCGGCCATCAAGCCCTGTCTATTCTAATCCCATTTTCCAGCACTTGGTCTGTAGCCTTGTATGCTATGGCATTTCAAGTGCTCATCTAAATGCTTCTTGAATGTTGTGAGGGTTCCTGCCTCTACCATCCTTTCAGGCAGTGAGTTCCAGATTCCAACCACCCTCTGGGTGAAAACGTTTTTCCTCAAATCCCCTCTAAACCTCCTGCCCCTTAACTTGAAACTATGCCCCCTGGTTATTGACCCCTCTACGAAGGGGAAAAGTTCCTTTCTATCTACCCTATCTATGCCCCTCATAATTTTGTACACCTCAATCAGGTCCCCCCTCAGCCTTCTCTGCTGTAAGGAAAACAACCCCAGCCTGTCCAGTCTCTCTTCATAGCTGAAGTGCTCCAGCCCAGGTAACATCCTGGTGAATCTCCTCTGCACCCTCTCCAATGCAATCACATCCCTCCTATAGTGTGGCGACCAGAACTGCACACAGTATTCCAGCTACGGCCTAACCAGCGTTCATAATCATAATCATAATCAACTTTATTGTCATTGTTAGCGCACAAGTGCAGTACAACGAAATGTAGGTTTGTACAGCTCCATCATAACCTCCCTGCTCTTATATTCTATGCCTCGGCTAATGAAGGCAAATATCCCATATGCCTTTTTAACCACCTGTCCTGCTGCCTTCAGGGATCTATGTACATGCACACCAAGGTCCCTCTGATCCTCTGTCCTTCCTAGGGTCCTACCATTCATTGTGTATTCCCTTGCTTTGTTAGACCTCCCAAAATGCATCACCTCACACTTTTCAGGGTTAAATTCCATTTGCCACTGTTCTGCCCATCTGACCAACCCATCTATATCGTCCTGTAGCCTGAGGCTTCCCTCCTCGCTGGGGAGGTGACTGACGGAGTGGTGAACGAGAGAGATCCAGGGAGGCTTTCGAAGACGTGACAGAGCTAAGAAGACGCAAGGGATTTAGGAAGTGAATTCCAGAGCGTGGAGGCGTGATGATGGAAGGAGTTGATAGCTTCTCTCTATCTACCCTACCTCCTCTGGTGGGGCAGTCCAGAACAAAGGGGCATAACCTTAAAATTAGAGCTAGGCCGTTCAGGGGGCGATGTCAGGAAGCACTTCTTCACACATTGGGTAGTGCAAATCTGGAACTCTCTCCCCAAAAGCTGTAGAGGCTGGGGGACAATTGAAATTTCAAAACTAAACTTCATCGATTTTTGCTAGGCAAGGGTATAAGGGATATAGAACCAAGGAGGGCAGCTGGAGTTGAAATACGAATCAGCCATGATCTAATTGAATGGCAGAACAGGCTCGAGGGGCTGAATAGCCTGATCCTGATCCTATGTTCTTTTTGAAGGTTTTACCACTCTGATGGAGGAACAGATGGAAGGGGAGATGCACACTCGGCTAGAGTTGGAAGAGCAGAGGACACAAGCTTAGGTCACAGAGCTTGAGAACATCGCAGAGGTAGGGTGAGCGAGTCCATGGAGGGATGTGTAAATGAGAGAGAAGGATTTTGAAATGGCTGTTCTGGAGAACTGGGGGAGTCAGTGATTAAAGTGAGTGGGATTCAGTACCAGAGATTTTGGAGGCAGAATACCAGAGGGCCAATTTTAACTCCTAGCACCAAGGCATCTGCCGCACCAAGTTAAGGCCGCCGGAAGCAAGGCAAGTGTGAGATGGGTGGGGCTGTTGGGAGGGTCTCAAGACTGGGTGAGGAAGGGGGACGGTAGCCCGGGGCAGGAGAGGCCTGGACTTTCCTTGTGGGTCCCGCTCAGGATCTGGTTAAAATGCCACTGGGTCAGGGCGATATTCATCAATGAGGCTCCCGCCAAGACCGACCGCATTAAAATAGGGTGTCGGCGGGAATAGAGCGGGGAAATGTAGGCACTCCATCTAATAAATGTGGATAAATGCGAGGTTATCCACTTTGGTGGCAAAAACAGGAAGGCAGTTTATTATCTGAGCGGCAATAGATTGGGAGAAGGGGAAGTGCAACGAGACCTGGGTGTTCTTGTGCACCAGTCGCTGAAGGTAAGCATGCAGGTGCAGCAGGTGGTTAAGAAGGCAAATGGTATGTTGGCCTTCGTAGCGAGAGGGTTCGAGTACAGAAACAAGGATGTCTTGCTGCAGTTGTACAGGGCCTTGGTGAGACCACACCTTGAGTATTGTGTGCAGTTTTGGTCGCCTTATCTGAGGAAGGATGTTCTTGCCATGGAGGGAGTGCAGCGAAGATTCACCAGACTGATACCTGGGATGGCAGGAATGACGTTTGAGGAGAGATTGGGTCGCTGGAGTTTAGAAGAATGAGAGGGTATCTCATTGAAACTCATAAAATTCTAACAGGATGAGACAGACTGTAAGATTCGCAAAATTGATATTGTATTAATAAGGGTCGAATGGCAGAAGAGGCCATGATTTTAAAGACTGTTTTAAAAGAAGCCCAGGAAAAAGGGGCATTCAAAATGGCCGCCAGACCCCGTGATCAACTTATTGGGACACTTTAAAATGGTTCCTGCAGTCCTCAGACAGCTTTGTGGATTCAACCCACAGTAGGTTCTGGAAGCCGTTTCTGAGGAAACGAAACCAGACACGTACACTTATACTTATAGATTGGATGCAGATCCAACCAGATCGGCCTGTAGATAAAGGCCATCTAAATGTTTACCCAGACAAAGGAAAACAGTTACACATTCATGAGAAGAGCATCAAGGACCCGTTAAGGACACCACCAGGACATTAAAAACAATGAAGGTCATTCCAGACCAGAGATGGCCCGTTACCGGCCATCCAAGAACAGTTTAAAATATAATAACTACCCCGTTGTGCAACCAGCCCGCCAAAATTAAAACAAAAGACTAACCTGATTTGGCGCGAGATAAGGGCTTCTGCTGAGAAGTATAATTGGGAGACACCCGGGTAGAAAAGAAAAAAGCTTAATGAAGGTTATGAACTTGGCAGAAGATCAGTGTGGCTCCATCATCGGAGGGGAAGAAGAAGAAAACCAGGCAGCCATCAAGAAGGTAGTTCTAAGTCCGCATCCCGCCCCGAGGTAACCGTCGGGAGGTCATCGACCCACCCCGGGCCGTTGACGAGACGAAAAGGGCCGTAGCCCTACCGAAGAGACAAATAAAAACTACAGAAGAAAGCTGCAGGAAAATGAGGGCCAGCCCGAGGCTCCTATGACCGGGGTCGAGCCGACGATCCCCGACCCCGCCGACATCCAGGCCAGCCGGTGTCCAGCCGTCCCCGACCCCCACCTCAGGAGAGAGGTGTGGCGCAGCTCGCTGGGGCTCCACGAACCACGTGGAGACAGGACGCCTGAAAGGATCAAAACGCAAGACTTCAAAACTCTATACTTTTTCCAATTGGACTGGTGAGCATGTTTCTGGCCCTTCACAATCAGATCTAGATAGGATTAAGGGGGTGGGCATTTTGGGTATAATTAACATGAGTTGTTGTCCCTCAATGTTCCGTGTGTTTCCCCATTTATGATGATCTTTGTAAGGTATAATATGCCTGTATCCATTTTAGTTAGTACTGTATTGTTATGATTTGTTTTCCCTTCCCATGTACCCTCTTATTTGCTTGCATTTGATTTGTTTTTCCTTATGCAATAAAATATCATTTCGTTTCATTTAACCTGGTCTAAAAGAGTATTCTCTACATTGTAGTTCCTGCACCTAAGTCCAGTGTCTAGAATCTAAGGGGTGAGTGGGGCGAACCACTCAAGGTTTTTCTGTGCAAAAGAGAGAGAGAGAGAGAGAGAGAGAGTGGCCTCTGAGAGAGAGTAACCTCTGCGATCTACAGAATCTCTCTGGAGAGTAAAAAAAGAAACCCCTTACAAGACTAGATGCAGGAAGGATGTTCCCCGATGGCGGGGATTCCAGAACCAGGGGTCACAGGCTAAGAATAAGGGGTAGGCCATTTAGGACAGAGATGAGGAGGAATTTCTTCACCCAGAGAGTGGTGAACCTGTGGAATTCTCTACCACACAAGGTAGTTGAAGCCAATTCATTAAGTATATTCAAGAAGGAGTTGGATATATTTCTTAAGGCTAAAGGGATCAAGGGATATGGGGCGAAAGCAGGGACAGGGTACTGAGTTTGGATGATCAGCCATGATCGCATTAAATGGCGGAGCAGGCTCGAGGGGCCGAATGGCCTACTCCTGCTCCTATCTTCTATGTTTCTATATTTAAACTGCTCCCACTCTCCTTTCCTGCCAATTGGGGAAGAGTTAAAATTCCCCCCTCAAGTCTTTGAGCCCAGGAGTAGAACAAGGCAATGCTTGAAGCCCCTCAAGTCAACAGAAATGAAAATGAGGAGAGATGTAAATCGGGCTGCCGACTCGCTATTGTCTGTTTTACACTATCGCACAAAAGTCAAGATCTACCCCAAAGAGTGCCCATTGGGAACGAGTGTTGAAGAGGAGAACCCCTATGGCAGCCCTTGTCTGGTGCCCTCTTGTCCCTGTGCCACCTCCGGCCTGCTTCTCCATGACCATCATTGGGGACAGTTCTGCTCTGAGCAGGCACAGCAGCCCTTGGCTGACTGCTGGCACCCGAAATTAGAACACTGCCCCCCCCCCCCCACCCCACTCCACTCTACCCCACCCCTCCCCACCTCTCCCCATCCATCCCACTCTGGGGCTTCCTGAGCAATATTCCCCAGAACACCAGAAATATAGTCAGGTGAACTTGTATTACTGGGTGAGGTAAGCTGATTCCTGTAGAGTTACAAAATCTAGGCCGACACTCCAGTGCTGTGCTGCGGGAGTGCTGCACTGCCGGAGGTGCCGTCTTTCAGATGAGATGTTAAACCGAGGCCCCGTCTGCTCTCTTGGGTGGATGTAAAAGATCCAACGGCATTATTTCAAAGAAGAGCGGGGGGAGTTATCCCCGGTCTCCTGGCCAATATTTATCCCTCAACCAACATCCCTAAAACAGATTATCCGGTCATTATCACATTGCTGTTTGTGGGAGCTTGCTGTGCACAAATTGACATTTCCTACATTACAACACTTCAAAAATATGTCATTGATAGCGCTTTGAGACGTCCTGAGATCATGAAAGGTGCTACATAAATGCTCCGCTTGTCCCCCTGTCCCCCTGTCCGTGTTACCGTTACACGTTTGGGAGTCTTTCCTTCTGCAGGAGGCGACTATCGCAATCGGCTGCGCAGATTGAAGTTTAATCTCACCTACTGCTGTCAAATTTGCTGATTGACTTCAATGGATTTATATTGAGTCACTGAAAATCCCCCAGTCTGAAAGAAGCAGCTCTGTGGTTAGCAGAAGCCACATAATCTCCTCATTAACACACGATTCAACCTGAAACTGAGACCTTGGCATTCTCAATTCTTATTTAAGAGGATATAACATCTGCCAGTCTTGTACAGTTCTGCACGAGATAATGATTAGCAACAAAATTGTCCAAACATTTGTTCCATGATACATTGAACTCTTAGGTGACCTAGTATAATGCTCGACAGAATTCTTCAGTACAGAAGAAGGCCATTCAGCCCATCATGTCTGTGTTAAAGCACATGGGATTGGGGGTAAGGTACTCACTTGGATAGAGAACTGGTTGGCAGACAGGAAGCAAAGAGTTGGAATAAACGGGTCTTTTTCCGAGTGGCAGGCAGTGACTAGTGGGGTTCCACAGGGATCGGTGCTAGGACCCCAGCTATTCACAATATATATTGATGATCTGGACAAGGGAACTAGATGTAATATCTCCAAGTTTGCAGGCGACACAAAGCTGGGTGGGCGTGTGTGCTGTGAGGAGGGTGCAGAGAAACTCCAGTATGATTTGGACAGGTTGGGTGATTGGGCAGGTGCACGGCAGATGCAGTATAATGTGGATAAATGCGAGATTATCCTCTTTGGTGGCAAATACAGGAAGACAGATTATTATCTAAATGGCAATAGATTGGGAAAAGGGGAAGTGCAATGAGACCTGGGTGTCCTTGTGCACCAGTCGCTGAAGGTAAGCATGCAGGTGCAGCAGGCGGTTAAGAAGGCAAATGGTATGTTGGCCTTCATAGCGAGAGGATTCGAGTACAGGAGCAAGGATGTCTTGCTGCAGTTGTACAGGGCCTTGGTGAGACCACACCTTGGGTATTGTGTGCAGTTTTGGTCGCCTTATCTGAGGAAGGATGTTCTTTCCATGGAGGGAGTGCAGCGAAGATTCACCAGACTGATACCTGGAATGGCAGGGATGACGTATGAAGAGAGATTGGGTCGATTGGGCTTATATTCGCTGGAGTTTAGAAGAATGAGAGGGGATCTCATTGAAACTTATAAAATTCTAACAGGATTAGACAGACTAGATGCAGGAAGGATGTCCCCGATGGCGGGGGAGTCCAGAACCAGGGGTCACAGTCTAAGAATAAGGGGTAAGCCATTTAGGACTGAGATGAGGAGGAATTTCTTCACCCAGAGAGTGGTGAACCTGTGGAATTCTCTACCACAGAAGGCAGTTGAGGCCAATTCATTAAATATATTCAAGAAGGAGTTGGATATATTTCTTAAGGCTAAAGGGATCAAGGGATATGGGGAGAAGGCAGGAACAGGGTGCTGAATTTGGATGATCAGCCATGATCTCATTAAATGGCGATGCAGGCACGAGGGGCCGAATGGCCGAGAAACATAGAAACATAGAAACATAGAAGATAAGAGCAGGAGTAGGCCATTCGGCCCCTCGAGCCTGCTCCACCATTCAATGAGATCATGGCTGATCATCCAAATTCAGTACCCGGTCCCTGCTTTCTCCCCATACCCCTTGGTCCCTTTAGCCTTAAGAAATATATCCAACTCCTTCTTGAATATATTTAATGAACTGGCCTCCACCACCTTCTGTGGTAGAGAGTTCCACAGGTTCACCACTCTCTGGGTGAAGAAATTCCTCCTCATTTCTGTCCTAAATGGCTTACCCCTTATCCTTAGACTGTGACCCCTGGTTCTGGACTCCCCGACCATCGGGAACATTCTTCCTGCATCTAGTCTGTCCAGTCCTGTCAGAATTTTATAAGTTTCAATGAGGTCACCTCTCATTCTACTCCTGCTCCTAACTTCCATGTTTCTATGTCAGCTCTTTTGAGAGTAAGACTTGCATTTCTATAGCGCCTGTCACGACCTCAGGACATCCCAAAGCGCTTTACAGCCAATAAAGTACTTTTTGCAGTGTAGTCACTGTTGTAATCTAGGGATACGCAGTTTGTGGAAGAAAGTTCCAAACTTCTACCACCCTTTGCGTGTAGAAGTGTTTCCAAATTTCACTCCTGAATAGTCTGGCTCTAATTTTTAGACGATGCCTCCTGGTCTCTGCCCGCGACCAATGTCCATTCTTACTAGGAATGACTGACCAGCAGCCATAGTGAATCTTTGAAACCCACCCACGCGGCTGCCTGCCAGTTTCTCTTTGATCAGCCAGCAAATAATTCGAATATTTATTCAGAAGCGAATGGGCCAACCGCAGAATCGGGACAGCAGCTTGAGTTCAATAGTTCAAACCCGGGGGAGAAGTAACGGGGGCAAAATTGGACCCAATTGCACCTGTTTTCCGGGCGCAAAATGGGGGCAATAAGCAGCACCTCTGTGGGGATATATTTGGGGCCTGACCGACACCACAAGTACATCTGACGCATATTGGAATAAAAACAGAAAAAGCTGGAAATATTCAGCCGGTCAGGCAGCATCTGTAGAGTTAACGTTTCAGGTCGATGACCCTTCGTCAGAAGTGGAAAAAGTTGGAGATGGAACACTTGCTTAAAAACCAGAAACTGTATCGATGAGGATCCACAGTGCGAGAGGTCTTTAATCGTGCACACTTATCATGGACATTGACGTGTTGATGTTGTTAATCAGCACTGTTTATCAGTTGTATGCACTGTTGGTTTCTTGCCTAGAATTGCTGTGGTATTTTTGCACTGAGATATCTTAGTGAACATCGGTAGATACAGTAACTACCTCGGACTGAAGTGCGGGCGATTGGGGCAGGGGGAGACCGAAGGCCTCTTTGAGGGCCCCAGGGTGGGGAGCACTCCTGCTCCTCCTGGTCCACAAGGGATAAGGGTGCAAGGCAAAAGGACCTCCTTCCCAAGATCCACAAACAGGACTGCCCTGGTAGACCCATTGATTCAGCCTTCTATTTTACCATCTCCTTTTTCCTTGCACCATCATCCCTTTTGTCTCTTAATCCCTCCTGCCTTCCAGCCTATCACAGACCTTCCCTTTTGTTCTTTCCTCCCCTCCTCCCTTTCCCTGCCCCGCACTTGCTTAAAAACCTGTCCCATCTCCAGCTTTTTCCAGTTCTGACGAAGGGTCATGGACCTGAAACGTTAACTCTGTTTCTCTCTCCACAGATGCTGCCTGACCTGCTGAGTATTTCCAGCATTTTCTGTTGTTATTTCAGATTTCCAGCATATTTTGCTTTTGTGTTGACGCCATATTGGGTTGGCTGATATTTTAGGTGACCCTGGAGGCCGCCTCAAAAACTGGTGTGACCTCGTGTGCGATTCCCTTAATTTCTAGAAGATAGGCTGACGAGCTTTCTAGCGGGACAAAGCCGACAGTAAAAGAAACAAACTTTTTTTTTTACACACGAACAGTGTAAAGTTCACAGTGAATTTCAATCACTCATTGCTCCCCTCAGTATATAGAGAACAACAATGCAAGCACAGAAGAGAGAACTTGCATTTCTGTAGCGCTGTTCACTACCACGGGACGTCCCAAAGCGCTTTACAGCCAATGAAGCACTTTTTGCAGTGTAGTCACTGTTGTAATGTAGGGAAACGTGAGAGAACAGCAAGGTCCCACAAACAGCAATGTGATAATGACCAGATAATCTGTTTTTAGTGATGTTGGTTGAGGGATAAATATTGGCCCCAGGACACCGGGGAGAACTCCCCTGCTTTTTGTCGAAATGCACAGCATACTATTTTTGCTCGTGTGCTAAATTCACTTCTCTGATATTAGCTAACTCTAATGTCAAGGAGCGGGTTCTGACTCACTGCGGGGAATTTTAACCCCCCAAGGACAGTTGAGTTGGGGGCGGGTGGGAAGTAAAAATTCTAAAAAAATTTAAACGAGACCGCAACCCGTCCCCAATGCGCCCACATCCGGGTTTAACGAAAGTGCATTTCGGGTGCTTGGGATTAACCTGCTTAGCACGTGATAATGAGGAGATTCTCAAACAGGAATTTGAATTTAGCCCCTCCGGCATGGGTTTTCCGGGGCTCGGGAGACACTGAAACGGAGGCGTGAGTGGGCGGCACTTCATGGGGGTGTTCAAAGTTCTGATTGCCCGATATGATGAAAGGCTCAGTGCCTACAGCTGCTTTCTCAGTTCCCTTTTGCAAATATTTAGCAGAGCGTTCTTGTGACCGTAGACATGCTTCAGAAGTTTTTAAAAATTATTCGCTTATGGGATGTGGGCATCGCTGGCAAGGCCCAGCATTTATTGCCCATCCCTAATTGCCCTTGAGAAGGCGGTGGTGAGCCGCCTTCCTGAACCGCTGCAGTCCGTGTGGTGAAGGTACTCCCACAGTGCTGTTAGGGAGGGAGTTCCAGGATTTTGACCCAGTGAAGATGAAGGAATGGCCGATATATTTCTAAGTCAGGATGGTGTGTGACTTGGAGGGGAACTTGAGGGTGGTGGTGTTCCCATGCGCCTGCTGCCCTTGTCCTTCTAGGTGGTAGAGGTCGCGGGTTTGGGAGGTGCTGCCGAAGAAGCCTTGGCGAGTTGCTGCTGTGCATCTTGTAGATGGTGCACACTGCAGCCACGGTACGCCGGTGGTGGAGGGAATGAATGTTTAAGGTGGTGGATGGGGTGGCCATGGTTTGAAGGCTTTCAAGCGGACAACATCAGGATGGTGGGGGGGGATCACCATGGATGCTTTCGATAGGACTTGGGACGAGGAAGGCAATCACCATCCAAGGCAACGACGTCGTGCTGTGGTGGGATCAGCAGGCAGGTGGGAGGGAGGTGGGCAGCAGAGGTCTGCACCGCAGAGTGGGGAACAACAGAGATGTGATGTGCAGGCTTTATGACAGTGAGATCTGAGGCCCAATATCTCGGGAGCCTTGGACCTCACCATTCTGGCGTAGGGTACTTACCCTTTGCCCCCCCGCCCCCATTATCCCCTACCGAGCGGCACTAAATGGGCACTCCCAAGTTTCTAGGCCTTGAAATCTTATCGGTTTAGTTTGGTGAAGGACTCTCTGCGCAGATTATGTAATGGAGCACAGGCAAACTACAATCGAACAATTGTATTCAGTGCCTCCGGTACAACATGGTGCCCATGTTTAGAGAGTCCATTAACGCACGCATTGATGTAACACAAGTACACTCTTCCTGCACATGACTTCACATGTTGCTTGCTCTCCTAATCCACGTCTCCAATCTTCCTCCCAGTAAGTCTTGAGTACAAACAATGCCACCTTCTCTGCAGGCAAGAATAGAAATGACACACATCTCATTGAACCATACAGCACAGAAGGAGGCCATTCGGCCCAACGTGCCAGTGCCGAATCTTTGAAAGAGCGATCCGATTAGTCCGACGTTCCTGCTCTTTCCCCCACTACATTTTACCTTTCCAAGTATTTATCCAATTCCCTTTTGAAAGTTACGATTGAATCTGCTTCCACCGCCCTTTCAGGCAGCGCATTCCAGATCACAACAACTCGCGGCGTAAGAAGAAATTCTCCACATCTCCCCTCTGGTTCGCTTTGCCAATCCTCGGACATTTAAAAAACCAATTGTATTCCATTACACTTGGATTTCTCTAGATATAAGAGATGAGACGGAATCCATTACTTGTGGATTTCCCACTGCCACGGGAAGCCATTGTACTGACTCTGAACGCGGCGCTGTATGTATAGCTGACGCGTCCCTACGGGGAACAAGCATTCCATTGTACTTGTACTTGTACTGGTTACATATGGCAAATAAAGCTGAACTGAACTGAACTGAACTAGTCCTGGCTTGACTTGTGCAAAAGGCATCTCAAAATCTAACCGCAACAGTGGTTGTGATAGAGAGCAGTTTAAACTGCACATTGTTAAGTTAGACCTGTGTACATATATAGAATGACCTTCTGCACTGTATCTAACCTAAAATCACTTGCAGCTTTCATAGAACAATGAACAAAAATAGATCCGTAGCTTGGAACCATTATAGAACCAGGAAATAATAAGAGTGCATAACCTCTTTGGTAACCCATTACTGTACCTAAATAAACTGTTTTTGTCTTACTCAACCGTGCCCTAGTGTTGCCAAATAATGAGAGTCAGGCCATGAGGCTGTGAATTCCAGCCCCCCATTACATTTTAAGATGATTTTAAGGATTTGATCGGGTAGATAGTGAGAAACGATTTCCCCTGGTTGGGGGGGGGGGGCGGCGGGGTGCCGGGGGGGGGGGGAGTCCAGAACAAGGGGGCATAACCTTAAAATTAGAGCCAGGCCGCTCAAGGGTGATTTCAGGAAGCACTTCTTCACACAAAGGGTGGTGGAAATCTGGAAAACTCTCCCCCCGACAAGCTGAGGGTTAATTGAAAATTTCAAAACTGAGATTTATAGAATTTTATTAGGCAAGGGTATTGGGGTTTATGGAACCAAGGCGGGTAGCTGGAGTTTAAATAAAGATCTGATCAAATTAAATGGAACAGGCTGAATGGCCTACTCCTGTTCCTGTTGGAGTCGACAGACATCAACAGGCTGAGACTTTTCTTTAAGCAAAAACAAAACGTGTCTTACTTTAATCAATCTCCACGAGGTCTGAAGGCTCAGCCCCGTGCAGGGGCTATGACATCATCACGCAACCGACGTCATCACGTCATCACGTTCCCGACGCTCTTAAAGGGACCCTGCACCAATAACCCAACCCAGCATGTACATATCACAACATTGCTATACAAAGTGAATTATGTTTAGGTACATATAACAGCATTGTGTTATTGTCCCTATGTGGTCGCCGCCACATACGTCCCACCAGAATTCACTAGTACTGGCAATGTCAGTCGTTGGGGGGGGGCGGATCACACGGTTGGAACGGCTCCTCAATTCCGGGGTGGGGACCGGGGGGTTCGTCGGAGGGACCTCGGGCGCTCGGTGGTGGATTGAGGGTGTGGAAACCAGAGGTCGGCTCCGTCTCGGGGGCTGTGCCAACTCAACGGGTCGGTCCAGATCCAAGTGGGCCGGCTTGAGACGGTCCACGGAAATGCAGTCCGGCTTACCGCCGACATCCACTACGAAGGTCTTGTCCCCGGTTTCCAGGACGCGGAATGGTCCATCGTAGGGTGGCTGAAGAGGTCCCCGGTGGGCGTCGTGGCGGACGAAAACGTACTCCACCGCACGAAGGTCGAGCGGAACGTGGGACTGCAGGAGGCCGTGCTGCGACGTGGGTACCGGAGCGAAAACCTTGGCATTGTCCAGAAGGTTGGACCGTTGACGGGCTGCGGACCAAGGCTCCGTTGCGTTGGCGACGAAATCCCCGGGAACCCGCAGCGGCTGTCCGTAGACGAGCTCAGCAGACGAGGATTGGAGGTCCTCCTTGGGAGCGCTCCTGAGTCCCAGCATGACCCACGGGAGTCTGTCGATCCAGCCGTCGTCCCGGAGGCTGGCTCGGAGCGCGGCCCTCATGGAGCTATGAAACCGTTCGCACAGCCCGTTAGCCTGAGGGTGGTAAGCTGTGGTGCGGTGGAGTTTCAACCCGAGGCCTCGGGCGACAGCGTTCCAGAGCTCTGACGTGAACTGGGGCCCCCGGTCGGAGGAAATGTCAGATGGGGCGCCGAACCGGGCAACCCAAGTGCTGATTAACGCCCGAGCCACATTGGCGGCCGTCGTTGAAGACAGTGGTACGGCCTCCGGCCATCGGGTGGTTCTGTCGACCATTGTGAGGAGGTGGGTGAACCCGCGGGAGGGCGGTAGTGGCCCCACCAGGTCCACGTTAACGTGGTCGAACCACCTCTCGGGCACCGCGAAAGGCGCCAACGGGGCCTTAGTATGGCGATGTACTTTTGAGCGTTGGCATACCCGCAGGTGCTGGCCCAGTCGCGAACGTCTTTCCTGAGCCCGTGCCAGACGAACTTGGCCGCCAGCAGCTTCTGTGACGGCTTCCTGCCCGGGTGGGAAAGATTATGGACGGCGTCGAATACTTGCCGTTTCCACCCTTTGGGCACGACGGGACGTGGCTGCCCAATGGAGACGTCGCACAGGAGTGTAGTGCCGGCAGCGTCGAACGCGACGTCTGCTAGTTGAAGGCCCGTGACCGCCGTCCTGTAGGCCTGGACGTCCGGGTCGGAGGCCTGGTCGGCCGCCATGTGGGTGTAGTCGATGCCGAGGTGCACGGCGCTGGCGACGGCTCGGGAGAGGCAGTCGGCGACGGGGTTGTCTTTCCCAGCCACATGCTGGATGTTCATTGTAAACTCCGAGATGAAGGCCAACTGGCGTTGCTGACGGGCCGACCATGGCACGGAGGCTTTGGCCATGACGAAGGTCAATGGCTTGTGGTCCACGAACACCGTGAACGGGCGGGCCTCCAGCAGGAAACGGAAGTGTCGGACGGCGAGGTAGAGGCCGAGTAGCTCGCGATCAAAGGTACACTACTTCCGCTCGTTGGGGCGGAGCTGCCAGCTGAAGAAGGCGAGCGGCTGCCAGGCACCGTTGACCCACTGTTCCTGGACGGTGCCGACCGCATAGTTCGAGGCGTCGGTGGTGAGAGCGATCGGTGCATCGGGCAACAGATGCGCCAGCATGGTTGCGTTAGCCAGGGCCCTTTTCGTGTCCGTGAAAGAATTGGCCATCTCATCAGACCAGTTAACGGCGAGTTTGTTGGGCTTGCCTTTGAGGGCCTCGTAAAGGGGCCGCATAAGCTGGGCTGCTCGGGGGACGAAACGATGGTAAAAGTTCACCATGCCCAAAAACTCTTGCAGGGCCTTAACGGTGAGGGGTCGCGGGAAGTCCATCACGGCCTCCACTTTCGATGGGAGTGGCACCGCCCCGTCCTTCGTGATGCGGTGCCTGAGAAAGTCGATTGAGGACAGCCCGAACTGGCACTTGGCCGGGTTGACGATTAGGCCGTGTTGGCTGAGTCGTTCGAAAAGAGTCCGGAGGTGCAACACATGTTCCGTCCTGGAGGCGCTGGCGATGAGGATGTCATCCAGGTATATGAACAGGAACATCAGGTCCCGTAACACGGTGTCCATTAGTCGTTGAAAAGCCTGTGCGGTGTTTTTGAGGCCAAATGGCATGCGGAGAAATTCGAATAGCCCGAACGGGGTGATCATCGCGGTTTTCGGGACGTCCTGCAGCCGGACGGGGACCTGGTGATAACCCCGGACGAGGTCCACTTTCAAGAATACCACTTTCCCGACCAGGCGGGCGGAAAAGTCCTGGATGTGTGGAATCGGATAGCGGTCGGGGGTCGTCGCGTCGTTGAGGCCTGGTTTCGGGGCGATGTGGAGGGGCGAAGCCCACGGACTGTTTGACCGGCAAATGATGCTGTGGTGCTCCATGGTGTCAAACTCTGCTTTGGCGATGGCGAGCTTCCCCGGGTCGAGGCGCCGAGCGCGGGCGTAGACGGGCGGACCGGTGGTCGAAATGTGACGTTCTACCCCGTGTTTGGTGGCAGCGGACGAGAACATGGCTGGGGGAAGAGGCGGGAAAACTCATCGGAGGCCGAGAGTGCACTGGACAACTGCGTCGTGCTGGACCCGCTGAGGGAACATGGGAGCGAGCTGAAGGTTTCCGCATTGATGAGACGTCAGTTCTTGACATCCACCAAAAGGCCATTGGCGCAGAGGAAGTCAGCACCGAGAAGTGGGGTGGACACTTTTGCTGTGACAAAGTCCCAGGTGAACCGTTGCCCGCCAAAACAAAGCGCCACGTTCCGTTTCCCGAAGGTGCGGATGGAACAGCCGTTGGTGGCTTCGAGGACAGGGTCGTGGTTCCCCCCTTGAATGTCTATGGTTGACGCGGGCAGGATGCTCACCTGAGCTCCCGTGTCACAAAGGAAACGACGTCCGGAGTCGGTGTCAGTAATAAACAACAAACTGCCTGAACGGCCGACAGCCATGGCAGCCGACAAGTGGTCTTTAGGTTGCTTCGATGCAGGAAAACTGCACGGGGGCCGGCACTTCCTGGCTTTGGGGCCAAACTGCGCGTGATAGAAGCAGAAGCTTGAGGGTTGCCGCCGTTGGGCTGTATCAGTGGGGGCAGGGCTCTGCGTGGCCACGCAGTACTGTTGCCCGGCGGAGAAAAATTTGTCGGCCTCCTTGGCCAGGTCGCGGAAATCGGTAGTGGAAGAGTTGGCTAACGCCAACCATACCTGACCTGGCAGCTGTTGGAGGAACAGTTCCTTGAAGAGGAAGCATGGCGTGTGTGTGCCCAGGAGGGCCAGCATGTGGTCCATCAGCTCCGAGGGCTTGGAGTCGCCCAGCCCGGGTAGAGAGAGAAGCCGGCGTGCGCGCTCGGCTTCGGTGAGTCCGAAAGTTCGTAAGAGGTGCGCCTTCAGCGTACCGTATTTGTTGAGCTCCGGGGGGTTTTCGAGCAGGTTCACGACTCTGGCCGCGGTGGAGCTGCCGAGAGCAGAGACGACGTAGTAATACCTCGTGTCGTCTGCGGTGATGTCCCGGATTGCAAATTGAGCCTCGGCCTGGGCGTACGAAGCGGCAGCCTGTTGTTTCCAAAACTCAGATAATTTGACGGAAACGGCGTTCGTCGCCATTTCAGATGAGGCCTTTGGAATCGTCCAAAAGAGCAGCGGGGTCACCATTGTTGGAGTCAACAGAAATCAACAGGCTGAGACTTTTCTTTACGCAAAAACAAAACGTGTCTTACTTTAATCAATCTCCACGAGGTCTGAAGGCTCAGCCCCGTGCAGGGGCTATGACATCATCATGCAACCGACGTCATGACGTCATCACGTTCCCGACGCTCTTAAAGGGACCCTGCACCAATAACCCAACCCAGCATGTACATATCACAACATTGCTATACAAAGTGAATTGTGTTTAGGTACATATAACAGCATGGGCTATACATTGTGTTATTGTCCCTATGTGGTCTCCGCCACATTCCTACATTAACTAAATGTGCTTTTGCACTACAAGTGTGGTGTTGAGTTTGCTTCAGACTGACGCTATTCATAAGGAGTGATTTAACAAGGGTTCACACATGGCATGACGCCTCATAGGATGGGATTGCAGGTCAAAGTCAGGGCTCTCCTCCTGTAGGCCGAATTCTGCGATGTAAACTTCCATGTAGTGAGGCATCATGCAGGGGGAAATTGCCACCTCGATTGAAAGCGGCCTTGAATCCAGACATGGCTCAAACTGACACTGGAGTGAGGCTCCTCCCCGGAGGAGAGAGTCTCCCTCTGCCTCTCTCCAGATTCAGTTTGGGCCTTAACTTTAGGGCTTACAGGGTTAAATTATGAGGACAGGTGGCATAAACTTGGCTTGTATTCCCTTGAGTTTAGAAGATTGAGGGGCGATCTGATCGAGGTGTTTCAAATGTTAAAAGGATTTGATAGACTAGATTTGGAGAAACTCGTTCCTCTGGTGGGGGGATCAAGAACGAGGGGACATAATCTTCAAATTAAAGCTAAAATATTCAGGAGCGAAATCAGGAATGACTTTTTCACACAAAGTTAGTGGAAATCTGGATTTCTTCCCCCAAAAGGCCATGGATTCTCAGACAATTGTCAAGACTGAGATCGATGTATTTTGGTTAGGTAAGGGATAAGGAGCAAATGTGGGGTTGAGGTGCAGATCAGCCATGATCTGATTGAATGGTAGAGCCAGCCTGAGGGGCTGAATGGCCTACTCCTGCTCCTAATGTTCCTAACTCCTGATTGACGCCGCACCAGTTTATCATCGGTGTGAAACGGGAAGCACTTCGCTTGGACACTTGCAGCTTGAATGGAGTTCTACCAGTGTCAGCCAGTGGCTCAGTGGGTAGCACCCTCGCCTCTGAGTCAGAAGGGTTCAAAAGTCCCACTCCAGAGACTTGAGCACAAAAATCTAGGCTGGCTCTCCAGCGCAGGGCTGAGGGAGCGCCGCACTGTCGGAGGTGCCGTCTTTCGTCTGAGACGTTCAACTGAGGCCCCGTCTGCTCACTCAGGTAGAAGTAAAAGATTCCATGGCACTATTTTGAAGGCTAATGGAATGTTGGCCTTTATTGCAAGGGGTATGGAGTATAAAAGTAGGCAAGTTTTCTTGCAACTGTACAGGGCGCTGGTGGGACTGCGTACAGTTTTGGTCTCCATATTTAAGGAAGGATAAACTTGCATTGGAGGCAGTTCAGAGAAGGTTAATGAGGTTGATTCCTGGGATGAAGGGGTTGACGTATGATGAAAGGTTGAGCAGGTTGGGCCTATACTCATTAGAGTTTAGAAGAATGAGCAAGGTGGCATAGTGGTTAGCACTGTTGCCTCACAGTGCCAGGGACCCAGGTTCAAATCCGGCCTCGGGTGACTGTCTGTGTGGAGTTTGCACATTCTCCCCGTGTTTGCGTGGGTTTCCTCCAGGTGCTCCGGTTTCCTCCCACAGTCCAAAGATGTGCGGGTTAGGTTGATTGGCTATGATAAATTGACCCTTAGTGTTAGGGGGATTAAATACGTGGGGTTACGGGGATAGGGTGGGATATGTGTTGGTGTAGGGGTTACGGGGATCGGGTGGGATATGTATCGGTGCAGGCTCAATGGGCCGAAATGGCCTCTGTCTGCACTGTGGGGTTTCTGTGATTCTTCTGTGAGGTGACCTTATTGAAACATATAAGATTCTGAGGGGGCTTGACAGGGTGGATGCTGAGAGGATGTTTCCCCTAGTGGGGTATCTAGAACTAGGGGGCATAGTTTCAGAATAAGGGTGTAAGGGTTGGGGGCTTCTTTAAACTGGTTTAAAGTAATTTTCCTGGTCTTGCAGCCTTTGCCTGCACACACACCAATTCCAAGAAAACAAATTTTAAAACAGCGGTTTCGAATCGCTACCCCTCCTTCAGTTCTGAGTGGAAGAACTTATAATTAATGATATTAAAACGGAACACGTGGTTTGGATGAGAGAAAAATGAAGTTTTATTACCTAAATAAACTACAATCCAAAGAATAAACTATACCACACGAACACAGTAATTACATTAAAACTATATAACAGGGGGGTTGCAGACGGTGAAAACGAGGGATACAATGGCTACAATGTTATTTAAACAATCTTAGCAATTACCCTCAAATCACCACCCCAAACTTCTGCTAGGTTGCTTTGTTGAGGGGTCAGAACACCTTGCTCACCTGTGGTCCAGCGAAGTAAGAGAGAGAGATAGCTTCTCAGCAGCTATCTTTATACCTGCTGAGGCCCCTGCCATTCTGCCTTGCAAGGGCTGTGTGCAAAATTCCCCGCCCAAAGGGTCCAATGCACAAGAGAAAGCTGTGATTGGCTAACTCAAAGTGGTTAGATTGGGTTAATGTGTCTTCCGGAGCTCCCTGGGCTGAAACAAAAGAGAATGCAACAGCCCTATTGTCCAGTGCTGGGTGATTTACAAACCCATTCAATTCTTAAACGTTTCCCATTCAAGGTACAAAAGTCTCTTCTGCAGTTTAGATGTATCCACTCGATATACAAACAAATGCTAATAGCATTCAATTGCTTTGTAAACAAAGCATTGTCCTTTGTCTTCGGCCATGTGGTGACAGCCATTTTTATCCCTGGAAATTTAAAAGCACAACGCCCAGGGATTCTTCAATCAAAAAAATTGATCTTCAGAACTGTAAATTATTGCGAATTCTTACAAGGGGTCACTCATTTCAGTCTGAGATGAGGAGGAATTTCTTCTCTCAGAGGGTCGTGAATCTTTGGAATTCTCTACCCCGGAGAGCTGTGGAGGCGGAGTCACTCAATATATTCAGGCGGAGATTGACAGACTCTTGAAATACAAGGGAGTCAAGGGGTATGGGGGGAGAGCCGGAAAGTGGTGTTGAGGCCAAGATTGGATCAGCCATGATCTCATTGAATGGCGGAGCAGGCTCAAGGGGCTGATTGGCCGACTCCTGCTCCTGTTTCTCATGTTCTTATGTTCTAAGAATAGGGGAGTTATCCCCAGCGTCCTGGCCAATATTTATCCCTCAATCATCATCACTAAAAACAGATGATCTGGTCATTATCACATTGCTGTTTGTGGGATCCTGCCGTGTTTCCTACATTACAACAATGTCTACACTTCAAAAAGTGCTTCATTGGCTGTAAAGCGCTTTGGAACTGTCTGGTGGTCGTGAAAGGCGCCATAGAAATGCACGTCTTTCTTTCAACTGTTGACTGCTGGAGAGCTCCCGGGGGATCTGGCGATGAAGGCATTAACACAAAACTCATGTTTCTTGAAAGCATGATGAAAGGGAAGTAAGCGCAGATTACGAGAGCTGCATTGTGTGGTTTTATACACTCACCACAGCCTGCTTTTAAACTATCTAAACATAGAATTGGTATCGTAACTTCCCCTCCTTGTGTGAGTGAGTGTTTGTCTTTCATCTTTTGGGAATCTGTTGAACTGGATAAGGTTGAATTTCAGAAAGAGTCAGAAACTAAGGCCATGAGCTCCCGTGCCTATTCCCCGCCCCCTTGGTTTGTGGGTGAGGGAGAGGAGGGTTTAGTCGGAGGGGAGACCACAGACTGGGAGCCAGGTCACAAACCATAGGAACCGCAATGAAAGCCTGCCGGGCAAAATAGAGACCTCAATCCCCTTCATCAGATTCCACGCATTCGCGATCTTGAATCTTGTGTGGTTGATATCGGTTCTAGGGAAAGGTTTATCTACGCCTGACTTCAATATTTCTCCAGGTATTCCATGCTTGTAAGACCCGTTAGGGGCTGACAAACGTTAAAGAGAGCTGTTAACAATGTTCCCAGTCATTTTTATTTTTGGGTGCGTGGCCCCTTTAACATGCTGCGTGGCCCATTCAGATCTCCGCGCACGCCCAGTTTTTCCCCATTGGAAAACCGGCAAGTGGCCTGTGCGGGACCTCCAGACCGCTGAACGGCCACGCAGCTTAACGGGAACATTGGCTGGGAACCCTTTTCAAATGGCAGGCGTGACACAACTTCGAAACCTCGTAAACACACGAGACTGCTTTGGCGATGCAGTCTCCATCGCTCATAGCAGGCGCGTTGCTGCGCCCGAGATTCGCCCACTACACGCGATGGCCGATGTAACGGGGTAGTGTTATTACCTAAAGAAAGGATATACTTGCCATAGAGGGAGTGCAGCGAAGGTTCACCAGGCTGATTCCTGGGATGGCAGGACTGTCGTATGAGGAGAGATTGGGTCGACTAGGCCTGTATTCACTAGAGTTTATAAGGATGAAAGGGGATCTCATTGAAACATATAAAATTCTGACAGGGCTAGACAGACTGGATGCAGGGAGGATGTTTGCCCTGGCTGGGGGGGTCTAGAATGAGGGGTCACAGTCTCAGGATACAGGGCAGGATATTTAGGACTGAGATGAGGAGACATTTCTTCACTCAGAGGGTGGTGAACCTGTGGAATTCTCTACCACAGAAGGCTGTGGAGGCCAAGTCGCTGAATATATTTAAGAAGGAGATAGATAGATTTCTAGACACAAATGGCATCGAGGGGTATGGGGAGAGAGCAGGAATATGGAATTGAGATAGAGGATCAGCCATGATCATACTGAATGGTGGAGCAGGCTCGAAGGGCCGAATGGCTCCTATTTTTCTATGTTTCTACTCTACTACATAACAAGAATGTTGCAGATTAAGTCTGCGTGCAATGCAACTAGCTTTATTTAAGATGCAGTCGGCGCTTAGTACAAGCTGTAACCCCGCACCATTTAGCAGGGATTAGATGAGTTTACGTACACAAAATGCCATTGAACATTAAAGAAGCATTATTTACTCTCACTCCTCTACACTGGGGAGACCAAGCGCAGATTGGGAGATTGCTTTGCGGAACACTTCTGTTCAGCCCGCAAGCCTGACCCCGAGCTTCCGGTCGTTTGCTATTTTAATTCTTCATCCTGCTCCCACTCTGAACTCTCTGTCCTCAACCTCCTACACTGTTCCAATGAAGCTCAACTTGAGAGTGAGGAACAGCACCTAACAAGGCAAGGGAATACACAATGAATAGTAGGACCCTAGGAAGGACAGAGGATCAGAGGGACCTTGGTGTGCATGTACATAGATCCCTGAAGGCAGCAGGATAGGTAGATAAGGTGGTTAAAAAGGCATATGGCATACTTGCCTTCATTAGCCGAGGCTAGGGGGGAAAAATTCAGTTGGCTGCACCTCCCGTTAGCGCCTTAAGAGGGCGCTAAGTGGGGTGCAAAGCAACTAGCACCCGGGCGCGGCGATATCTGCGCCTCTCGCGAAATTGACCAGACATTTTGCGGTGGTGCTAAACAATACCGTCCGATCTCCTGCGCCCGCAGATCTTGACGTCATTCGAGAGTGCAACGCCCTTGTGACGCCCCGGAACGGAAATTGAGTGGCGCCCCCCTCCTTTCCGCCTGGCGCAACCAACGACAGGTTGACTGGAACGCTTCCCAGTCACTGTGGGGCTGGGGGGGCGCTATTTAAAGGGGGCCTCTTCCTGGCTTTTGTCTGGTAGCCATTTTTTCACCACTCGTTCTGAGAGGGAGAGAGAGATTTTGAGAGAGACAAAGAGAGAAAGAGAGACTTCTGCATTGAGTCAACGCTGTCTGAGGTAGTTTTGGCTTCTGACCATAACTTTGCAGGTACTTTCGCTTTTTGACCTTAATAACTTTGATTGCCTAGGTACTATGGGGGCTGCAATGGATGGGAACGTCGTCCTTCTCCATCACATTCGGAGGGCACAGAGATGCAGGGAGAGAGTGGCAATCATGGCCAGACGGAGGAGGGCCAACAAGCCTCTGTACAGGAGACCTTACCCTCCCAGGGTTTTTCGCCAACAGTTCTCCTACATTAATATGTCTGAGGAGCAGTGTTTGCGAAGGCTGCGCTTCAGCAAGGAGGTGGTCACTGAGCTCTGCCACCTGCTTCAGCCAGATCTGCAGCCTCAACTGAGGAGCAGGACGTCTCTGTCAGTGGCAGTGAAGATAACAGTGGCTCTCAACTTTTATGCCAATGGCTCATTTCAATCAACTACTGGGGACAGCGCCAATATCTCCCAGTTAGCGGTGCATTGCTGCATCCGTCAGGTCACAAATGCCCTCTTTAAAAGGAGATGAGAGTACATCTCTTTCCCCATGACCCCGGACAAGCAGCAAGAATGCACAGTGGGCTTTGCGATGATAGCGGGCTTCCCCATGGTGCAGGGTGCCATTGACTGCACGCATGTGGCTTTGCGGGCGCCGCAAGAGAATGCCGAGGATTTCCGCAACCGAAAGGGCTTCCATTCCTTAAACGTTCAGTTGGTCTGTGACCACAGACAGCTGATACTCACTGTCAATGCCCACTTTCCTGGCAGCGGCCACGATGCCTTCATCCTGCACCAGACTTCTGTGGCAGACCTTTTCCAGGTACCGCATCACCCAGGAGGTTGGCTTCTCGGGGACAAGGGATATCCTCTGTGCACCTAGCTGATGACACCGCTCCGTTCGCCCAACACCCCTGCTGAGCTGCGATACAACGAGAGCCATCAAGCTACCAGGAACATCGTTGAGCACACAATCGGCGTGCTCAAGCAACAGTTTCGCTGTCTGGACCATTCTGGAGGAGTCCTTCAGTACTCGCCTGAGCAAGTTTCCCACTTCGTTGTTATGTGCTGCATGCTGCATAACCTTGCAATCCTCAGGACCCAGCCAATGCCACCAGGCATTGGAGCACCAGCAGAGGAGGAGGAGGAAGAGGAGGAGGAAGATGAGGAGGATGATCATCAGCAGCACTAAGACGGGAGGGAGGCACACAATGTACAAAGTGGAAGGGCCGTCCGTCAAAGGCTCATAGCAAGTCGCTTCTAGGCCCCATCTGAGGAAATGGCTTCTGTCATTCAAACAACCTGAATGAAACCATCCCGCAACCCCTAAGCCGGTCAAGGCAACAATGATTGCAAAGACCAAACATGCTCATTTTGAATACAGACACTTCTTTATTTGACAAACTCTGTGTGTCTCATTTCTGCATGACAAACTAATAGAAAGAAACACAAAATAAACCAGTCATTAACATAACTGGCTCTCACAACCTGGAGACAATGTCCAAAACAGTTACAAAAATTTGACCATGAGCCTCGGCCTTTAATAAAACAATGAAAAACATTTTGTCACACCTCCTACTTTTTGCCCTTCGAGGGTGATCTTCCCTTGCGAAATTCCCCCCTTCCCACCCTGCAGCTCCTCCGTAATGGGACCCCAGTGGCTGGAGCAAGGCTGGGGGAAGGCTGCTGACTGTCACAACCTGAGACTGCAAATGCCCTTGAGGGACGGCCTGGACCAGCTCTGGGCCTGGAAGGCCCGGCTGCTGACTGCACCAACTCTGCATGGGCGGTAGCAGTCTGTCCTACAGTTGGTGGCAACTGCAGTGGAGAAGTGCCAGTGGTGGCAGCAGGAATGCTGGCATCTGAGAGAGGACAGCAATTCCCTGCTCGACCGACACACTGGCACTCCCACGGGGCAGCACTTCAGCATCCGGAGCAATCTGCTGGAGCACAGATTGCTGGCTTACTGCGGCGCGGTGACAGCCCCGGGGAAATCTGCCCGATCCAGCGAGGATGGCAGCAGTCAGTGCTCGCGTGGCCTCAATCTGCATCTGCATGAGACCAGCCACTGACTGCATTGCAGCACTAAGCAGTTGCGTGGCAGTTGTCTGTGCTACACCGAAGTGCTCCACACTTCTTGCCAGTGATTCAATGGATTCGGGCACCCTTGCCACTGCAGCCATGTGCCTGTGCTCCGCCTGGGTGCTCATTTCAGCAAGGACCCACTCCTCCTCTGCGTCCAGTGCAGCAGGACTCGATGGCATACTCTCCCTCCGGGGAGAAGGCCCCCGAGCTTCCCTACCCCCATCGCGTTGCTGCAGCCCTATGGGTCCTGGAGCTTCACCTTCATCAGACCATTCCCCCCTGCTCCCCTCCAGGGAAGGCATGTCCCCAGTATGGGCATGGACTTCCTCGGGAGAGGGTGGCGCTGATGCTCCGGCTTCCCCTTCCTCCTTGCCTTCAGCTTCACTCCCACTGGCAGCTTGAGGGCCCATCTCCTCACCTGGTGAATCACCATCTGAAAGCAGGGAGGTACAAGAGTGGCTTTAGCGTGAGGACAGGGTGGCAGCAAAGGAGGCATGAGTGCAGCGATTTAGTGATTTGGATTGAAAGTGTCAAAGGCTGCTGTTGTGAGGAACAAGTGGAAGGAGAGAGGACAAAAAGATGATGACCTTATCATTGCTGTCCAGAACGGGGTCGGCGTCTCCAGTGGTGGCGGGACCAATCACCTGGCTTGCCACAATCCTGTGGACGCGCTCCTCAAGATCGCTGAGGGGTTGCAGCTGAGGCCGCCCTCCACCGGTCCATTGCTGCTGTCTCCTATTATGAGACAGCTTGGCCTGCAAGAAAAAGGATGGCGTCTGAGTAAATATAAAGCCATGGTCTTGCCTGAAATGCCTCCCATAGTTGAATAGCCCTTACTGTATGCAGCCATGGTCTTGCCTGATGTGCCTCCCATAGTTGAATAGCCCTTACTGTATGCAGCCATGGTCTTGCCTGATGTGCCTCCCATAGTTGAAAAGCCCTTACTGTATGCAGCCATGGTCTTGCCTGATGTGCCTCCCATAGTTGAATAGCCCTTACTGTATGCAGCCATGGTCTTGCCTGAAATGCCTGCCATAGTTGAATAGCCCTTACTGTATGCAAAGTGTGGAATGCGCGTGTGTGTTTGATGAAAGGGCCATAGGTGTTGGATGAATGTTGGGCATTGGGGCTTTTAAGACCTTCTGGCCATAAAGTGAGGTTGAGATGGAGGGATGGAGAGGTTTTGAAAAAAAGGCACTCACCCTGACGACCCGAGTGAGGTCGTTGAACTTTTTCCTACGTTGGATATGGGTCCTAGGTACCATGCTGCTTGAGGAGACTCTCTGAGCCACCTCCCTCCACACTCTTCTGCACTCGCGTGGCAAAGGCCTCCTGCCACTCTCTGGGTACAGAATGGATCTTCTGCGCTCCACCGCACCAACCAGAGCCTCCAAGGCCCGCTCGCAGAAGCTCTGTGCTCGCTCCCTGGCCCTCTCCATAGTGTCTGGCTGCAAGATTTAGCCACAGGTCTGCCCAGGCCGAGATTCAAGGCTCCAATGAGCAGGGTGTGGCTGCAGAGCAAGATCGACCCTCCCCTTTAAGAACTGACCGGCGCCAGTGTGTCTGTGTTCAATCGCTAACTGACAGCACCTGCGTTGCGCCCGCCCTCTGAGGTAGCGCCTCGCTCCTCGGCCTTAGCGCCTTAAGAGAGGTGTGTAGCGCCTGATTTAGCGCTCCAATCACCTCCAGGGGCGATAAAAGCCAAGTTTGCTGTCGGAGGCGATAATTAGCACCAGGCGCTAAACTTTGCACTCCGCCAATAATGGCGCCCTAAATGGGACGATACCGAATTTTTCCCCCATAGAATATAAGAGCAGGGAGTTTATGACGGAGCTGTACAAAATGCTAGTTAGGCCACAGCTGGAATACTGTGTGCAGTTCTGGTCACCACACTATAGGAAGGATGTGAGGTTCACCAGGATGTTGCCTGGGCTGGAGCGCTTCAGCTATGAAGAGAGACTGGACAGGCTGGAGTTGTTTTTATTGGAGCAGAGAAGGCTGAGGGGGGACCTGATTGAGGTGTACAAAATTATGAGGGGCATAGATAGGGTAGACAGACATGAACTTTTCCCCTTTAGTAGAGGGGTCAATAACCAGGGGGCAGAGTTTCAAGGTAAGGGGCAGGAGGGTTAGAGAGGATTTGAGGAAAAACTTTTTCACCCAGAGGGTGGTTGGAATCTGGAACTCACTGCCTGAAAGGGTGGTAGAGGCAGGAACCCTCACAACATTCAACAAGCATTTAGATGAGCGCTTGAAGTGTAGGGGTTCGCAAAATCCCCTCAGTCCCCGAAGATCGGGAAATATTAATCCACATCGTGGACGAAGACTTTGCGTGATTTAAATTGCCTCTGAGTTGGACAATGTTTTAAAACGTGCCCAGAACCGCAAAAGGCTGCATTGAGTTAGGCAGCACTTAGGCAACACCGGAATCAAAGAACTTTGTAAAAGAAATTTCGCACACTTTAAGACAGTACATTTTATTAAAAATTGCACTCTTGAGGTTGGTAAATTGCCCAGGGATAAAATGGCCATTGGAATGTGTGGCCAAGGACAAAGGAAGCAGCTTTTGTGTCTGTGAAGCAGTGGCAGTCAAATTCTGTCAATCAAAAAGGGAGTTTCCCTTCCCTCCAGAGACAATCGATGTTTGTTTACAGAAACTGCTGAATGTTGACACAAAGGATTATCCACTTAGGCTGCGGTTTCGACTGACCACGATGAATGGGTTTCTGTTTACATAGTAATCCAGCCCCATTCAAAACCCATCAGGGTGAATGGAGATGGTTCAAAGGCTCAGCACAGACATTTGAAAAAGACACTCAAACTGAGGAAGGAACAGTTTAAGAATGAACGGGTTTGAATCACCCATTACTAGACAATGGGGCAGTTGTATCCCTTTTGTTAGCCCAGAAAACTCCGGATGTAGGCGGGAACATTTCGGCCCCAGAATGAAAACACATTCAAACCACTCCAAGCTTTATTCGAAACCCATCCCAGACAATAGGGCAGTTGGATCCCTTTTGTTTTAGCCAGATGAACTTGGATTTGGGCGGGAACTTCTCGGCCCCCAAAATTGGGGTATAAGAGATAGCTTCTCAGAGCATCTCTCACTCTCTCTCTCTCTCGCCTGCCTTCGTGTGCCTCAACAGTTCGTGGAGTCTGTCTGAAGAAGTAAAACACCAGCAGTTCACTTTTAAAACACTGGGGTGTTTTTCACTTCTGGGCAATGAAGATCTAAGATCGCAGGGCACGGAGGTAGCATTGCAGTGGTGAGCATATATTTTTCTGACCTTCCACAAGGCAACTTAGGATAAGTAAAGGGGTGGTAATTTAAGGGAAATGTTGCTAAGATTGTAAGGTTAATGTGCTGCCTTCCTTTAGGAATTTATGTTAGTTTTCCAGTTAATTCAGGGGTTTGAGTAATTTGGGCCGATTTCCATTGTGTGCCACCACCTAGTGGATATTTGGTACCTAGCAAGTGCAGTAAAGCGCAGTAAAGTGCAGTAAAGCACAGTAAAGTGCAGTAAAGCACAGTAAAGTGCAGTGAAGTAAACTACTGTATATCACAGACCTGCAGCCACACATGGTCTGGGAAGTTATATTCTTGTCACGCTCCAGCCTTGGACACTATTTGTCTGTAAGTACTTGAGAATGTTATAGATGATTAGTGTACACTATATTTTGCAGAAAATGTTTAGTTTGTAACTTTTCTCTGTAAGCAAACTTACACAGCTAGCCGTGAAGTGCTCGCTCTCTGTCTAGCTGGTTAACTTGTAGCTGTATTTTGATGCACTATGTACAGGGCTAATTTAAAGAGAATGCCTTTCAGTTTGCTAAATATATATTCACAGTAAGCTGTGTTTCCACGTGTTTTGGTAAGTTACATGCCAAATGTACTGTGTTGCTCAGGCGTACCTAAATTTGTGTATGCATATCAGTTATGTGCTTGCATACTAATGTGTGCTTCCATTTCTGCATTGTATTTCAGTTTCACAATAAGAATCTTTCAGTAAAGTTTACAAGAAAAGTCAAGCCTTGTGATTTTTATGGGAAGATATCAAGTTGTTAGCTACCTGTCTAGCTCTGCATAGGAACGCGCTGCAAGGGCAGAACAGTTAACATTGTAGCCATTTATCCCTCATTTTTGCCGTCTGCCTTCCCCTGTTAAGCAATTTTACCATGATTACTTTAATCGTGTGGTGTAGTTTCTTTAGTTTAATAAAATTTGACTTTCTCACATCCAGACCATTTGTCTGTTTTCAATATATCATTAATTATAAGTTCCTCCAGTCAGAACTGGAAGGGTGGGTTTAGCGATTCAAAACCGCTGATTGGTATTGGTCACAGTGCAGTGGAAAAAAAGCTGCTTGACCAGGTAAATCAACGTAAACCAGGTAAAGGAAGGTAAATTACCGTAAACCAGGTAAAAGATGCCCCCCTACAGAAACGCCATAGCATACAAGGCTACGGACCAAGTGCTGGAAAATGGGATTAGAATAGTCAGGGCTTGATGGCCGGTGCAGACACGATGGGCCGAAGGGCCTCGTTCTGTGCTGTATGACTCTAGCACTTCATATTTCAATTCGGCACGTTACAGCCTTCTGGACTCCACACTGAGTTCAACAATTTCAGATCATAACCACTGCTCAGAGTGTACCTGCTGGTAATGATTCTGCTGTTGTCATTTACACCCCCTCTAGACCCATCTTTTGTTTCTTTACTTGTCCCGTTGCCATATCCTTTTGCCTATCACAGACTTTCCCTTTTCTTCTTTCCTCCCCTCCCCCCTCTCCCTGCCCCTACACTTGCTTAAAATCTGTTACAGCTCTAACCTTTTCCACTTCTGACTAAAGGCCATCGACCTGAAGCGTTAACTCTGTTTCTCTCTCCACAAATACTGCCTGACCGGCTGAGCGTTTTCTCTTTTTATTACAGATTGAGGATCGTGCATGGGAACCTCTTGGTCTATCTGGCACAAGGACTACCCAATTACACACTGTGCTGGTGCAGTTTTAATGGGATGTTTATTTTGATCAAAAACGACTGGTCAGACATCCTGAAGTAACATCTTGATCCTGATAAATTAAGGTCCGTGTCCTCATCGCTGGGAGTCTCTGTTGTCTTGTCTCACATTTGCTCTTCCAGCTCTACAACTCCTCTTTAAAATGTCAGCCTTAGCTCAGAGGTAACACTCTCGCCCCTGAGTCAGAAAGTTGTGGGTGTAAGATGTTTGGCTTCTGCCTTATCTTGTTAATTAATAGGTCCGAGAATCTAGTGTCAGCAACTTTAATGCTTTATTAGGAAATACGAGACTTAGCCTCTGCCTTATCCTATATTGGCCTATCGATCATAGTAAGCACGTGATACGCGGCCGTCCGTGTACTCGCGTGTAGTCAGCCCATTGGGTAGAACCTTGGATGCCCTGAGGTTCATCCACCAGTGTCTTAAGTTCAAAGAAAGACTTGTATTTATATAGCGCCTTTCAACTCTGGAGTAAGACTTGAACCCACAACCTTCTGACTTGGAGTGCTACCAACTGAACCACGGCTGACCCTGACACACAGCTGACTCCAGTCCACTGGAATACACCAACCTTTACAACTCTTCCATAACAGCCACATACTTTGGCTACAGGATATGCTGTAACTGCAGCGCCATGTGCTATTCCACATAATCTTAAAATTAGAGCCAGGCCATTTAGGAGCAAAATCAGGAGCCACTTTTTCCACACAAAACGGTAGTAAAAATCTGGAACTCTCTTCCCTCCCCCCCCACCCCCCCACCCCCCCACAAAGGCTGTGGATGCTGGGGGACAATTGAAAGTTTCAAGCCTGAGGCCAATAGATTTTTGTTAGGTAAGGGTATCGAGGGATATCGAGCCGAGGTGGGTAAATGGCGTTGAGGTGCAGATCAGCCCACGAGGGGATGAATGGCCTACTCCTGCCTGTAAAGTGGTAGAAACCAGTTTTGTCTTGTTCTGTAACAGACAGTAGGCCGCATCCTTTATCTCCAAGATTTCTCTGTTATTACGGTCATTAGGCCCCAGCTGGAACCTGTGTTGCCAGGACAACGCTTCAATTGTCTCATTTGAACCCCTTCACCTCAAAGCCTTGGTTAAGAATTCTACTTATTTATAGTAGCTTCCCTTCTGTTAATTGTGTTACTTCTAATATTAAAATCATATGTTATAATCTGATCTGTTACATAGACATAGACATAGAAGATAGGAGCAGGAGTAGGCCATTCGGCCCCTCGAGCCTGCTCCGCCATTCAATGAGATCATGGCTGATCATCCAAACTCAGTACCCTGTCCCTGCCTTCTCCCCATATCCCTTGATCCCCTTAGCCTTAAGAAATATATCCAACTCCTTCTTGAATATATTTAATGAATTGGCCTCTACTGCCTTCTGTGGTAGAGAATTCCACAGGTTCACCACTCTCTGGGTGAAGAAATTCCTCCTCATCTCTGTCCTAAATGGCTTACCCCTTATCCTTAGACTGTGACCCCTGGTTCTGGACTCCCCCGACCATCGGGAACATCCTTCCTGTTCTATTATTCATACTTACTTTAACTTGTAATCTGGCTAACTATAAATTGTCAGTTACCTAGATCTTATCTCACTTGGCCTGAATACTCAAAGATGCCTCTTCCTGTGTCAGCAGTATTCCGTGCAGACTACAGAAGGCTGCATATGTGTGCACTTTGGCTAACTTCATTTACCCATGATGCTTTCCGCTCATGTCAAGTTATCCTAACTTAGTCACTTTCTACGATTACCCCTAAAACCTACCGCTCATTCAGGTCCCACTCCAGAGACTTGAGCGCCTAATCCAGTACTGAGGGAGTGCTGCACTGTCGGAGGAGCCGCCTTTTGGATGAGACGCTAAACCGAGGCCCCGTCTGCTCCTCTCGGGTGAACGTAAAAGATCCCACGGCACTATTTCAAAGAAGAAGAGCAGGGGAGTTCTCCCCGGTGTCCTGGCCAATATTTATCCCTCAATCAACATCACTAAAACAGATTATCTGGTGATTTATCTCATTGCGGATTATGGGGCCTTGCTGTGCACAAATTGGATCCCTCATCCCTCTACAACAGTGACTATACTTCAAAAGTGCTTCATTGGCTGTAAAGGTTGTGAAAGGTGCTGTGGAAATGCAAGTTCCTCATTCCTATGATGAATCTCTCTCTCACACACATACAGAATCTGTCAACAGGAGCTTCTAAGTGAAATTTCCAACCAGGACCATAGGCCCATGAGACAAGATTAAAGCCTACTTGCATCAAACTTAGGGTGACCATATTTCCTAAACCAAATCCGGGGACACACAGGGTGGAAGTACAGCAGAGTAACCAGGGTGGAAAATGTAGGTTGTGCAATGTAGAGAGGCAACATTTTTTATCAGCACATATGCACTCGGAACATAGGAGCAGGAGGAGTCCATCCAGCCCCTCGAGCCTGCTCCACCATTCAATGAGATCATGGCTGATCTGCGACCTAACTCCATATAACCTGCCTTTGCCCCATATCCCTTAATACCTTTGGTTAACAAAAATCTATCAATCTCCGATTTAAAATTAACAATTGATCGAGCATCAATCGCCATTTGCGGAAGAGAGTTCCAAACTTCTACCACCCTTTGTGTGTAGAAGTGTTTCCTAATTTCACTACTGAAAGGTCTGGCTCTAATTTTTAGACTCTGCCCCCTAGTCCTAGACTCCCCAATCAGCGGAAATAGTTTCTCTCTATCTACCCTATCTGTTCCCCTTAATATCCTGAAAACTTCGATCAGATCACCCTTTAACCTAAATTCTAGGGAATACAACCCTAATTTGTGTAAGCGCTCCTCGTAACTTAACCCTTGAAGTCCAGGTATACTACAAATGCAAAACAAATCTGCATATAATTATGATGTGACGTCACACTATTGAAGGGCATTCAGACACCGTTTATAAATAACACTGTCAGTCCATTGGCCTGAAACTGAGATTCTGTCTAACGATGCGATATGCATATATTCCAATGAATATGGCTCTAGGGGATGGGTTTTGTGAGCCGGGGATTCCGGCGGGGATATTATTTGCCCCGGGACACAGTCCCTCATCTAGGGACTGTCCCCGGGAAACGGGGGATGTACGGCCACCCTAATAAAACCTCTTCCAAGACATGCCCAACATTAGTTAACCAGTGTATGTGCCAGTTTAGTGATTTAATTTCAGAACTGCATAAAATTTTGTATACACGCATCTCGGCAAAGAAAAAAAATTGTATAGTGAAATTATTTTGAGGTGTTTGGAAAGCTTTATGGTACATTTAATGATGGCCTTGAAAAAAAAATCAAGCAATTTGATTACTTCGTATTCTACCGGTTACTTGTTCCCCATTTGTACTTTTTGAATCACTTTTTGACTTATTCACATTTAGCCAATAGAATATTTCACTGGTAACAACAGATTATTTGAACCAATCAAAATTTATTGTTTGCTGTACTTTTAAGATTTTGATGCTTCAGAAAGGTGTGTTGCGATTAAAGTCCGCCAGACCCAGGACTTTTCATTTCAGAGATAGACGCAACCTGTTTTGACGTGCGTCGCTCTTGAAATATAAACGCAACTCTCGTGAGGTAGAAATTACTATCAGTGATGGCAGCGGGCAAATGCTTAATGGGTTTACAGCTTCGTTTAAATGGGTTAGCCTCTCGATCGAAATGGCGGAGAGGGAAATGTCACACAAACATGTTCTGTGTTTGCTGCTACAGTCGCCACAACAACAACAACTTGTATTTATATAGCGCCTTTAAGATACTAAAACGTCCCAAGGTGCTGCACAGGAGTGTTTTAAGACAACAAATTTGAAACCGATCTACATACGGATAAATTAGGGCAGATGACCAAAAGCTTGGTCAACGAGGTAGGTTTTAAGGAGCGTCTTAAAGGAAGAGAGAGAGGTAGAGAGGTTTAGGGAGGGAATTCCAGAGCTTTGGGCCCAGGTAACAGATGGCATGATCACTAAAGGTTGAGCGATTATAATCAGGGATGCTCAAGAGGGCAGAATTAGAGGAGCGCAGATATCTCAGGGGTTTGTGGGGCTACAGGAGATTACAGAGATAGGGAGGGGCGAGGCCATGGAGGGATTTGTAAACAAGGATGAGAATTTTGAAATCGAGGCGCTGCTTAACCGGGAGCCAATGTAGGTCAGCGAGCACAGGGGTGATGGGTGAACGGGACTTGGTGCGAGTTAGGACACGGGCAGCCGAGTTTTGATGACCTCAAGTTTACGTAGGAGGTCATCCAAAACTCTTATAACCCACCTTATAAAACATCCATGTTTAACACAGGCAGTCGCTTATATCGGCCAAAAAGCGATGACCATTATCCATTTATGTTAACGTCACTTTCAAAGTTGCATCTTATGTTCCGTTTATTTCAGGCAGAAATAGCTGTGCTTACGCGCTAGTTTGCACTTCGTTAAGGTGCACTGAATGCAAGAGCAAACACAAGTAAGTAAATAACACAAAAGCAAAATACTGCGGGTGCTGGAATTCTGAAATAAAAACAGAAAATGCTGGAAATACTCAGCAGGTCAGGCAGCATCTGTGGAGAGAGAAACAGAGTTAACGTTTCAGGTCGATGACCTTTCATCAGAACTGGAAAAAAAGTTCGAGATGTAACAGATTTTAAGCAAATACAGAGGCAAGGAAAGGCAGGAGGAGAGGAAAGAACAAAAGGGAGGGTCTGTGATAGGCTGGAAGGCAGGAGAGATTAAATGACAAAAGGGATGATGGTGCAAGGCAAAAGGAAATGGTAATGGGACAAGTAAAGAAACAAAAGATGAGTCTAGAGGAGGTGTAAATGGCAACAGCAGAATCATCACCATCGGTTGCTGTCCAAAAAAATGGGGGCAGAGGTTAGGTCTGAAATTGTTGAACTTAATGTTGAGTCCAGAAGGCTGTAAAGTGCCTAATCAAAAGATGAGGTGCTGTTCCTCAAGCTTACACTGAGCTTCAGTGGAACAGTGTAGGAGGCTAAGGACAGAGATCAGAGTGGGAGTGGAGCGGAGAATTAAAGTGACAGGCGGCTGGAAATCAGGGTCACCCTTACGGACTGAATGGAGGTGTTCCGCAAAGTGGTCACCCAACCTGTGTTTGGTCTCCCCAATGTAGAGGAGACCGCATCGTGAGCAGCGAATACAGTATACTAAATTGCAAGAAGTACAAGTAAATCTGTGATGATTTAGATGATCTCGTCTACAGTGATGGTAGGCGTGCCCAACCCCAATCACTCCACAGACTTCCCCCCCCCACCACCCAACTTCCTACAGGCCCTCACCTACACAAGACCGAGATCCTGTGATCTTGACTCACTCGTTGTCAAAGCTTATATGTGAATAATCCCCAACTCTCTGCCTTGGCTACTCTATTCAATGCGGTTCTTGTTATTTTCGTTCTTGGGATGTGGGTGACACTGGCAATGCCGCGATTATTGCCCATCCCCGGTTGCTTTTGAGAAGGTGGCAGGGGCCACATTGGGGCAGGAGAGTCGGTGAACCTAAATGTACGTCAGTTCCAATTAAATTTAAGGCCGATCATGGGAAGCAATATTTAATTCAAAGGGTGGTGAATGTTTGGGGACAGTCACAATGCAGCTTGCTGCTATAAGGAAAGGGTTCTACATTCAACGGATCATCCTCCGCCATTTCTGCCACCTCCAACATGATCCCACCACCAAACGCATCTTCCCCTCTCCTCCCCTTTCAGCATTCCGTAGGAACCGCTCCCTCTGAGACACCCTAGTCCACTCCTCTATCACCCCCAGCACCCCTTCCCCTTCGCCCGGCACCTTCCCGTGCAAGTGCAGGAGATGCAACACCTGCCCTTATACCTCCCCCCTTCCCACTGTCCAGGGCCCCAAACACCCCTTCCAGGTGAAACAGCAATTTACTTGTACAGGTACACTATCCCTTATCCAAAAGCCTTGGGACCAGCTGAGTTTCGGTTTTCGGAATTTTTCGGATTTCGGAAGGTATTATTATAAGACTGGGAAATTTGTTGGGGGTCGGGGTCGGCAGGGGGTCGGGGTCGGGGTCGGCGGGGGGGTCGGTGGGGGTCGGGGGTGGGGGTCAGCGGGGGGGTCGGCGGGGGGGTCGGGGTGGGGGTCGGCGGGGGAGAAAAGAATATTGGATGGGCCGCGGTTCGGGTCGGGGGGGGTCGGGTCGGGTGGGAGGGGGGAGAAAAGAATATCGGACGGGTCGGGTGGGGGGTGGAGAAAAGAATTTCGGACGTGTCGGGGGTCGGGTGGTGGGTGGAGAAAAGAATATCGGACGGGTCGGGGGTCGGGTCAGGTCGGGTGGGGAGGGGAGGGGAGAAAAGAATATCGGACGGGTCGGGGGTCGGGTCGGGGGGAGAAAAGAATATCGGACGGGCCACTGCAGCTATCGGACGGGCTGCTGTATTGTTGGGTTCACTCTCCCGGTATCTCCTTCACACTGCCCGGCTCGGCCTGCAATCTCCTACCCAGGAGGGAACGCTGTGACCCTCTGCCCTGCTCAGCGTAAGTCGTGCGCCACTCTGGTCATGTCGTGCGCACGACTTACGCTGAACGAAAAAACTTTCGGTTTTTAGAGGTTTTCGGTTTTCGGAAGTTCGGATAAAGGATAGTCTACCTGTACTTCTTGCAATCTAGTATACTGTATTCGCTGCTCACTATGTGGTCTCCTCTACATTGGGGAGACCAAACGCAGATTGGGTGACCACTTTGCGGAACACCTCCGTTCAGTCCATAAGGGTGACCCGAGCTTCCGGTCGCCTGTCACTTTAATTCACCGCCCCTTTCCCACTCTGACCTCACTGTACTCGGGCTCTTGCATTGTTCCACAGAAACCCAGTGTAAGCTCGAGGAACAGCACCTCATCTTCCGATTAGGCACTTTACAGCCTTCCGGACTCAATATCGAGTTCAACAATTTCAGATCATAACCTCGGCCCCTATTACATTTTTATATATTTTTTATCCACACCTTTGGTTTGTGCCCTTCCCCCTTTTTCTCTCTCCCACATGGCAGCTGCCTCTCATTCTGCCAGCGCATTTCACACCTAATCTAGAGCCGTCTTTTGTCTCCACTAGTCCTATCACCATCTCGTCTGGTTTTGAATACCTCTTAATGTCTCTTCACTTCTCTTTTGTTCTTTCATCCCCATTTCCCAGCCCCCAAACTGGCCTTTTAATCTGTTTCATTTCCTACATTTTTTCTCAGTCCTGATGAAGGGTTTCGACCTGAACCTTTGACTCTATTTCTCTCTCCACGGATGTTGCCTGACCTGCTGAGTTTTTCCATCATTTTCTGTTGTTATTTCGGATTTCCAGCATCCGCAGTATTTTGCTATCGTATTAAGGTACCAGATGTTGGGATAGAGGGAAGATTGCCACCTAGGGGCGACTATGAATCATTACAGCTGAGTGGCTGGCACTGGGCAATGGAGGGCAGGGCGAGAGCTAATTGGCTGCTCGGTAAGTTTCGGACAGTCTTTAGCCGCTAACCCCAGGGCTCCTCCTTTCCGAAGAGAAAAACCTGATCCTGTTGGGGTGAAAATGAACCACAAGTCTGTGCAAAAAATAAAGAGACAGTAGTGGATATCAGGCTGGAAACCAATCCAATGCAGATGAAGACACATAGAAACATAGAAATATAGGAGCAGGAGTCGGCCATTCGGCCCTTCGAGCCTGCTCCGCCATTCAATATGATCATGGCTGATCCACTATCTCAATACCATATTCCCGCTCTCTCCCCATACCCCTTGATGCTTTTTCTGTCTAGAAATCTATCTATCTCCTTCTTAAATATATTCATTGACTTGGCCTCCACAGCCTTCTGTGGTAGAGAATTCCAAAGATTCACCACCCTCTGGATGAAGAAATTTCTCCTCATCTCAGTCCTAAATGTCCTACCCCATATCCTGAGACCGTGACCCCTCGTTCTAGACCCCCCCAGCCAGAGGAAACATCCTCCCTGCATCCAGTCTGTCTAGCCCTGTCAGAATTTTATGCGTTTCAATGAGATCCCCTCTCATTCTTCTAAACTCTAGTGAATACAGGCCTAGTCGACCCAATCTCTCCTCATACGACAGTCCTGCCATCCCAGGAATCAGTCTGGTGAACCTTCGCTGCACTCCCTCTAAGACAAGTATATCCTTTCTTAGGTAAGGAGACAAAAACTGCACACAGTACTCCAGGGGTGGTCTCACCCAGGTCCTGTCTAACTGTAGTAAGACATCCTTGCTCCTGTACTCAAATCTCCTTGCAACGAAGGCCAACATACCATTTGCCTTCCTAACTGCTTGCTGCACAGGCATGTTTGCTTTCAGTGACTGGTGTACAAGGACACCCAGGTCCCTTTGTACATCAGCATTTCCCAATCTAGCACCATTTAAATAATACCCTGCCTTTCTGTTTTTTCTACCGAAGTAGATAACTTCACATTCATCCACATTATACTGCATCTGCCATGTATTTGCCCACTCACTCAACATGTCTAAATCACCTTGAAGCAACACCAACAGTAAGAGGGAATATCTATCTTATATGAATTTTGCTTTGAGTGTATCTGTCACAGTGGGAAGTGATTTGATTGCCTCAAACATCTATCTATCTATCTATCGATCTATCTATCTATCTATCTATATATCTATATTTATATCTATATCTATATATATATATATACTAGCTAAAGGGCCCGGCGGTGCCGAGGGGATTTTTGACGGAATGTTGTTGTTGGAAGAGAGAGAGAGAGCGACTGGGGGGAAGAGAGAGAGAGCGAGTGACTGGGGGGAAGAGAGAGAGAGTGAGTGACTGGGGGGAGAGAGAGAGAGCGAGCGACTGGGGGGGAGAGAGAGAGAGAGCGAGCGACTCAGTGGGAGAGAGAGGAGCGAGCGACTGGGGGGAAGAGAGAGAGAGCGAGCGACTAGGGGAAGAGAGAGAGCGACTGGGGGGAAGAGGAGAGCGACTGGGGGGGAGGGGGTGGGGGAGGGGGAGGGGGTGGGGGGAGGGGAGGGGGAGGGGAGGGGGAGGGAGGGGAGGGGAGGGAGGGAGGGGAGGGGGGGAAGCAGGGAGGGGGGAGGAGGGGGGGAGGGGGGGAGGGGAGGGGGAGGGGAGGAATGGAGGGGAGGGGAGGGGGAGGGGGGAGGGGAGGGGAGGGGGAGAGGGGGGGGAATGGGGGGAGGGGAGGGGGGAATGGGGGGGAAGGATGGGGGAATGGGGGGGAGGGGAGAGGGGAGGGGGGAGTGTGGGGAGGGAGGGGGGTGTGGGGGGTGTGGAGGGTGTGGGGGGAGAGGGGAGGGGGAGAGGAGGGGGGGAGAGGGGGGGAGGGGAGGGGGGGTGGGGAGGGGGGAGAGGGGGGAGGGGAGGGGGAGGAAGGGGAGAGGGGAGGGGAGGTGGGGGGTGTGTGGGGGGAGAAAGGGAGGGGGGGAGCTAGCAGACCCGATGGCTCCGCGGAGCTCCGTACTGCCCCACGCACTGACATGGCTCAGCCCGAGCCCCGCCCTCCCGAGCACCGGCCTCCGGAGCCCCGCCCTCCCGCTCTCTGGAGCCCCGCTCTCCGGAGCCCCGCCCTCCCGCTGAGCTCTCCCGAACCCCGAGCCCCGCGCGCGCACCCTCCCGAGCTCCACCTTCCCGAGCCCCACCCCCCACCCGAGCCGGCTAAAAGAGCAGAGAGACGCCGCCACGCAACCTACCACGTGAGGCCCGGCCGGACTCAAGTCGCGCTCTCGGGCGGAAGATGACGCGGACGCTGACTCCCGCCCCGCCCGCCTTTACTAAGATGGCGGCAGTGGCGACGCTCGGCTCAGGCCCGCCCCCTCCAGCCTTCACAAAGATGGCGGCGATCGCTGGCCTTTTGTCGATCGCGACGGGAGGCGCCTAGCTCGGGCGTGGCTGGTCAACAGACGCCCAGGCTTTGAGGCCTGGAAAAACGGTGAAAGGTAGGAAAATTATAGAGGTTAGACAAAAGATTTACAAATTAATTAACTTTTTAAAAACAATTTGTCTTTTAAAAGCAGCTTTTTTTTTGCTGGAAATGTAGATTTGAATAGAAACACGCAGAAAGCGGGAAAAAGAAATGAAAAGTTTGGAATCAAGATGGCGGCGACTCACCTCGGTTCAGAACGATAAGGCCCGCCCAGGTCACCGAAGTGTAGGATTGGTCAATCGTCCCGTCACTCGACTCTAGGAGGGCTCGCCCACAAGCGCCAGGAACCCGCCCCCGCCACGCAGCGATTGGTCGACCGTCGGGTCGCTCGACCGTACGATTGGTCGACCTCGACGTCACTCGATGCTAATGAGCGGATAATGAGCGGAATGTTGAACGTTGTTTGGATACCGCAGGCGCAATTTTTGTCTGGCCGAAACGTAAATACACTTATGACGGTTCTGGAATCGTAAGCTTTCTTTCAATGTAACACACGTGTAGGTACGCTCTATAACTATAACAGACAGACAGACGGAATGACAGACAGACAGCTGTATCCTTT